>NC_136411.1:59625000-60225000 GCF_051521515.1 Lactuca serriola
ACATCATGCTCCCTTAAATAGGTGAAGCCTTTCGAGCTAAAATTGTGTTCAATTTTATAGAGATACATAGAAATGAAGTTTGCTAAGTGAAGTAAAACTTTTTTTTTCTTTTTGTAAAGTAAAACTTTTTTTGCTGATGAGTAAAACTCTTTTTTTCTTTTTCTCAAGTGTAGTAAGACTTTTTTTTTTCTTTTTCTCAAGTGTAGTAAGACTTTTTTTAGTTTTCAATCAAGAATGTCATACATAAGTAAATGATCCATACCTTTAACTGGGCATTCAACTCATCTCTACACCTTCCATTCTGCAACCATATAATTCAAATCTCACATTACAAGAATGCTTCTTAAATAAATTAACTTAATAAGAAAATCGGGCTTTCGTCGACCGGGACCCGCATTGATACAATCACTAGAAGCTTAAAAAGTAGCCCGATCATCACCGGGATCAAAAAGATTTGGAAAATTAAAAACAAAGTGAAAAAAAAGACAACCCAAAAATAAAATAAAAGATAAAAAGGATTTAGTCAATGGCCTAGTAAAACTGTGGACCATTTCTAGATTTGACCTAGTAATATTGTCGTTAGTTTTGCTGTGATTTGGTAAATGGTGTATCATGCACCAGTTAGTCTGGTTGAAAAAATGATTATTTATAATGTTATAGTTTCATTTCTATATATATATATATATATATATATATATATATATATATATATATATATATATATATATATTACAATATTGTTACCTGCATACTGTCTTCAAGAAGTTCATATGGGCTATTAACAACAAGCCCACTCACTAAAACAGGGAGAAGAACATTGTAGCACATAGGGGACTCGTACCCAAGTGCAACTACAAAGTTCTTCAGAGCAGTTAGAAGCTGAATTTGCAGAAGGCTTTCACCAAAAGGCTTTCCTTCCAAGACTTAAAATTAAATAGGAATTATTTTCCAGTTAGACAAATTGACTGAACAATTTTATTTAAAAAATGTAGTAATTGGATTAAATACCTTTTGAAAAAATTGAACCAATTCAACGACATATGGGATGATGTCACCAACATACGCAATCAACACGGAGATTTTGTTCAACACTTGAACCTGAAATGAGAAAACACCGAATAACACCAAAAAGTTAGAAATGTAAATTTTATATAAGAAAATATTATATAGAAAGTTTGAAGCCATGTTTACCTTGGAATCAAACTCCTGAACATCCTCAATCAATTTAAAGGACAGTTTGAGAGTTTCAAACTGGGAGGAGATCAAAAACTTCTTGCTGTGAAAAGGCAGCATCTTCAATATGGAAATATAATGAACGAGATGTTGCAAGTTGAAATATCAAGGAAAACATTCAAGGATATAAAAAAAATGGAATCTTTTTATTATATAAAAAAAGTGTGAATTATAATTTATGGCCTAACACACAAGTCTCTGTCCTGCAGCAACCTGATGAGAGCACAATAGACTGGTCGTTTGGTGTCATCTTTAATATGCAAAAACAAATTATAAAAAATAAAATAATAAAACAAATAATGTGACAAAGAATTACCAAACAAAACTGAAATTTGTATTTATTGTGAACACTAAAGCGAGTTTGTACTTAGTTATGTATATATAAATATAGTCATTTGCATGTAAAAAGTATATAAGCTTTCATTAGTTTTAAGCTTTGTGTAAGGAATAATTTAAATCAACAAAATAGGAATTGTATTATTTGAAAAAATCAAGAACACAATAAGATTACATTAGAAACTCATTGACCAAGAATAAGTGCAACTTTCCTATGTATAATCTGCATGTTGGGATGATCATTTGTGAGTCCCAATGATAAAGTATTGTCAAACCTGAAGAAATTTCACAGAAAAAAAAAGTATAACTCATCTTTAAAAAAATTCTAGATAAAAAAACCAAAATACTTAAAGGGAAAAAAAAGAAACAAGGTCTTAGTATCATATAGATAACAGATATATAAAGTCTAGAAGGCTAAAAAAGTCACACCAGACCTTAAAGCTGAGATAATTCGACAGCTCATTATAAATATATGCAGCTGCACCATAAGCAACATCTTTTAAAAAAATCTAGAAGGGTAAAAAAAACGTTATATAAGTTATTGAAGGAAGATAACCACTCATTGTGTTGTAACATCCCAAGTTCAGAAGCAAGAGTTCAGGGGTGTAAAGTGTTATTAGGAGAGTGGACTCGACAAGTAGGTGTGGTTACTCGTTGAGTCGAAGCGGGATTTGGTCGCGAGTTAAGTGACCAACTGGGCGAGTCGGCAGCTGGACTCGACGAGTTGGTGCTGGGAAGAGAAAACCCTAATCTTAGGGTTTGCACCCTATTTAAAGGACTTTATGTCCTCCCCTCAGCCTCCTTATTGCCCATCAGAGCCAATAAACCCTAAAATCGAGTGTGAGCCTTTGGTGTGAGCTTGGAAGCTTTGGAAGGAGGTTCTAGCAAAGGAGACTTGTAGATCAAGTGTAAAGCATCAAGGGATTCATGGAGATCTGGAATCTACTCCATCTTGGGCACATTTCTGAGGTAACAAGTTGCTACCTTGAGCTTTTCCCTTCTAGATCTATTCTTGGGTAATAATTTAGGGCCTTTTATCATGTTTGGATTTCGGGTTTTGGGACTAGATTTGAGGTTGCAACTTCAGATCTAGGCTTGTTTTGGTCCATATAGTCGGAAAGTATCAGCCCTTGGCATGCTTGTGAGCATTCGTGTCTTAAAACCTTATCCCTAGATTGACTTGGGCCATTAACCCTTTGTTTTCACGTAAAGTTTGCAACTTTACGTGAGAGTTTTGCCCTAGAAGAATGGATCTACAGTTTGGAGCCCCTACATGGCTCGAAAAGCCTCTATATGGATAAAGGACTGAAGAGACTCAGCGATTCGCATGGGTTGACTCGGCGAATCATATGAAGATGAGCTTGGACTCGGGGAGTTGGAAGATCAACTCGACGAGTCTGATGAAGATTGTCGTGGACCCGACGAGTATGTTCTTGGATTTGGCGAGTCATAGCGCAAAAGTCCCCAACCTCTTCTGGTTAAGACTCAGATCAGTGAGTTGAGTGGTGACACAGTGAGTTGGATAGGATAAGGACTCGGAGATTGTTGAACTTGACGATTCATAGGGTTACTCGACGAGTTAAGTCGTGATATGAGAGTTTCCTGAGTTTAGGAACTCAGTGAGTCAATGGGTTGACTCAGCGAGTAGGGTCAAGAAGGAAGGTTGACTTTGACCAGTTTGACCTTCGGGCGTATTATGGTAATTCGGATATTTATGTCAATGGATCATTGGTGGCTATAGGTGTTGGAGTTTGGGGCAGAGCTTCAGGATTATGCTTTCGTGGTTCAGTTCAACAATTGCAAGGTGAGTTATCCTCACTATATCAACGGGGTCTAAGGCACCAAGGCCGGACCTTTATCGGATGGGAATTCGGGTATTTGTTTGATATGTTTTTGAGTTGCTAGATCTGCATCCTAGTATTAGGATGGTATTATTCAGTGACCTGGTTAAGGTCGGTATCCTGGTATGTAGGGTAATGTTATGTTAGTGACCTGGCTAATGTTGGTATCCTGGTATGTAGGGTAACGTTATGTTAGTGACCGGTTAGGTCGGTATCCTGGTTAGGATGTTGTTATGCTGTATGATCTGATTGAACCGTTTGTTTGGCCGAGGATTGTTATGTGATTAACTGTTTTATATGCACATGGTTGTTAACTGGGGTTTGGTTGAGGCGGGTCCTACTTTGTGTTGTAGGCCAACATACCCAGGGCGGACCGGATAGACCGTAGGCCCAGAGAGCGGTCCGGATAGGCTGAAGGCCCCAAGAGGGCGGTCCAGACATGCCGAGGCTCAGAGAGTGGACCAGATCGACTGAAGGCCCGGTGTGGGCGGATCAGTCATACTATAGACTCAGAGAGTGGACCAAGTGGATTGAAGGCCCGGTGCGGGCAGACCAGTCACATTGTAGACTCGATATGCATGGTTGTTCTGTATTGAGATATGATATGATTATGGTTATATGTAGTTGGTATTTTGGGGGTAACTCACTAAGCTTTTGGGCTTACAGTTTTAGTGTTTTGGTTTCGGGTACTTCAGGAGATCATGGCAAGGCGAAGGCGTGATCGTACCGCTCCTCATTTTTACAATGATGTTTCTGGAAGACTCTGATAATAAACAAACTGAAAACCTTTTTGTAATAATTAATAGATTTGGGTTGTTTTTGAAAAGTTTAAATTTATTGGAAATTTTATGGATGTTACATGTGTCATGAAGAATTGAAACAACAATAGGCCCTAACAGCTAGAAGCACAAAAAGAAATCAAAATGGGAAATAAAAAAAAAAACTAAATGTTAATTAAATTTAAACCTACTTGTCTATGATTGTGAAATAAAACAAAGAACTGCATCTTGCTCATGGTGGAAAGACTCAGGCTTTTGATGTCACTCCTCCAAATCATCTGATAAAGGCTTACAGCTCATATAAAAGGGTCAGATTAGAAAATGAAGGTAGTAAACCTTCAAAAGAATTCCCCTCAAACCTCCTGTAGGAACATCAAACATAAATTATATTTAAAAATTTCATAGTGAAAAGCATGTAAATAATCTAAATGCTTGCTAACAAGGGTACAGATGACCTAACTTTTTATAAGAACTGTAGAACTGATACATACCTTTTTCTTTGATACTTTCTTTTAAGATGACTATTGTTTAGGGCTATCAATAGCACCATCGTCTCTGCTACCACAGTGTAATAAACAAAGCACTGTTGAAGGCGCTTCATCATCTTCCACTACCCTTACTTCCTCCAGTAACAATTTCGAACTCAAAGGGGAAAGGAAATGAGTCACCAATAAGAAACTCCAAAACACATATGTTTACAGTTATATGCGAACGATGGGCCTATGTATATGTGAAGACACAGGTGAGGGGTGGAGAAGGTGGCAGGTTGGAAATTAGGGCTTTTGGAGAAACTTTTTTAATCACATCCTGGGAGTCGTCTATAGAGTTAGAATTATGTTTCACCCAATTGAGAAGGAAGTGAATATCTAAAAGCTGACCTACCCATCGCTGCCATCTTCATTCCCCGAAGCCACCGTCATGGTGTCTTCCTTCTTTGGAGCCACGGTTGCCTCCCTCTTCCTTCCCTTAAACCACCATCTGGAAGCTTTGAGAGAGAACAATGTAGAAATGAAGATAGATGTCTGAAAAAAGCCCTAGTATCGATTTTGTGTTGAGAGGAAAAGAACACTCATAGGGAGGCCTAGTGTCCACAACTCATTCAGGGGTCGGTTCAGGGGGCTTTGCGTGCTACTGACAGTCTACCAACGAAGGTCGAGACACCGAGGGTTCGCAGGAGAGCCTTTCAGCTGACAGCGGAGGAAGTCTGTGCAGAACCAGATGTCATGGTCGGTATGTGTTCTTTTACTTATGCTATTTTGAGTAATGTTATTGTTATATCGTGATGTGTATATGTACTTTTCTTGTGAGTTATGTACCTGCTTTGGTGATATTCAACTCGGGTGCGAGTCGATATTTCGTGTGACTAGCGTTTAATCATCACATCAGTATTCGACATGAGGCGTTGAGTTGACCTTTGAGAGTTTATATAGCTAATGAGCATGCGGTGTTTGCTACCGATGTGATCTAGTGTCGATCGGGATGGGTGATGTGTGTGTCATTGTGGGCATGGACTTTTTGAGTCGGTTTGGAGCTGTGATTGACGGCGAGCATCAGGTGGTGACCATACGAGATCCTAGTGGGGGAGTGCTTACAGTGTATGGTGAGGGTACGAGATCTGGATCAGCTTTCTGCTCTACTGCCAGAGCGAGACAAAGTTTGCAGCAGGGTTGTAGGGGCTTTTTGGAGAATGTGATGGATACAAGGGTTGCTATAGAGAGGTCGAGTTCTATCGCTGAGGTTCCGATAGTGAGTGAGTTTCCGGATGTTTTTCCCGAGGAGTTACCGAGTGTGCCTCCAGAGAGGCAAGTGGAGTTTTGTATTGATTTGGTACCGGGAGCGGCGCCTATCGCCAAGGCACCTTATCGCCTTGCGCCACCAGATATGCAAGAGTTATCCCCTAGCTCCAGGAGCTGCTAGGGAAGGAATTTATCAGACCGAGTAGCTCACCACTGGGAGCACCGATCCTTTTTGTCAAGAAAAAGAACGGTTCACACCGGATCTGTATTGATTACCGGGAGTTGAACGAGTTGACAGTCAAGAACTGTTATCCACTTCCGAGGATCGGCGATTTGTTGGATCAGTTACACGGGGCGTCTTAGTTTTCCAAGATCGATTTGAGGTCTGGATATCATCATATGAGAGTCTGTGAGGAGGATATCCAGAAGACGACCTTTAGGACTTGTTATGGACACTACGAGTTTGTCGTGATGCCATTTGGGCTCACCAACGCACCGGCAACGTTCATGGACCTCATGAACCGGGTGTGCAGGCCCATGTTGGATTGATCGGTGATCGTGTTCATCGATGATATCTTGGTGTATTCGAGATCCAGAGAGCAGCACGAGGAGCATCTTAGAGAGATTCTTGGGGTATTGAGGGCGGAGAGGCTTTATGCCAAATTCTCCAAGTGTGATTTCTGTTTACGAGAGGTCCAGTTCTTGGGGCACTTCGTTAACCATAATGAGATATTGGTCGCCCCGGCTAAGATCGAGGAAGTGATGAGATGAAAGGTACCGAGATCCCCAGCCGAGATCAGGAGTTTTCTGGGTTTGGCTGGCTACTATCATAGATTTATCACAGATTTCTCCAAGATTGTCGTCCCACTCACCACGTTGACCCGGAAGGGTGTTACTTTTATTTGGGGTCCCGAGAAATAGGCCTCATTTGAGACTCTTCACCAGATATTGTGTGAAGCCCCAGTGTTAGCCCTCCCTAAGTGGTTGGAGGACTTTGTAGTTTACTATGATGCATCCACTTCAGGGATCGATGCGGTGTTGACGTAGAGGGCAAACATGATAGCATATGCATCAAGGCATTTGAAGCGTCACGAGACAAGATATCCCACCCACGATCTAGAGCTGGGGGCGGTGGTGTTCGCCCTCAAGATATGGCGTCACTATCTGTACGAAGTCCGATGTAACATTTACACGGACCACAAGAGCCTGAAGTACCTCATGGATCAGCCCAACCTGAATATGAGACAGAGGAGGTGGTTGGATGTAGTGAAAGACTATGATTGCGAGATTCTGTATCATCCGGGCAAGCCTAATATGGTAGCCGACGCCTTGAGCCGTAAAGCAGGGAGTGCTCCTATCCGATATGTGTGTATGAGGATGACGGTGATGAATCAAATCTTAAATGCTATTCGAGAGGTACGGGTGGAGGTCGTGAGACTGGAGAACCACAAGAGGGAGCGGCTGATTGGGCAGGTGTTTGAGTTTGTGACGGATAGTCGTTGGCTTATGACTTTCTGAGGGTGGATTTGGGTGCCCTACACGGGTGGAGCTCGACGTATATTGTTGGAGGAGGCACATAGATTGAGATTATCAATCCATCCAGGGGCCACTAAGATGTATTTGGACCTGAAGAGAGATTATTGGTGGCCCTGTATGAAGAAGGATGTGGCACGGGTAGTGTGACAACCCGATATTTCGAATCAATGTAATGACCTAAAAACTCAAGAATTGTAATCTCTTTTGATATAATGAAAATAGCGTCAAAAATAAAATGTTCAAAAGTCTCTATTGGGTTGCCTAAAATGATAGCTATCATGTCAATGTTTTCAGAAATAGAAGAACACTAAAATCCGAGTTATAACGAAGAAATTATAACCTAAGATTCACAACAAAACCGTCAATACGAATAAACGTAAAATGCAAAGTTTTAACAAAATACTTTTTAACCTTAAGTATCTAAATGAAAGTCGTAGATATCATTAAACCATGAACATACATAAAAAGAATGCCCAAATATGACTTCGTATGAGGAAGTTATGATTTTTCGAAGTTTCGGATGTAGCAATAGACAGCTAAAAACTTGAAATAGAGATCGAGGGATTTTTGGCCGAAACAATCTAAATGAGAATCGAATATCTCAACGATAGTAGCACAACGGTAAAAACTCTGGCGAAAACGGACGACGGATGAAGAAGTTATGGATTTTTAACGGACTTTTCGTGTCCCGGCCTGTTAAAAATGATATATGAAAAATAAAATCAAAATTAGCTGACGGAGTCTAAGCGAGAGTTGTAGAGTATATTCTCACCTCTGTGTGCATATAAAGAACGTCGAAAATGAAGCTCGTACGCGAAAGTTATGCATTTTACAAGTTCGAGACACAAAATCTGAGGCTGTCAGGCTGGCCACGACATGGCACAGATGGCCACAACGTGGCACCATGACTGATGGGTTTTCAAGCTTGGCAGAAGACGTCTCGTCCATGGAAGAGGATAGGATCGACTCCACGACGTGGGAAACCCTCTTTCCACGACGTGGGACCCAAAAATTGGGCTATAAATAGAGCTCAAAGGGTTTCGGGTTTCATTGCTCAATTCTCTTCTCTCTCGTGTCGAAGCTCTGCGTTCTAACGCCCGAAGCCATCCTGAAGCCCCGTTCTTCACATCCAAGTTCCAAAGGAAGGTTTTAAACTTCCAAGATTCCCGAGAATCCCGAGAAATCAACATTCTCCTGTCGAAGTTCTGCTCGGTTTTCATCTCACCATCTTCACTCTATCAAGTGAGTTCATACCCATATAACTACATTTTCAAATGCTTTGTAAATGCTTTTATACACTTTTAAGGGGGGAATACAAGTATACACACAGTTATGCTCGTGTGAAAAACATCAATCTCTTGCTATACTTTTTGTTATATAATAAATCATATGTGAATATCATACGAAAACATTCTCATACAACATATCATGATAACACTTTGTCTTTTTGGAATGAAACATGTTGCTATATAAATATCAAACACTTTATTTATATTTTGAGTATAAATGTTCAATAATGTTATACTTTACATACAAATTCGACACTACACTAGGGTTTATCGTACAAATGAAACATACTTTTGTAAAAACTATAATAGGTATAGTTTACTAGATATTCAGGAGATTTTACATACTATGAGTACTATAGCAAAGAAATACTTTCATATACAAGAACTAATGGACTTTTCATACGTAAATCTATTTGATACTAAGTTTTGTGAGACATTCAACTTCACGTACTTTCAAGTATGCTGTTAAAGTCTTGTATTACTTGTAGGGAGAGCGTGATACTTGTGTATATATCTATACAGGATTGACAATCCCGCACCTAAACTTTTAGCTACAACTAGACCGGTAGGTCTGGGGTGACAAACGTCATAACATTCCAACACCTGAAGAACGTTGTTACAGGCAGTCTAGGTCAATAGCATGGTTATAAAACTCACATGGAGTATTAAAAACACGATGATTTACGGGGTTATCAAATGTCTTAGTGATTTTATACATACCAAAATCTGTTATTCTCGGCATGAAAAAACTACTAATGCATTACAGTTTTGGAACTTTTAAACTACCACACACTCATGGAAAAATATTGGATTTTCAGAAACAAACTTAGTGATTTTATACCAAACTTACAAATTTTATACATAAACGCTTATGAACTCACCAACTTAATTGTTGACACTCTTTCAAAACTACTTGTATTTCTTAGGGATTCAGTAATACAGGTAAACCCCAGCTTTTGGAGAAGTGACGCTAAGGCGTTAGTTTAAAACTCATTTTGTCATCATATTGTAATTTGTTTTGAACAAGTATCTTTCAACAATGTAACTTTTAAATTATATATATGATGGTTGTTTTACTTTCTTTAGTATGTATTCAACTGTTACGATACTACATGAAGTCATTCGCCCTCGAACAATTCCGTCGTTTTGGTTTGGGGGTGTGACAGGTAGTTGAGAGGTGCTTCACCTACCGCCAGGTTAAGGCAGAGCACCAATGTCCACATGGTCCATTACAGCCTTTAGAGATTCCCCAGTGGAAGTGGGAACAGATTTCTATGGACTTTATCACCAAGTTACCGAGGATTGGGCGTGGGGTTCACGCGATATGGGTGATTGTGGATCGGCTAACGAAGAATGCTTACTTCCTTGCTTTTAGTGAGAGCTCTTCTGCATAGAGACTGGCAGAGATTTATGTGAGAGTGGTGGTAGCACGTTATGGAGTGCTAACCTCGATAGTATCAGATCGAGACGTGCATTTAATTCTAGGTTCTAGAAGAAACTTCATGAGGAGTTGGGCATACATCTGCATTTTAGTTTCGCATACCACCCGCAGATGAATGGGCAGAGTGAAAGGACGATTCAGATGCTTGAGGACATGTTGCGTGCATGTGTTATGGACTTCGGAGGAAGTTGGGACACATATTTTCCCTTGGCTTAGTTTTCTTATGACAATAGCCATCATTCGAGTATTGGTCTGCCTCCCTTTGAGCTTCTATATAATAGGAGGTGTCGGACTCCCATTTGTTGGGGAGAAGTAGGGAAGAGAGTGATAGGTGGAACTGAGATAGTGTTAAAGATGACATACCAAATTTAGTAGGTTAGACAGAGGTTATTGGCAGCCCAAAGTCGCCAGAAGAGTTACGTTGATTGGCAACGATCCGAGTTGGAGTTTCAGGTTAGAGACTTTGTCCTCCTAAAGGTGTCCCCATGGAAAGGGGTGATCTGATTCAAAAAACGGGGCAAGTTGGGGCCCCGATACATCATTCTTTTTAAAGTACATTCAAAGAGGTGCGAGCCTGAATTATATTGAGAAAGTGTGTATCCGATGACACATTCAAAAAACAGGGCAAGTTAGATCCATAACACCTTCCACGTGTCTCGGTTGAGAAAGTGTGTATCCGATAAGACGGCGGTGGTGCCCTTAAAGTACATTCAAGAGGATGCGAGCCTGAATTATATTGAGAGGCCGATTTCAATCTTGGATCAGAAGATGAAGGTTCTGAGGAACAAAGAGGTGCCCCTTGTTCGGGTCCAGTCGCAACATCGGAAGGGACGGAGTTGACTAGGGAGCCATAGTCTGAGATGCGAGAGCAGTATCCAGAATTGTTTTCGGAGCATGACTTCGAGAGCGAAGTCTGATTCTAGTGGAGGAGAGTTGTAGAATCCCAAGTCCAGGTATACCTTATAAACCCTTGTTCTTTTGGTACTTGTCAAGTTTAGCCTTTATAGAGAAAAAGGTGGCAAATGAGTATGTGGGGCGTACGCGAGTGTAAGCTCAGCATACTCATGTGCGTCTTATTGATGCGGAAGCTACCTAGTACGTTGGGTATACCAGAGGGTACGCTGGGTGTACTAGGACCAGAGTGAAAACCCTAATTTGTGGTATGTCCCTATATAAAGGATATGATGGCCTCATTCCTGGCCACCATCCTCAGACAAACAACCCTCTAAAACCCTAAACCTCTGTTCATAGAGCTTGTGAGTCCATTTGAGAGCCTTTAAGTGATTTTGTATGTTCTTGGAGTGAAGAAGGAGCTTTGGAGAATAAGGAGTGAGAGTCCAGGCCATGGATCTGAGCATATCTGTGTTGGGAGCTTCATATAGAGGTATAAAGCTCAAAGCTTTCTCGCTCTTTTGATTTGTGCATCATATTAGAACATTTTAGGGTTTTTCCTAAAAGTTAGAGACTTTATGAGATATTGAGCTCCAGATACTATGATCAGCTCCTTTTAGTGTCTATAGTGGTGTAGTGTCATAAAAATCGAGACTTGGAAGTTGGAATCAAACCATGCATGAGATATGAGCATTTTGAGATAATAGAGTGAGATTTTTGGGTGGTTGTGACCTTATCAGCCATGCAAAGGCTTAAAGTTGCTGACTTTATGGAGTAAAAGCATTTAGGGAGTCCAGATCTGTGATACGAGCCAAGGTCTTAACTGAATAAAACCAAATGAGTAGAAAGAGTGAAACCGGGACGTACGCTGAGCGTAATCCCACTATGCACAGCGTAGGGGTCGAGCATCCCTGATGCCTGTATGGCAACGGAGTACGCCCAACGTAGAGAGTTGGTACGCATAGCATACGCGCTGCCGTCGACTTTTGGTTGACTATTAGGGTTTGGTAAATTTATGGACTATTAAGGCCATGGAGGGTTAAAATGATCTTTTACCCTTCTATGAGTTATAAAAGGGTTAGTGTAGCTTCATTGAGAGTCATTATTAATTAGGGATAATTATTGTATGTGTTAGACGGAGGCTAGACCTATGATTCGAGTTCGAGGTTATCCGAGTTCTTACGAGGTGGGTCTTCTCACTATACATACCTAGAGTGGTAATCCGAGTTGTGTGACCGGAGGGTCTTATGTGTTTATATTGAGTATTGTGATATCCTACATTATGTCTTTGTGATCTATGATATGTATTATTCTGAGTTTACTGAGTTAGGACTAGGGGGCCACCCGAGCTGTGGGACCAGAGGGTCCCATTGAGACACATTGACTAGAGGGTCTTATTAATTTATAGCCTCGAGTGGCTAATGAGATGTGTGTGGTATTTTGGGGAACTCACTAAGCTTCATGCTTACCGTGTTATGTGTTTCAGGTACTTCTCAGGATCGTGGGAAGGCACCGGCTTGATTATACACACATCGGAGCTCAAGATATGTTTCTGGAGGATCCTAGATTTGTGATAACCAATTTTGAAGTATGTGTTGATAAATTGATACTTCTAATGTTTGATAAAATGTGACATGTGTTTTACTATGTTTAAAATGAAAATTTTGGTTTGAAATTTTATGGTGTTACATCACTGGAGAACTAACCCACTAACTCTGACCAAATGTCCTCCAAGATACGACCCTCTAAATCTTCATTAAAGACTCCCGGCATGCAAAATGGCATATCATAATCCTTGAAAACATAATCCAGAAACTAGTAGAAAACCATCTCGAGATATAAATTATCTCATACTAGCAAAATTCCAATGCAATAAAAATTCCAATACAACCCAGAAGAATATAGAAGATTAGATACCCATAAATCATTCGAAAATTTTTTGACATTCTCCTCCTGAATTACCCCAACCATATTAAGAACATGGTGCAAAACTCCCTTACGATCCCAGATGACATTAACTAACAACAGGATCCACATTCCTTGAAGATTCTAGAGGTTCACAAGCATTGGGCTCCAAACGAGTTCCCAACTGTCCTATTACAACCTCGGCCTGAAAGGCCATGAGATGGCCATCCAAGAGCTCCAAAATCCCTTCCTTGGCTGAACCAATGCCCACTAAAGTCCAATCTGAAGCACCGCGAGTAATCTCCAATGAGATGAACTCCCACGACCGCGCATTGATCGGCTCAATACCTACTACTAAGGGGGAACCATAATTTGGACCCCACTCCTGAGTGTTCAACACCATACCAAACAATATGCAAGAAGAATAAGAATATACCCAAGAATCCTCATCCCACAAGCTTCTTAGTTTTTCCAAGACTCTTCCTGATTCGAGTATGTATCTTGTGCTTTCAGTAGTATAGGCCCAATACTACCTTCCACACTTATCCATACTTTCCTCAAGAATCATCCCGAATCCTCTAAGTCACCTTATCAAATCCATACACTAAACACTCACAACCCAGCATAACAAAATCCATCGAAGCAACCCCTAGGCTTCCCAGGTTCCCGACCACACCCTGCCATCAGCTACTCAAGAACTCCACATAATTCCAGTCACCCACCTTATGAATACAATCACATGTAACAAGGCTTAGATAATCCTTCGAGTAACATACTCATCCCTACAACGGTTGGACTCAAATAAAAGTTGTGCAATAGGGTCAAATCCATCACTTTGAGATTATTCAACCCTTGTCACATGTGACTTGACATATTCACTTGGTAGTTAACTCCCATAACCTAAGAGTTCCACAAAGCACAAAGAAATCAGCATTCGAGTAGTAGCACTCCCAACCTACAAAATACAACTCATACTAGGAGCTCCCATTCCTGCTACTGATTGCCTTATGCATACGAATCATACCCAAACCAGCATCCCATGCTTCCTAGGCTACCAGGAATCACATATCAGGCCAACCTATCATTGTCTAATCAGAACCAGCATGCATGTGTACAAGCTCATACAATAGGCATACAAAGGCATCTCTCATAGCATTCTAGCATGCAAAAACTCAACAGATCTTTAACCCTTACTAGCATGTGATTCCACATATTAGCAGGTCAAAGCATAACCAATAACATGTATGGGTATTTTGGAATAACTTACTTGACCTCAGTCGATTGCATGCACCACAAGCTTTTCTTATTCCAGAAAACATATTTCTTAAGAAAATATATTGCTTTTTGAAAACCTTACCAAATCCTCAATTTGAGTTCAGACACACCCGAGAGTGTGCCCGAATCCCTCAAACCAAGGCTCTGATACCAACTTGTAACTTCCCAAACATAAAAATTTTGGTTTTTAGATAAATAAATTGTTAATACATAACACATCCAAAAAAAATCAAGGTAATCAAGACTTACCAAAATACTATTAAATCAGAGTAATTCACAAGATGTGGAAACATGTGGTGTGCGGCCAGCAATCACCCTGGGCTCTTCCATTTGAAAACCAAAGCACCTAAAACATAAACTGAAAACCATAAACACAAAGCTTAGTGAATTCCCCAAGATACCACATACCACACATACATGAGCCACATACAGGGCCCCCGCCCTCCATCAGGCCTCTCCTAGTCTCGAGTCCCACTCTGCCTCGAGCCCCACTCGGGTTATAGATTGGTTATTCTCAAGCATCGCCTATCACTGGGTCTCTCCCACTATATATATATATATATATATATATATATATATATATATATATATATATATATATATATATATATATATACAATATATCACATAATCATGCTAACAATTAAAATGAACATAAACACTAGCATATATCCAATCATCGGACCTCGCCCGGCATTGATCCCCGCCCGGTACACACATAACCATATAACCATACTAGCACATGAAATAATCATAAAGACTATAGCATGCTATACATTTATCGGGCCTTGCCCGATAATCATAAAAATACATACTAATAACTAACATATGATATCCTCATCAGGCCCCGCATGGCATCAGGGCTTGCCCAATAAACATATCATCATATAACACGTGCAAGAGTCGAATAGACATCTAGCATCCTAACATAAAACCATGGGTCGGCATTGGTGCCTTCGACCCGCTAAACCCAGTGAGGAGACTCCCCTCGCATTACCGAAATACACAGAAGAACCCTGGTTGCTGGCAGACAAATTCCCCGAATTGTCAATATTAAGACAACACCCAATTATCAACTAGGTTCCAAACTATAACAATAAATCCATACTTGGGATAAAAAGACCATTTTACTCCTAACCTAGCTTAATCCAATACCAAAGCCCAACTCACAACCTGAAAGGCCCAAAAGCCAAATAACCAACCAATGCCAAAACATGGCCTAATTTTCCAAATTGGGCTGAAACCCCATACATGGTCCTTATCCTAAAGCCCAACCAAAATTTCTAGTCCAACACTATTGTACTCAGATGACTCATTAATAACTCACACACTCATGCCCAAAAAGGAAGCCCAACATTGAGTATGCGAGGCATACTCAACTGTACGCTAAGCATGCATGGAATTTGGCTTGTACGCTGCACATACAGACTTGTACGCCCTGCGTACTCATCCATTAAGCCAAAAACCCCCCAATAATCACTTAATGCTCAAGACCAGCAGTCCAAACCATATATCTACTTCTCAAAGAACATCTAGAACCATAAAGTCATTGACTTTGTGACTTTGCATGCCCCAAAAGAACCCAATCTCGAAATGTAACATTCTACTTCCATTAAATGAACTCAAACTCAAGCATGGGGGATTCTAATCCTTAAAGGTGCCAACTTTATGAATCTAGGACCATGAAAACACCAAGAGTGGGAACTCTAAGTTCCAGGAGTGGTACCAAACCACTAGATCTTATTCTCATTACCAAAATGAACCAAAAACTCATACAAACTAGATCTAAGCCAACAAATAACAAGATCAAAGCTTTTTACCTCAAGCAAGCTAAAAATGAAGCATATATTCCAGATCTATAAGCTCATCCTTGATTCAGAACCTTGCCTCAAACTCCAGCTTCTTGGAAATGTCCCAAAAACACCAGAATGCACATCATGACCTCAAAATTACAACCAGGGAGGCTTAGAGACGATTTCTAGGGTTTTGGGGACTTGGAGGCTGGTAAAGAGGCTAACCCTAACGACTTAATGAGTTTATATAGGGTACAATCACTTAAAACTAGGGTTTTCCTATAACCCTTGTACGCCCCTTGTACACCTAGTACACCCAGCGTACGAGGATCCACTCCCCTGATGCAACCTTGTACGTGTACCCTAAACTATGCCTCGTGTACCACCCTTCACACCAATACGCCCCACGTACTCAAACTTCCCCCTCAAACCCTACACATTCAGAAAGCCATAACTTCTTCAATACTATCCGATTCTGATGATCCATATATGCATGAAAAGGTAAAGAGAACCCCTATGCTTTAAACAATTCATACCCAACTTACCATATCCCAAACAAACATCCATTTCCATAGAGGCCCAAGCTGAAAAATTACCAAAATGGCCTTTGACTCCAAAACACAAACCGAATACCCGGATGCGTTTACATATCCTCAATGCACAACCAATTTGTAAACTACAACTTATATATCTCCATTTAAAGATTATAAGATATTATCATCTCAAAATTACTCGTGATAAATTCCATGAAGTAATTCTCTAAGCGTAGGTTAATCCAATACTTAAATCTCCATTTCAAAGTACTCATGAATATTGCAACAACACTATTGCCATGACTAAAACTATTTAGACAATCTACAATCCAAATCATGACAGTCCTGATTCACTACTTGCTTCCAAAAGTATGATCGACTGTGGATCTTTGAATAATCCAATTATTTGGGAAGTAAAACATGCAAGGTGAAGCACAAAATAAATAATAGACAGAAGGTGGTAACCCAACTCATAAATAAATCTCCATTATTTAATCACCAAAATTTAATTACATTTATTTTGTTACAAGTTTCAAAAAATAACCATCTAAGTACTAAAACCCATATCATCTTCCATACCAATTCTGCTAGCATGTTGAACGTGCTTGACCCTACTCAGATTCTTTATAAAGGGATCTGCAGGATCTTCTTCTAATGATACCCTCTTCACCATAAGGTGACCTTCTTCTACTCTATTGTGACAACCCGACATTTTGAGTCAATATAATGAAACACCAGTCAAATTTAAGCCAAAATTTAACTTTCCTAAAATCGTATTTGGGTTAAATAAAGTGGTAGGAATCGTTTCAAGGTTTTCGTACATATAAAGAACACTAAAATCCGAGTTTTAACGAAGAATTTATGACCAATCTAAGATTCGCGGCAAAAAAACCGGCAACGTTGATAGACGTAAAACACAAAATTTCAATACAATAATTTTTAGCCTTAGTTATCTAAACGAAAGTCATAGATTACGTTAAACCGTGATCATGCATAAAAAGAACGCCCAAATCTGACTTCGTATGAGGAAGTTATGATTTTTCGAAGTTTCTAACCTAGCAGTAGACAGCTAAAAACTCGAAATAGAGATCGAGCGATATTTAGCCGACACAACCTAAACAAAAGTTGGAGAGCCCAACAATAGGAGTATAACGATAAAAAGTCTGACGAAATCGGACGTCGGATGAAGAAATTATGGATTTTTAACGAGGATATCGTGTCCCGACCTATTAATTAAAATATAATTAAAAATAACGTCAAAATTAGCCGACGGATTCTAAATGAAAGTTGTAGAGTATTTTCTCACCTTCGCGTGGATATAAAGAACCTCAAAAACATAGCTCATATGCGAAAGTTACGCATTTTAGAAGTTCTTGGCACGCACTTCAAAGTCTTATCCGAAGGAGTACGCCCTGCGTACCCTCGTACGCCCAGCGTACTCGGATACTAGGCTCCGGATAGTCCACGTCGACCAGACACTTCGCCCGAGGATGCGGTAAGCAGTGACGCAAGCGAACGCCCTGCATACCTTCGGAGTACGCCCCGCGTACGAGGAACGCCTCGCGTAAGTCTGAAGTACGCCCAGCGTACCGAGGACCTCCAGCTCCTATAAATAGATTGCGAGGGTGCCGGCTGTTTTCACAAAAATACTTCATTTCTCTCACATTTTCACCTCGTTTTTCGTGCAGACAACATCCCGACTTCCCGGTTTCATATCTAAGCCCCGACGAAGGTCCGAAGCCCCGAGATTCCCGAGAATCTCGTCACTTTCCGGTCGAGGTGCCGCACGGGAAAATCTCGTTTTCTTCAAATCACGCACTTTCTTCGGTGAGTTCATACCCCTATAAACTACATTTTTAAATGTGTTATCAATAATTTTATATACACTTTTAAGGGGGGGAATACAAGTAAACACACGATTATTATCGTGTGTAACTCAAAGATTTCACTAAATACTCATTTTTATCAAGTAAATCACATGTGATTCATAACCATTATATGGAATCCTTCGTACGGAAAATATAACACGATATCATCTTATCTGTTGAAATTAAATATGTAGTTATACGTATATGAATCAAACAGTCTATTTATACCTTGAGTACAGGTGTTCATTTATGTCACCACAAAAAGTTACACATTTCATAACAAGTGAGCATTACACTAGGGTTACTATACAAACGAAACGAACTTTTGGAAAAACTATAATAGTTTACGACAAACATTTTTACATGTTAAAAACTCTTTATCAAACTGTCTTACATAATTTATGTTTCCTTTCAAACACCGTTAGAATCGTATTTCAAACAAAGGTCTTCTTATACTTAAAATTGTTTTTATCAAACAAACTACTTTCCAACCGTTTTATAAACTGACATCAAGTCATCACTTCTTATTATTTATTAAACTTCTCAAAGGTTATACAAAACTTCTTTTATATTTTATTTGTCAAATACACGCCTAAACACGTATGGTTATATATATATATATATATATATATATATATATATATATATATATATCATGTATACAGATATAGACATAAAAGTTTTCTATTCAGTTGGTTCAGTACCTTTGGGTAGCAAAGGCATATTTCGATTATACACACACTACTAGTAACTATAATAGGTATAGTTAAGATATACTATTTACCATTCCAAGTACCAAGAATCAGACAAGATTCAGTCTATTCATGAGTCCATACAAATACATTACATACTGTGCGAAGAGATACAATTATATACAATTAAAAAGGCATACAATCTTAAGACATACAATTTCAAAAGCATACAACTTCAAGACATACCATTTCAAAGAATACAATTACATGAGATAGTATACTAGATATTCATAAAATTTTATATACTACAAGTACCATATCCAGAAGGTATTTTCATATAAAAACAAATGGACATTTTCATACGTAAATCTGTTTTATACTAGGTTGTGAGACGCTTCACGTACTTTCGAGTATGCATTATTAAGTCCTGTATTATATACCATAATCCCTTGTAGGGGGAGCGTGATACTTGTATATAGATCTATACGGGATTGACAATCCCGCACCTAAACTGTTAGCTACAGTTAGACCGGCAAGTCTGGGGTGACAAATGTCATAACATTCCAACACCTGAAGAACGTTGTTATAGGACATCAGTGTCAATAGCATGGTTATAAAACTCACATGGAGTATTAAAAACACGTTGATTTACGGATTTATCATATACCTTAGCAATTATAACTGTACACAAATCTACTGTTTTAGACATGAAAAACATCATGGTAGTACATTTTTGAGACTTTTAAACTACCACCCACTTATAAACAAATATTGGATTTATGAAGCAAAACAGTCGAGTCTTGGTAGAAGGCTACATTTTATACTAGTAGAAAATATGGGATTTTCTAGGATTTTCAAAACGTTTACAATTACTTACAAACATATTCGTTGGTACAAACTTTCCTTCATACATTTATAGGTCTTTCTTTATAGCTTTACGAATCAAAGTCACATAAATACTTATGAACTCACCAGCATTATTGCTGATACTCGCTTTCAAAATAACTTGTATTCCCAGGACACGGATAGACAGGTACAACTACCAGGTTCTGTGAAGACGGAACGATCAAGACTCGTCTTTAATTTTTGAATATTCATTTTTGTAGAATTTTACTATGAAAGAACTCAAATGTAATTAAAATTATACTATTAATGCAATGGATGATGTTGTTGCTTGTTTGCTACTTTACATTTGTTGTGATACATACATGACGTCCTCCGCCCCAGAACGTTTCCGCCGTTCTCGGTTTGGGGTGTGACATCTATGTCTAATGAAATGGTATTTTCTGTCGTTATGTATTAATCTGCCATGATCTCTTGGTTCCTTTGTTAAGGCAACCATGCCTTCATTATCATAGAAATCTCCATTGGCTCCTTGATGGTTGGAACAACTCCAAGGTCTCCGATGAAGTTCTTCAACCAAATTGCCTCCTTTGATATTTCGCTTTCCGCTATGTACTCTAATTCACAGGTAGAATCAGCTATCGTCTCCTGTTTGGAACATTTCTAGGTTACCGCTCCTCCATTTTGGGTAAACACCCAGCCAGATTGAGAATGAAAGTTTTCTCTGTCTGTTTGAAAGATGGCGTCACTATACCCAACTACTCTCAACGTATCACTACCACAAAATACAAGGACCCAGTCCTTAGTAATTCGTAGATACATGAGAGTATTCTTAATTGCTATCCAGATGAGCTATAGCTAGATTTCCCTGATAATGACTGACCAGGCTCAAATCAAAATCCACATCAGGGCGTGTACATGTCATAGCATACATGATAGATCCAACAGCAGAATCATATGGAACTCTACTCATTTCTGCTATCTCTGCATTGGTACTCAAGCTCTAAGTCTTACTTAGTTTGGTACTACTCTGTATAGGCAGTTCTCCTTTCTTGGAATTCTCCATACTAAAACGCTTTAGCACCTTTTCCAAGTACGTACTTTGACTAAGTCCAATTAGACTTTTACTCCTGTCTCTCAAAATACTTATCCCTAGAATATAAGCAGCCTCTCCCAGATCCTTCATAGCGAAACACTTTTCAAGCCAAGACTTAACCTCTTGCAAGGTTGGAATGTTGTTTCCTATAAGAAGTATGTCATCAACATATAATACCATGAAGGTTACTATAATCTCACTAGCTTTGACATATACAAAAGATTCATCTTGACTTCTAGATAATCCAAACTCATTGACCTTCTAGTCAAAACAAATATTCCATCTGCAATAATCTTGTTTCAATCCATAGATTGATTTCTCAAGATTAAACACTCTATTTGGATACTTTGCATCCACAAAACCCTCTGGCTGACTCATGTAAACATCTTCATCCAACTTCTCATTAAGGAAAGCGTTTTTGACATCCATCGGCCAAATTTCATAGTCATGAAATGCAACTATGGCTAGCATTATCCTAATAGATTTAATCTTAGTTATTGGTGAAAAGGTTTCATCATAGTCAAACCCTATGGTTTTAGTAAAGCCCTTCGCAACCAGTCGAGCCTTGAAAGTGTGTACCTTTCCGACCATGTCGGTCTTCTTCTTGAAGATCCATTTGCACCCAGCTGTCTTACGACCTGGCACATTGTCAACCAAATTCCAAACTTGGTTTTCATACATGGACTTGATCTTATTGTCCATTTCCTCTTACCACTTGGCAGCCTCAGGGCCTTCCATCGCTTCCTTGTAGTTAGTTGGTTCATCTAAATTTAACAGTGTACAATAATTGATAAACATACCACCTTCTACAGTAATAAAGAAACTATATAACTCTGGTGGCATTCTAACTCTAGTGGAATGCCTCAGAGGTAATGATTCATGAACTGGTCCAACTGGAATTTCTTCCACAGGTTGAACCCTAGCATCTTCAGAGGTTCTTTCATCGTTCAACTCCTGAATCTCTTCAATAGCAATAGTACTCCCATTGTCCTCTTTGCATATGATCTCTCTATTTCGAAAGACTCCCTTTCGTGCTATAAAGAACACTTTCTCACTATGTATGTAGAAAAAAATATCTAAAGGACTTATGTGGATACCCGATGAAAATACATCCCTCACTTTGCGGTTAAAGCTTGTCGTGAGTCTCTCGTCTAAAAGAAGCTTCACAACCTCAAACTTTGATATGTGTCAACAACGGAACCTTCCTATCCACATTTCGTGAGGTATTTTAGCAACCTTCTTATTTAGGACAAGATTAAGAATGTAGGCGGCAGTCTCTAAGGCATACCCCCAGAGTGAGATTAAAAGAGAAGCTCGAATCATCATAGAAAGAACCATTTCCAACAAGTTTCAATTGCGCCTCTCAGCCATACCATTAAGTTATGGTGTCCTAGGAGGTGTCAATTATGAAACTATTCCACTTTCTTTGAGGTAGTTGTGGAACTTGATACTAAGATACTCTCCGCCTCTATAAGATCAGAGCATATTTATCTTCCTACCCAATTGATTCTTGACTTCTTGTTTAAACTCTTTGAACTTTTCAAAGGTTTCTGACTTATGCTTGATTAAGTATATATAGCCATATCTTCTATAATCATCAACAAAAGTCACATAGAATCGATTTGCATCCCTTATGTTGGATCTGAAGGGCCTACACACAACTTTGTTTATGAGACAATCCTTCACCTCTTTCACAAGAACCCGTGAAAGGTGATTATGTCATCTTACCTAATAGACAAGACTCGCATGTATCATCTGACCTTAAGTCAAAAGATTCCAACACTCCATCATTTTGGAGTTGGGAGATGTGTTTCTTGTTAACGTATCCAGGACAACAATACCACAAGCATGCTTTGTCTGTACCATTGGACGAAGCAATTTGAAAAATACTATTACCTAAATTGTCTACAATCATCACAGTTTCACACACCATCACAAGGTAAAGCTTCAAAACAAAAAATACCATTTTTATAAGCAGAAATAGAACCATTTTCATCATTAAAAGAATATCTAAAACCTTTTTTAAACAATGCATGAAAAGAAATGATGTTTCGTGTCATCTATAACGAGTAGCAACAATTTATTAAATATAATCATGACCAACTACTAAGCATTAATCCATAAACTCCAATCTTGGTGATAGGTGAAGATCTTCTATTCCCCATGATCAAGTTCATCCTTCCATGCTCCATATCTTCACCTTTCCATCCTTGATATCCTAGAAGTATTTCAGGAAGCTTCGTTTCCAATGCCCCTTGTCATTGCAGTAGAAGCAAGTGGCCTCTTTGGGGTCAAAGACAGGGGGAGCATCAGAACTGGATTTTCCTTTAGGTCCTGTACTTGACAACCCATATTGAAACTTTCCCTTCCAGTTTTGCTTGGGAGGACCTTTCTTATTTTTCCCTTTCCCTTGACTTATGGATAGAACAAGAGCACTAGTAGGAGTGGAGGCAATACTTTTTCCCTTCACTCCTGCTTCAGTTGTTCATAGGAGGTTGTGCAATTGAGACAAAGTAGTTTCATTGTTTTCAAATGTTAGGTCAATATGAACTGGTCATAACAACTAGGAAAAGAGTTCAACACTGTGTCGATTTCCAACTCTTCATCAAAATTCACATTGAGATTGATTAGCCTCTCCACGTGTCGTTGCATTCCCTGAATGTGCCTACAGACTCTCCCTCATTCATCTTGCTAGCAATGAGTGACTTTACCACCTTGTACTTTTACTGACGAGCTCTCTTATGGTATTTCTCCATGAGGTCCTTGTTTATCTCGTATGGCTAGTAATCCTCATAGTGCCTTTGCAAGTCTGGAGTCATTGTAGCCACCATGATGCACGCAACTTTGGTGGCATCATTATAGTGTTTCTTGTAGGCGACCATGTCTTCAGGAGTGGCCTCCACTTTTCCGATCTCATCTAATGGTCTCTCGATGATATATTCCTTGTCCTCAAAATGAAGGGCCATTTTAATGTTGCGCATCCAATCGTTATAGTTGGTGCCATCCAATTGCACCTTAGAACAGATGTTCAACAAGGAGAAGTTGTTGTCGTTGTTGTTGTTGTTGGAGGAGGAGGAGGAGGAGGAACCAGAAGCATCAGTTGGAGTAGACATCTTTAAAATAAAGATAGTTTTAGTTAGATAAGAATAATGCTCAATATAACACCCAAAATGAAATATCAAGGTTATGATCCAACTAAATAATTCACAACTTAGAAAAGCGATGCCATAATCTAATTGTAAATTATATAAAGGTAGGTAAATGATGATTTACCAATTTTTCCATCGAAAAACAAAATTTGAACAAATTAGGTTTTTAAATGAAATTCCTAGATATTTTGAGATTCATTGAACTTTTCAATGGCATGTTTAATCTCGATTATGCTCTTCCAATTATGACTGGGACATTGAGGATCACAAACAAGATGTGAATAACCATGCAAATTAGCTTTGACTCTCGATGTCATTTATCATCACATTTTAATGTGTTGGTTAACTATGTGTGCTCCATTAATCAATGATAATTTTCGAGACACCCATTGCCACTCTTTATTAATCCATATTAGTGTGTCGGTTAACTACACCCACTCCACTAACGACTTATAAAGTGCAATGTGCAATTTCATGGGTTAGCATACAAATTCACATTTTCCTAAAGTAACTAAGATTGGGAATTAAAATAAATGTTTAGTTACTTTTTAACTCATTATACTTATTAACGAGAAATTATTTGTCCTATCAAACTCGTTCGGCTGACGACCCTCCACCAATCAAGGAAGCGGTGGGTGAGAGTGGACACCCATTCAACCATCATTTTATAGGCAGTTTCCTTATACACCCCTTCCTTATAGATATGTTTCATGAATGAGGCGTACTATCAGTTCGACTAACCTGTCTTATACATATAGTAATATTAGACTTTTAATGTTGCATATAGTATACGGGTGTATTTTTAAAACTTTTGAAAAAAATACTAGTTTACATTTTAAATTTTGAAAATTAAACTTTTAATTTAAATTTAAAATGAACCCAATAATATTTGACATTAATTATTAAGTTCCCTTAATATCTAAATTCATTATTTAACCATTTAAAAAATCAATCATATTAATCACAAAACAATTAATCAAGTTAAATATTAATCTTCTAATTTCTAGGCATTCATATTATCATGATATATTCACTACAATTGGATTTGGCAAGTAAATATAGCAGATAATTATCCAAGAAATCAGATTAGGCAGATTTGCATTAGATTTTTTGGATCTGACTAACCTAATGTCGTGAGTTGCGACTAAACCAAAACCTGGTTTCTTTTTCGATTCACTAATGTGAAATTACATGAAAGAAAATGCTAGGCTCTGATACCACTGATGGGGAATCTGGGTTACAGCTATAATGCCATAAGCGGAAAACAATCAAAACAATTCAATTGATTATGGCACATGCAACCTAGTTTGATCTATGTCTTTCATCTATTAGCAACATACTATGAACCCTAACATACAAAACTTTCCTATTAACAAATGTAATTCATAAGACAAGAAAACTAACCTTTAGATTGTTATGCTAAACAATCTTAAATCCTTCTTCTTTAAAACATTAGTAGCTAGCACTACAAGCGCTATGCCTCTAATGGTTCACACCCAAGGCTAGCAACTAAGGATTATGGAGAGTGAGGAGGGGAATTTTGTCCAGAAATCTCTTAGGGTTAGGAGTGCCGAAATTGTGAAGGCCAAGCCTCCTTATATAGGTGAGGTAGCTTAGAGCTAAAGATAGGGTTTAAAGGAGGAAACCCTAATCCCTTTGTTTGGCGACCAAGCATCCCACAAGCCTCCATCCAATAGCCTTTGGATGAAAATTCTAGGCCCTTCCTACAAGAATTCGTCCAAAGTCTTACAAGGAGGTTCTAGAGCCTTCCTCAACTATTAATAAATTGCCAAACAGCCCTTGCATTATAGATTAATTCAATTAATTCCAATTAATTTCTGATTAATTATTAATCAAAAATCATAATTTCTAATTAATATATTATTCTCATAATATATTAACAAATTATATATTCCAATTTATTAATCAAATAATAAATCATTCTCTTTTTCTCTCCAAAATAATCCTATCCAATTGCTAGCTTTGATGGCAACCAAAAGTACTGTGCTACTATCAATTCAAGTTTATACCAATTATAGTTACGAGCTTAGACACCTAATCCAACAAAGATACCCAGGGCGGTCCGGATAGATTGAATACCTACAACGTTGTCTAGTCAGGTTGAAGGCCCGAAGATCGGTCCCGATATGTTGTAGGCCGGTGCAGCGGTCCAGTCATGTTGAATGCTCTGAGAGTGGTCCAGATATTCTGTAGGCCCAGTATGGTTGTCCATTCAGGCTAAAGGATCATGTATGCATGTTGTTATTTGTATGGTTATGTGTGGTACTTCGGGAAAACTCAATAAGCTTCGTGCTTATAGCTTCAGTTTTATGTTTCAGGTACTTCAGATGATCGAGACAAGGTGAAGGCTTGATCGTGCACATCATCCTGGATTTTATGAGATTATGATTTTGGGATACTGTGATTCATGTTTATGACTTTTGGAAACTATGATTTGTAAACGCTTATGGTTTTGGATTGGTTTCAAAAATGAAAATTTTGACCCTAATTTTTCGGATGTTACAAAGAATGGTTAAGAACTACATTTATTATAAAAAATAAAAAATTTACAACATAATCAAGCAAAAACACTAATATATATGTTAAATGACATGGATACACATTAAATTTTTTCATCATATTCTTATAAAATAACAAAGTTTATATATTATTATATGAGAATGTAAAACTCATTAAGTACAAACAAACATAATGTGTAGATTATTCTTCAAAGTGGGGATTCTTCTCTAGAATCTTGAATAAATGCACTGAAAAAAGAGGGAAAAAAAGAAAGAAAAAAAAATGTTCATCTCAACAACTCCTTCTTCACTTTCTATTAAACAAACTTAACCCATCTTGTTTTCTTTTTGCATGTTTGAATAATACATTCTAATAATATACACTCTCATTCTTGAATGAGGTTTGAATAATACATACTTCCAGGATAGGCTCTCCTTCTTGAAAGACTAGATATCTAAAACATTATGAATGGGTCATGTCTAAAAACATTCTGTTAGAATACACTATGATTTTTGAAAAAGAATCTGCAATTATATAAAAAAATTAAAAATCCAAAGATATTGCTATAAAAAAACTACCAAAATATTTAACATGTACACATCATGTTAATTAATGTTAAAACACAATAAGAATGTACGTAACAAATAGTGATGAAGGTGAACTACAATTTTCAACAAAAAGTCAGAACACGACCAAATAATTAGATTATATAACAGAACTTTTCGCTAATTATGAATTATGATTTTATAAAATACATTACCATCTTGTTATATATACAACAAAGTAAACAAAATATAAAACAAACTCCCATTTTGATCAATATTGTATATAACTTATAAGTTATGAACCTATATAAATATATTAACTTGAAAGAAGTAAGAGTGATGGAAGGGAAATACACTTGATCCCCTACAAGTGCAAGCATCCAACTATCTTTTTAGTATGTTTGCTTTCAATTTGCTTCCCCTTTACAAGCAATTCAAAAAAATATGTATTCAGCAAATAATAAATAATTATTATAAATTGTACAAATTAATACCTTACCAGTTCAAGACTTGCTTAGAACCTTCTTTACGACATTACATGTGGGGTGCATATTCCATCATAGTAAAACCACAAATTTTGTTATATGTAAGTTGAGGAAAAACAGTAAACGTGACTTGAAGTGGAGTAAAGAAAAAAAAATATAAGAAAAATTTTTTGGAATCCAAATTTATTGAAGACCGACATAGGAGGGTGTAGTCACAAAGAAAAAAGAAAATGGTTGTGAATAAAAATTCACAGAAAACATATTTAACATGTGAGACTAATGACAATTTTACTTGAGAAGATGAAGACCGACATTGGAGGGTGGTCGATGGTATTGGCGACAAGCTCGACGAGAGGAAACACCGGCAAGTTCGTCGTCCTATTTTTGTCGAATTTATAGAATAATCGGTGACAGTGAACCATCAGAGAATTTTCATCGATATGGTGTAGGCGATTGTGAACCTGCGAATGCAAGCAACGGTGTTGGGAGGGACGAAAGTGTTGCCAATTGTTTTAGATGTTAGAAATTTGGGTAAGAAACAACACTTGGAATGTAACAGCCCAAAAATAGTGATAAAAATTTTCATTGAAAGACTATTAATTTCATTCATTAATTATTCCAAAAACCATCACGAAATATATAATATCCAAAATATATGTCATCATGTCAAGCTCGTCCCTTTCGAATCAAAAGTACATCAAACCATAAACATAAAGCATAGTTATTTCCCCAAAGTACCACATACCAAAACATGCAACTGGGCTTAACCTTAAGGTATATTCCAACCCGGTATACATATATGATCCCAACCTTGGGGCCTTGTCCTGGGGTGTATTTCGACCCGATCAACACATATGGGCCGCGCCCTAGGGCCTCACCCTGGGGTATCTTTCAACCCAATCATACAATATTGGGCCCTGCCCTGGGGTCTATTTCAACCCGAACATATAATAGTGGGCCCCGCCCTGGGATTTATTTCAACCCATCATACAACCACATATAAACCACATAATAGCTATCATCCTAGATAACACAATAATGGGTCGGCATTGGTGCCTTCGACCCATGGGTACAGTGAGAAACTCACCTCACAAACCAATGACAAAGTGAAACAACACGCTGCTCCGAAATTAACTCTACTATTCACCTTTAAAATGCAGTGACCAAAACTCAGAATACATATCAAAATACCCAAAATACCCCCAGGTCAAACTTTGTTTAAAGTAAAAAAAGTTAAAATTCAATCCAGCTAGTGGCCACGCCATGGCCTCCTTGGCTACATCGTGGCCGCAAACCATCAAAACTTGCGGGTTTGGACCAAGTCACCACATCATGGCAATCTCAACCACGCTGTGGTAATGCGTCTGGACAGCTTAAACCATTAAGTTCATTTCCTTCAACTACAAAAACTCCAAGGATCAGATACGGGCCTTCCCATGGTCTTGATGGGTAAAGTTTCCAACTTTATCCCTCAAATCCTTCCATAAGACAAAGTCCCAAACCCAACCATTAATATTGACTTAATTCATCAAGATTCTTATTAAGCCCCAAATCCTTAGAGTTGCACCTCTAAAGTTTACAAAATGGATTCAAACTCAAAAGTAACCTGAAAAATTGTGGCTTTATGGACTTGTATGTCTATTTCCATTTTAGGTAAAAAAAAATAGGGTTTAATGACTATGATCCCATGCATGACATCAAAACTTGATTATAATCTAGATCTAATACACTAATTTCTCCATTTGACCTGTAGATTCATAAAGTTGCAAAATTTATGAGATCCCATCACTTAATTCCATCTAAATCATGAAAAAAATGGGACAAAAACAAGATATCTAGCAACATGGCAAGAAAAGTTTGAGTCTTGGGCACTCACCAAGGTCTAAGAGATAAGCTTAGCTGAAGAAATGATGCTTGCCAAGTAACCACCGCACCAAAAGCTTCCTTATCCCTCTAAAATCACCAAAAAACACCAAGAATGAGCTCACAACTTCAATGGAGGCTAGGTTTAGGGTTTCTGAGGTTGAGAGGAAGATGGAGGCTAAAACCCTAGCTTAATATTCCTTATATAGGTTCCAAGACCCGAAATTAGTGTTTTCACTTAAAACACCTTCCCCGTTATAGCGTACCAAGACCATATTGTGATGGGACATTTAAATCCCACTGTCAAGACTGATATGCCACGTTATGGTGATGCTCAGATGGTCCACCACATCGTGGCCACCCCTTTTAAAGATAATACAAGAAAGTTGATTCATACCTGGACCGGATGTTACCAATCTCCCTCACTTGAAATTAGACTTCATCCTCTAAGTCCTCATCTACAAATAACTGAGGGTAGTGCTCTCATATTTCTATCTTAGGCTCCTAATTCCATTTCAAACCTTTCTGATGTTGCCACTAGACTTTGACCAAAGATACCACCTTGTTGTGCAAGGCATTTGTCTTCCTATCCAAGATCGTAACTGGTCTCTCAACATAATTCAGATCATCAACCTAAATATCATCAAAAGGAACATATGCTGAAACACCATTCACATACTTCCGAAGCCGAGAAACATGGAAGGTGTTGTATATTTGACTGAGCTCATCAGACAAATCCAGTCGGCACGCAACCTTGCCCACTCGGGCGGTAATCCTCAAACGACCATTGAACCAGGGGCCCAGCTTTCCCTGCTTTCGTAATCGGATGACACCTTTCCAAGGTGACACCTTCAAAAGCACCAAGTCCCCCAGTTGAAACTCGAGATCCAAACATCGCCGGTTTGCATAACTCTCTGTTGATTTTACGTGATACACAACCTATTGTGCACCTACTGAATCAACTCATTAGTCTTGAGTACCACATCAGTACTCCCCATGACCTGATGCCCGACCTCGCCCTAGGAAACCAGGGTACTGCACCTCCTCTCATACAACATCTCAAACGGTGGTCGGTCAATACTGGCATGATAATTGTTATTGTAAAAGAACTTGGCCAGTGGAAGATAAGTATCTCAACTTCCTCCAAAATCTAAAACACATGCCCAGAGCATATCTTAGAGCTTTTGAATCATCCGCTCACTCTGACCGTCAGTTTGGGGGTGGTATGTTGTACTAAAATGCAACTGAGTACCCAACTCCTCATGAAACTTCCCCCAAAATCTGGAAGTAAAATGAACATCCTGGTCCAAAACCACTAAAATTGGCACTCCATGCCGAACCACCACCTCCCGAATATAGATGTCAGCTAGCTTCTCAGCAGATATACTCTCATAAAACGGTATGAAATGAGCACTCTTGGTTAACCAATCAACAATGACCCATAGAGAATTAACTCCACATGCTATCCTTGGAAACTTTGTGATGAAATCCATGGTAATATCTTCCCACTTCCGTATGGGAATGGGTAACAGCTGCATCTTGACATGGGATCTCTGATGTTTGGCCTTGACTCTCCTGCAAGTCAGGCACCGCTCGACAAACCATGAAATTTCCCTCTTCATACAGGGCACCAATAACTCAACTTCAGATCTCAATACATCTTTGTGACCCCCGGATGGATTGAAAATTTTGACTTATGTACCTCCTCCAAAACTGTTTGTCTCACCCGACCAGTACTCGGAACCCAGGCTCTACCATATTGAGTCAAACAACCCCCGACTATCTGTGAAAAATAAAGGAATATGTCCTCTTATTCGCTCGGCTTTCCAATTCTCTTTTTTCAATCCCTCCACCTGAGTTTTTTTTATGAAATCCAACAAAGGCGAAGTAACAACCATTCTCAAATAAATACCCCTGATAGAATCACCACTGACTTGCAGCTTAGAACTTCAGCCACCACATTGGCCTTCCCAGGGTGGTACAGAATCTTGCAATCATAGTCCTTAACCACATCCAACCACCTCCTCTGACGCACATTCAAATTTGATTGATCCATCAAGTACCTCAAACTATTGTGGTCAATGTAAATAGTATACTTAACCCCATATAGATAGTACCTCCAAATCTTGATGGAAAAAAACACATCCCCCAACTCCAAATCATACTTATGATAATTCGCCTCATGAGGCTTCAACCGCCTCGAAGTGTAGGCAATCACATGACCCTTCTGCATAAGAACAGCTCCCAAACCCGGAATAAAGGCATCACAATAAACCACAAAATCATCCAAACCCTCGGGAAGTGCAAGAATCAGGGCCTCGTACAATCTCTGCCTCAGAGTCTCAAAAGCCAATTGTTGATTAGGCCTCCACCGAAAAGCTACATTCTTCTTTGTCAAGTGGGTCAAAGGTACTACAATCTTGTAGAAATCCTGTATAAATCTCTAATAATACCCTACGAGGCCTAGGAAGCTCCAAATCTCATATGGGGTCCATGGAACCTCCCATCGCATCACAGCCTCGATCTTGGCCGGGTCGACCAATATACCCCTCTAGTTGACAGTGTGCCCCAAGAACTACACCTCGCACAACCAGGACTCACATTTAGAAATTTTGGTATAAAGTCTCTCCCTCCTTAAGTTCTACAACACCTCTCACAAGTGCTCCTCATCTTGTTCTTTGGTCTTGGAGTAGACCAGAATATCATCTATGCATACTATCACTAACCAATCCAGTATTGTCACACCCCAAAACCAAGAATGGCGGAAACGTTCCGGGGTGGAGGACATCATGTACAGTATCACAACAGTGTAATATAATAAACAAGCAACAACATCATCCATTGCATTATAAGTAGAGTTTTAATACATGTGTGTTCTTTCATAATGTACAACAATAAAAATGAATAATCAAAATAAGGCGAGTCTTGTCTGTGCTCCATCTTCTCAACATCCTGGCCATCGCACCTGTCTAACTGATGACCTGAGAATACAAGTTATTTTGAAAGCGAGTATCAGCTTTAAAGCTGGTGAATTCATAAGTAATTAAGTGTCGTTGTCTTGCTTATAAAAATCTATTATGAAGGCCATGTAAACCTTTAAATGAAAATGTTGACGTATGTATGAAAAACCCTAGAAAATCCCTTGTTTTTTATTAGTTTGAGATGTAGTCTTCTACCAAGACCCGAATGTTTGGTTATGATAATGTAGTCTTCTACCAAGACCCAATTGTTTTGTTATGATAATGTAGTCTTCTACCAAGACCCGAATGTTTTGTAAGTAAAATGATAGTTTTTCCTTCAATTGTTTAGTACTAAAGTACTTAGTCTAACTCATCGTTTATGTGAAAGTATCACAAAATACAGTAAACAGGAAAATGTACTACTGTAAGTTTTGTCACTGGGTACTAGGACTAACACAACATCGCATTAAGCGAAATATGTAACCTAATGAACATTCGAAGATTGTCCAGAATAAGTATTAATGTAAGTGTCATCGCTGGGTACTAGGAGTAACACAACATCGCAATAAGCGAAAGGTATAACCTTATGAACAATCGAAGATTGTCCACTTGTCCTCTGTAGCAGCAGCAGGTGGGTGGAGGGGTTAGCCCCAGTTATCGATCTACCTAGTATAAGTAGTAACCTTAGACCTCCGTAGATGGTCATCGACCACTGGTGCTAATCAGTGGGGTTCGGAATGGTAAGTCCCGCCGAGATATCCCATTGAACCAGGATAGGAAAGATAATTTACACAGAAAGTACTAATAAATCATCCTCGTAGTTCTAAGTACAAGTATCCAGGTAAGTGAATACAGGATAATGCACCTATGTAAAAGTGTTCCTGTATGGTATTCATGTAAGTGTGTTCATGTAATAGGTAAGTACATGTAAACATATTCATGTATCAGGTAAGCATATGTATATGTACTCATGTATCAGGTAATGTACTAGTATAGACTCATGAATGAACTGACTCTTGTGTGATTCCTTGTAGTAGGAGTAATGTTTGATATCTTCAAATTATCCCTATGATAATTTACTGAAATATAATTGGTTGATCATTTAGGTTTATACACTCTTACTACTCAAGGGTGTGGGAAACTGAATGAAACCTGTAAACTATAACATCACCACATATATAAGAATATAAGTGTATATGCATAGTTTAGTTCAAGAATGTAAAAATGGTTTTGTAAGACATCTTATGGGTTTTGAACAATAATTAACAATGACTTGATGTCATTTTAATAAACATTTCAAAGGTAAAACATTTGATAACAATGTATTTTAAAGATTTAAAACCATTTCATGCATCACATTTTGTAGTATGTGAAATCGGTTAAATGACAAACACAGTTATAAAATACATATCAATAATTTAATAACATGTTTTTTTCTACTTGTATTCCCCCCCCCCCCTTGAAGCAATTAAAATCATTTAAAACATTGATTAGGGGTATGAACTCACCTGTAGTTGGTGATTAGGATGAACTGAACGGTATAGGATTGCTAGATGTCAAGCGAGGACTTGTACACACACTAAGATCCTAATGAACATATAATCATACATATATGCACTCAATTAGTCTCAAATTACTAATTTATAATGTTAAGACATCCTAGACATAATAAACACTTTATATAAGTGTTTTAAACCCTAAGGATTGCATCTAAGCTATTGTGGGACAAGGCACTTGTGTTTAGGGTTCCAAAGGACCCCATATATGAGTTTACTCCCCATATACCATCACACATGGAGTTTACGGTTGTAAACTCTTGAGTTTACGGCCGTAAACACCCAACCATGGGTGTATTGTGTGTTTTGAAGTTCCAAATGATTCCTAGAATTATTCCAACTTGGTGGTTAAATTCTTGGAAGGGTTTAAGGCCTAGAAACACTCCTTAGAGGATTTTACGGCCCCAAGGCCATTTCCCTTGGAGTTTACGGTTGTAAACTCCCTTGGAATGTTGGTTTTGTTGTTTTCAAGCCTCATGCACAAGTAGTATTGGTTCTAGACTTTTATTCCAAGCATATGAAGACCATTGACACACTTTGGTGCCCCTTTAATGAGTTTACGACCCATGAACCATGTCATGGCCGTAAACTCACTTGGAAATGTGATTCTTATGTGTTTAAGGCTCTTGATTCATTGGGAACAAGTCTAGGTAAAAGTCTTAGGCCTTAGGTGCCTTAAAAGCACCATTTTGAGTTTGAAATTGGAGTTCACGGCCTAAGTTACTCTTGGGCCGTAAACTCTCAAACTTGGGTGTTTCTAGCTTGTTTTCATGTCCTTAATACACTCCTCTACAAGTCCAAGGCATTAGTATATCACGTGGGACAATCTAGACTTCGTTTCGGGAGATTACCGCCCAAGAACACCTTGGGGAGTAAACTCCTAGATCTAATGATTTAGCTATGTAATCTATGTTATGAACACATTTAAAGCTTTCTAACACTACTAGAAAGAGTTACTCACGTTTTGGTATAAATACCCGAAGATCCGTGAGAGAGAAAATGGCTTTTCTCTAGTTGGAAATGCGAATAATGAATGAATTTGGTTCAGAATTCTATTTATAGTCCTGAGATATTTTTGGCAGAAAATATTTTTATTCCTGAAATGACCTCTAATATAATAGAGTGATGGAATAATAGAGTTGCACTAAACCCTAGTGCATCCACTCTCCTGATATCTCCTGAAGTGTAAACCCTGAATCACTCAAACTTACACGAAAAAGTCTGAAAATTAACTGTGACTGCTATAACTTCTATTGAAGTGATATAGTTTGTACAGAATGGAAATTTCGGATTGTCACAAGTATCGGCCTACAAACCGGGTTCATGATATCCATGAATGTTTTCGGCGCATTGTTGAGCCCGAAAAGCATCACCACGAACTCATAATGACCATAGTGACTAGTAAAGGTTGTCTTCTTCACATCATCATCCATGACCCTCATCTGATGGTAACCTGATCACAAATCAATCTTGGAAAACCAAGATACACCCTGAAGGTGGTCAATGAAATTGTCAATCCTAGGAAGTGGGTAACGGTTCTTCACCATTAACTTATTCAACTCTCGATAGTCAATGCACATTCTATGTAAACCGTCCTTCTTCTTCATGAACAGGATCAGTGCTCCCCAAAGTGAGATACTCGGATGAATAAATCCCTTGTCTAACAGCTCCTGAAGTAGCATAGAAAACTCTTGCATCTGTGGTGGTGCCAAGCGATATGGTGCCTTGGATATTGGAGCCGCTCCAGGAACTAGATAAATCCGAAACTGAACCTGCCTCTCATGAGGCACTCCTAACAATTCCTCAGGAAATATATTGGGGAAATATTGAATAATGGGCACCCCACTCAACTCCGTTGTGCCCTCAACTTGAGTGTCTGCAACATATGCTAGGAACCCTAAACAACCTTGTTGAAGATATCTCCTAGCCCTCTTAGCTGAACAGAGAGTCGGCCCATGTGAAGCTCCCTCGCCAGGAATATGATGGGTTTTGGCTATAAGAACATCCTATGTGCTCATACAAACCCTAATGCTTGGATCTAGGTTTCTCTATTGTACATGCAAGTTATCCAAGACTATAAACCCTAATTCTAGCATACAAGTAATCATATTAACATGAGAATGGGTTTAAGATATTACCTTGATTGTTATATAGCAATAACAATCCCAATTCCTCCTTGTATTGACTTTAGAAAGCTTAGAGTCACAAATGTCACTCCTCTAATGGTTCACAAACACCAAGAGCAAGAGGATGAAGAGGAGAGAGGATGGAGGCTGCCCAAAATGTGTTCTAACCCTAGAAGAAGTCTTAGCCACGTTTTTAGGTCATAAGGGATCTATATATATAGGAGGCTATTAGGGTTATCTAACAAGGAAACCCTAATTTGGATGCTTAATGTCACACCCCCAAACCAGAATGGTGGAAACATTCGGGAGTGGATGACTTCACGTAGTATCACAACCATTGAATATTGTAAAGAAAGTAACACAACCATCACATATATAATGAAAACGTATGTTGTTGCGTTATACATAATAGCAAAAGAATATTACAATGAGATGATAAATGTTCCATAATAAAACATCTTTAGTGTTTCCTTCTCCAAAAGCTGGTGGTTACCTGTATTACTGATTCCCTGAGAAATACAAGTGGTTTCGAAAAAGTGTCAACAATTAAGTTGGTGAGTTCATAAGTGTTTTGCATTGAAAAGTATGTCCTTTTTGATAGTAAATCGATGAACGAGGTTTTCAGAAAATCCAATATTTTCTTTAAATGATTTGAAAAGTTTCCCGTGTTGGAGTGCATTAGTGTTTTCCATGCTTGAATAATAGGGATAAAATTTGTGTTAACAATAAAATGGAAAACTGAAATGCATGTATGAATCTCGTAAATCAAACTTGTTTTTATACTTTTATGTGAGTTTTATAACCATGCTAATGATATTGTTGGCATGTAACAACGTTCTTCAGGCGTTGGAACTGTTATGACATTTGTCACCGCAGGCCTGCCGGCCTAGCTGTAGCTAACAGCTTAGGTGTGGGATTGTCAATCCCGTATAGATCTATACACAAGTATCACGCTCCCCCTACAATGGATTATGGTATATAATACAGGACTTAATAATGCATACTCGAACGTACGTGAAGCTGTCTCACATTACTAGGTATAAACAGATTTACGATGATAAAGACTTTACTTCATTTGAAAGTATTTCATTTGTCAAGATGTATACGTAAAATGTATGAATAACTTGTTAGCTATGTTCGTTATAGCTTCTCAAAAGTATGTTTTCATTTAGTAAGAATAACTTGGTGATATAATAGCCTTCTAAGCTAAAAGATGTTTATAAAGACGACACTTTGACTCATAATGTACTTGTATTTCCCCCCCTAAAACATGAAAAGAATTGAAAAGTAGGGGTATGAACTCACTCGTTAAGTTTGAAGAGAGAGGCTAGGTTTGAGCAGAACTTCGATCGCGGATGGTTGCGTCGTCGGGCTCTTCGGGGGTCTCTGCAGCGTAAATCTTTCGTCGGGGGCTCGAGTGCGGAAACCGAGGTCGTCGGGATAGCTTCTTGTGCTTGGAAGTGTGTGAGAGTAACTGGAGATTTGAGAAAAGTGTGCCTAAACTCGTAGCTGATGCCATCTATTTATAGTGCTGGAAGAGTGAGTACGCGGGGCGTAATTTTGGAGTACGCTGGGCGTACTCACGTACGCGGCGCGTACGTCGTTACGCTGGGCGTAATATGGCGTCACGTCTTACGACTCCTAGCTAGCTAAACGTAGCTTGGGCGGGCCGATGGGACTCGACTCTGGGTCTAGTACGCGGGGCGTAATCCCTGCTTCCGACTTCTAAATTCCGTAACTTTCGCGTACGATCTCCGTTCTTCGCGTTCTTTATATCCACGCGTATGTGAGATTATGCTCTACAACTTTCATTTAGACTCCGTCGGCTAGTTTTGACTTAATGATATATTTTTAATAGGCCGGGCCTCCTAAAGTTCGTTAAAAATTCATAGGTTCTTTATTCAACGTCGGTTTTCGTTTGTCTTTTTATTATTTTATTACCACTGAGGAGATCTTCAACTTCCGTTTAGGTGGCGATAGCTAAATAACACTCGATCTTCAATCCGAGTTTTTAACCCTATACTACTGTCACGAAACTTTGAAAATTCGTAACTTCTTCATACGAGGTCCAATTTGGGCGATCTTTTTATGCACGTTCATCTTTCAACGAGATCTACGACTTTTGTTTAGATACTTAAGGCTTAAAATGCATTTTATTGAGATTCTACTTATTACGTCAAATAATGTTTTAACGTCGTGTCGTAAATATACGAGTGGTTATAATTTCTTCAATATAACCCGGTTTTGAGCGTTCTTTATGTTTTTGGAAACCTTGGCATGATATCTAATATTTGATGTATCCCAACTTAGATACTTGAACACTTTACTTTTGAGGTTAATTTCGTTGTTTTTAGCTTTTGAGTGTTTACAATGCTTTTGGAAAATATAGGGTTGTCACATCATCCCCCTGTTAAGGGAATTTCGTCCCGAAATTTACTCTAAGATAGCGTTTACAGTTTTAGAAAAAGATGCGGGTACTTTTGTTTCATCTGATCCTCGCGTTCCCAAGTGTATTCAGGTCCTCGCTTGGCGTTCCAGCGGACCTTTACAATGGGTATTCGGCTTTGTTTAGTCCTTTTGATTTCCCGATCCATGATCTCTACTGGTTCCTCCACAAACTGGAGGTTTTCATTTATTACAATTTCGTCTAGAGGGACGACAAGGGTCTCGTCGGATAAGCACTTCTTCAGATTCGATACGTGAAAGGTAGGGTGTACGTTGTGGAGCTCCTGAGGTAGTCTAAGTTTGTAAGCCACTGGACCGATCCTGGCAAGGATCTCGAATGGTCCGATGTATCTAGGGTTCAGTTTTCCACGTTTTCCGAAGCGTATTAAACCTTTCCAAGGTGAGACTTTGAGTAGGACATGGTCTCCAACTTGGAATTCCAAGGGTTTGCGTCTCTTATCTGCGTAACTCTTTTGTCTATCCCTTGATGCTTTTAGACGTTCTCGGATTTGAACAATCTTCTCCGTAGTCTCCCTTATGATTTCTGGTCCAGTGAGCGTGTTGTCAGTTGCTTGTCCTTTCGCTAGTTGCGTGTCCCCCACTTCGGCCCAGCACAAAGGTGACCTGCTTTTGCGTCCATAGAGGGCTTCGAACGGGGCAGCCTTGATACTGGTGTGGTAGCTATTGTTGTACGAGAACTTGACCAATGGTAGATGTGTGTCCCATGCTTTGCCAAAATCGATTACGCAAGCTCTCAGCATGTCTTCTAGGGTTTGTATAGTTCTCTCACTCTGGCCGTCGGTTTGTGGGTGATATGCGGTACTCATGTCTAGTCTTGTCCCCAAAGCTTTTTGTAGCGACTGCCAGAACCTTGAGGTGAATCTGCTATCTCGGTCCGAGATAATGGATATAGGCACACCATGCAGTCGTACAATTTCTCTGAGGTATGTCCTTGTTAACTTCTCCAATTTATCCGTCTCTTTGATCGGTAGGAAATGTGCTGACTTAGTTAACCTGTCGACAATTACCCAAATAGTGTCGAGTCCGCTTGTTGTCTTGGGTAACTTTGTTATGAAATCCATGGTTATCCGCTCCCACTTCCATTCGGGTATTTCTGGTTGTTGTAATAAACCCGAGGGCTTCTGATATTCCACCTTGACTTTGGCACATGTCAGGCATTTGCTTACGTAGGTAGCAATTTCGGCTTTCATGTTTTGCCACCAGTACAACTTCTTGAGATCGAGATACATCTTATCGGAGCCGGGATGTATGGAGTATCGTGTTTTATGGGCTTCGTCCATAACGATTTCTCTAAATCCACCAAACTTCGGTATCCAAATTCGATCCATGAAATAACGAATTCCGTTGTTCTTGGTCTCAAGGTTCTTATCCATTCCCCTTAGGGCTTCTCCTGTCACATTTTCGGATTTCAAGGCTTCTATTTGGGCTTCCTTGATTTGCGTGAACAGGTGTGAATGGATTGTCATAGTTAGGGATTTCACTCGGCGACCTGAGTATTCCTTCCGACTGAGTGCATCAGCCACTACATTAGCCTTTCCGGGGTGATATCGAATTTCGCATTCATAATCACTAAGTAGTTCTACCCATCGCCTCTGTCTCATGTTGAGTTCCTTCTGGTTGAGGATATGTTGGAGGCTTTTATGATCAGTGAAGATGGTACATTTTGTGCCGTAGAGATAGTGTCTCCAAATCTTCAGAGCGAAAATGACTGCTCCTAGCTCAAGATCATGCGTTGTGTAGTTCACTTCGTGCGTCTTTAGTTGTCTTGAGGCGTAGGCGATGACCTTCCCTCTTTGCATTAAGACACACCCAAGTCCTTGGTTTGATGCATCACAATAGACCACGAAGTCCTCCATTCCTTCTGGCAAGGTTAGGATGGGCGCACTACATAAGGCTCGTTTTAGTGTCTGAAATGCGCTGTCTTGTTTTTCTCCCCAGTCGAAGGTCGCATTTTTCTGGGTTAGGGTGGTAAGTGGCTTGGCAATCCTTGAAAAATTCGGTATGAATCTTCGGTAATACCCGGCGAGTCCCAAAAATTGCTGGATTTCTGTAGGGGTTCTTGGAGTAGTCCAACTATCTATTGCCTTTATCTTGGAAGGGTCCACGTGTATTCCTTCTTTGCTTACAACATGTCCTAGGAAATCCACTTCCCGAATCCAAAATTCGCACTTGGAAAATTTTGCGTAAAGTTTCTCTGCCCTTAATGTTTCCAGTACTTGGCGGAGATGTTTGATGTGTTCTTCCTGGCTTCTTGAATAGATGAGTATATCATCTATGAATACGATCACGAATTTATCCAGGAAGGGACGACATACTCGGTTCATTAAGTCCATGAACACTGCTGGAGCATTCGTCAATCCGAAGGGCATTACTACAAATTCGTAGTGACCATAACGTGTTCGGAAAGCCGTTTTGGGGATGTCTCCTTCCAGTACTCGCAGTTGGTGATAACCAGATCTTAGATCGATCTTTGAGAAGTAGCTTGCTCCCTGAAGTTGGTCGAATAGATCGTCTATGCGCGGTAAGGGATATCGGTTCTTGATCGTGAGTTTGTTTAGCTCCCGATAATCGATGCACATGCGAAAGGATCCGTCCTTCTTCTTCACAAATAGGACTGGCACTCCCCATGGTGAGAAGCTTGGTCTGATGAATCCCTTGCTCAGCAGTTCGTTTAATTGACTGGATAGTTCCTGCATCTCAGCTGGGGATAAACGGTACAGTGACTTTGCTACAGGGGTAGCCCCGGGGATTAAGTCGATTCTGAACTCGACTTGACGTTCCGGTGGGATTCCTGGAAGATCTTCTGGGAAAATATCCGGGAAGTTGCAGACTTCCGGAATATCCTTAATGTTTTTCGATTCTCGTTTCTTGTCTACTATGTGGGCTAGAAAGGCATGATATTCCTTACGAAGATATTTTTGTGCTTTAATACAGGAAATGATTTGTAAACTTGAACTAGGTTTGTCGCCATAAATGACAAGAGATTCGCCGTTTGGCAGATTTAGGCGAACAGCCCTTTCGTGGCAAAGGATATCGGCATGGTGAAGGCTCAACCAATCCATACCGATGATGACATCGAAACTTCTTATGGAAATGGGCATAAGATCGACTTGAAACAAGTGCTCGTTTAAATTTAGTATGCACCCTACGTATAAATCGTTTGCGTGTTCTGTTTTACCATTTTCCATTTCTACAGTGAATATTTTATTGAGTGGTTGAGGTTTTTGATTAAGTAGGTGTTTGAATTTATGACTCACAAAACTTCTCTCCGCACCGCAGTCAAAAAGTATGCATGCATAAGTGTTGTTGAGTAGAAACGTACCCGTAACCACCGTGGGGTCCGCTATTGCTTCTCTTTGTCCTACTGCCAGCACTCTCCCCACACCGCCAATATTCCTTTCCTTGGGACAATCCCTCCTGAAGTGTCCAGTCTCTCCGCACCCATAACACGCCCGGCTTACCCCAGTGCCAGAAACCTGAGTAATCGGTCGTGCCGGTGCTTTACAGAAACGGGCTGTGTGCCCTTTCCTGTCACAGTTCTTGCAGTGCATCTCGCGACAAATACCATGGTGATGGTAGTTGCACTTGCTGCACTTGGGTAGAATCCATGCATATGGTTTTGTTGGTGCAGAGGTAGCAGGAGTTGTGGTGGGGGTAGTAGCAGCATGAACCGCAACCATTTGTTTCTTTGAAGGTTCTTGTGAAGTTTGCCCCTTCCTTTTGTTCCAAAATTTCTTGTTGTTGTTGTTGTTGGCATTGATTTCATTGTTGTTGTTCCCTTTGGTGGGTTCAGCCACAATAGCCGCGACTCCTTGACAGACACCATGATCAACAAGAGATTGCGCTAGTTCCTTGGCGCTGGCGAAAGTCAAGGGTCTGGAAGCTAGCACACTTCCACGAAGTTGGGGTGATAGTCCCCAGATGTATCTCTCGACCTTTTGGCTCCCCAGGGTTAACATGCATGGGCAAAGCGTTATTAAGTCACTGAACCTGTTGGTGTAACCAGCTATGTCCGAACCTACCATCGAGAGGTTCCACAATTCCTGTTCAAGCTTCTGAATCTTGCCTCTTGGGCAGTATTCTCGAAGGAGCATTCTTTTCAGGTTTTCCCAACCCATGGAGTTTGCCACCACCAGGGTTAGTGTTTGGGCGTGGCCGTTCCACCATGTCAGGGCGCGTTCAGAGAAAGTAAAAGCGGCGAACTTTACTTTGCTTTCTTCAGGACATGCACAGATTTCGAATACAGCTTCTGTTTTCTCTATCCATTGAGATAGAGCCAATACTCCCCCAGTCCCGAAAAAGGGAATAGGTTTTCCGTTGCTGAAGTCTTTGTAAGTGCATACCCCTGAACGGCTTTGACCTTGGCCATTTGTAAAACTGTTTGTTCCTCCCCCTGATCCGTTGTTGCTCATATGTGCCATTGCTGCAGTTACAGCAGCGGTTACAGCAGTCTGGAACATAACGGTGTCCATAATTGGAGGAGGTGGTGGAGGTGGTGTTGAAGTTGAGTTTCTGCGTGTTGATCTACGAGGAGGCATGTTCTGGTAGAGAAAATAAGAATGAATACTATAAGTTTCTAATGTTTTGACAATCGCGTATTAGTTGTATCTTGTAATTTGTTTTGACTTTAGTTTATGGTTTCAAGGTAGGCATAGAAATTTAAAACTCGCTACTTTTGAGAGGTATATAATAAGAAATACTTCACATTTATACATATAGGTCACACCTGAGGTGTGTTACATTGCATATCTTGTTCGGGAAAATTTTGATCCTCCTAGAGATCTCCGATTACGGATACAACAGGGAAAACAAGGGAAATAAAGGAAAAACTTTTATCCGAAATCCTAATCTATAACAAAATTGTTGGGCATCGAACAAGCTCTACTTGCGGCGTTTGGAGCTAGATTCGACATCCGACCGTTTGACTCCCATTAGTCGCCTCTCGAGATCTGCTTGTTGTTCCTTCATTTCTCTTATATCTGCCAGAGCCGTTATCATTTGGTTCTGAAGTGTCCCCGTGTAGATTTGGGTATTCTCATGTAGTCCTTCCAAACGGCGGATGTCAGCGGCGTTACCTTGGGTAGCAGCATTGACCTCGTGAACTCTGGTTGCTTGCCTGTCCGTCTCGTAGTTCTGGGTAGCTATAGCGTTCACCAGAACAGGGAGTGCTCGATCAGCTGAGCTTCCCCCACTGACATTGTAAAAATCTCGGCACATGCCGAAAGGAGGGCGTACACCTTGTTGGCGGCTCCAGTAGTAGAGGTGACTTCCCCACATGGGAATGGGTCCCGGTTGGTATGGTCTGATTTCGGGAGGATGAGGGATGGGAGGGTCGTACACTTCTGGCTCGGAGTCTGTCCCGCTAGAAATCTCCTCGATCTCTTCGTCGACTTCGAATTCCTCCCCGACTTCGACTTCAAATTCTCCCTCGATCACCCCTTCGGGTTCTTCCTCGACCTCTTCTTCGATTTCCTCTGGGTCTTCCTCCGGATCTTCTTCTATCCAACCGCCGTTGCCTTGGTTTGGGTAGTAGGGATCTCCTGGTAAATGGAATCCGGCCATTTGTCTGTACTAGGATGGATGTATGAGAACTTTAAAAGAAAATTCTATTTAACGACTTACTATTTTTAACTATAATTTGTACAACTATTTTTAATAATGCTCCTATAATATTTCAATTTGGCGAAACTAAATTAATTTGTATTTGGTAAGTTCTTGGCTTGTTGTCCACTATAACCATTCCTCGACGTACGTTGGTAAAATCCAGGATAAATATAGTTGATCAGGCTATATTTATTCTCGATCTGATTACATACCCCGAGGCTCTATCGTAGTGTCGTAACTTGCCTTAATACTTTTTAGTAAAACTTGTTATGATACGAGATTAATGCATGCTTGGAAAAATGTATATCTTTAAAAGAATGTATTTTGTTCATGAAAATGTTTTATCAGAGGGTTTTTGGTCCCCTTTGTATTTATAGTTTGTATATCGTATGTGGTTCGATATACTTAGTTCACTATAAACAATGCTCTGATACCAATCTGTCACACCCCCAAACCAGAATGGCGGAAACATTCGGGAGTGGATGACTTCACGTAGTATCACAACCATTGAATATTGTAAAGAAAGTAACACAACCATCACATATATAATGAAAACGTATGTTGTTGCGTTATACATAATAGCAAAAGAATATTACAATGAGATGATAAATGTTCCATAATAAAACATCTTTAGTGTTTCCTTCTCCAAAAGCTGGTGGTTACCTGTATTACTGATTCCCTGAGAAATACAAGTGGTTTCGAAAAAGTGTCAACAATTAAGTTGGTGAGTTCATAAGTGTTTTGCATTGAAAAGTATGTCCTTTTTGATAGTAAATCGATGAACGAGGTTTTCAAAAAATCCAATATTTTCTTTAAATGATTTGAAAAGTTTCCCGTGTTGGAGTGCATTAGTGTTTTCCATGCTTGAATAATAGGGATAAAATTTGTGTTAACAATAAAATGGAAAACTGAAATGCATGTATGAATCTCGTAAATCAAACTTGTTTTTATACTTTTATGTGAGTTTTATGACCATGCTAATGACATTGTTGGCCTGTAACAACGTTCTTCAGGCGTTGGAACTGTTATGACATTTGTCACCCCAGGCCTGCCGGCCTAGCTGTAGCTAACAGCTTAGGTGTGGGATTGTCAATCCCGTATAGATCTACACACAAGTATCACGCTCCCCCTACAAGGGATTATGGTATATAATACAGGACTTAATAATGCATACTCGAACGTACGTGAAGCTGTCTCACATTACTAGGTATAAACAGATTTACGATGATAAAGACTTTACTTCATTTAAAAGTATTTCATTTGTCAAGATGTATACGTAAAATGTATGAATAACTTGTTAGCTATGTTCGTTATAGCTTCTCAAAAGTATGTTTTCATTTACTAAGAATAACTTGGTGATATAATAGCCTTCTAAGCTTAAAGATGTTTATAAAGACGACACTTCGACTCATAATGTACTTGTATTTCCCCCCCTAAAACATGAAAAGAATTGAAAAGTAGGGGTATGAACTCACTCGTTAAGTTTGAAGAGAGAGGCTAGGTTTGAGCAAAAGTTCGATCGCGGATGATTGCGTCGTCGGGCTCTTCGGGGGTCTCTGCAGCGTAAATCTTTCGTCGGGGGCTCGAGTGCGGAAACCGAGGTCGTCGGGACAGCTTCTTGTGCTTGGAAGTGTGTGAGAGTAACTGGAGATTTGAGAAAAGTATGCCTAAACTCGTAGCTGATGCCATCTATTTATAGTGCTGGAAGAGTGAGTACGCGGGGCGTAATTTTGGAGTACGCTGGGCGTACTCACGTACGCGGCGCGTACGTCGTTACGCTGGGCGTAATATGGCGTCACGGCTTACGACTCCTGGCTAGCTAAACGTAGCTTGGGCGGGCTGATGGGACTCGACTCTGGGTCTAGTACGCGGGGCGTAATCCCTGCTTCCGACTTCGAAATTCCGTAACTTTCGCGTACGATCTCCGTTCTTCGCGTTCTTTATATCCACGCGTATGTGAGATTATGCTCTACAACTTTCATTTAGACTCCGTCGGCTAGTTTTGATTAATGATATATTTTTAATAGGCCGGGCCTCCTAAAGTTCGTTAAAAATTCATAGGTTCTTTATTCAACGTTGGTTTTCGTTTGTCTTTTTATTGTTTTATTACCACTGAGGAGATCTTCAACTTCCGTTTAGGTGGCGATAGCTAAATAACACTCGATCTTCAATCCGAGTTTTTAACCCTATACTACTGTCACGAAACTTTGAAAATTCGTAACTTCTTCATACGAGGTCCAATTTGGGCGATCTTTTTATGCACGTTCATCTTTCAACGAGATCTACGACTTTTGTTTAGATACTTAAGGCTTAAAATGCATTTTATTGAGATTCTACTTTTTACGTCAAATAATGTTTTAACATCGTGTCGTAAATATTCGAGTGGTTATAATTTCTTCAATATAACCCGGTTTTGAGCGTTCTTTATGTTTTTGGAAACCTTGGCATGATATCTAATATTTGATGCATCCCAACTTAGATACTTGAACACTTAATTTTCGAGGTTAATTTCGTTGTTTTTAGCTTTTGAGTGTTTACAATGCTTTTGGAAAATATAGGGTTGTCACACTTAAACCCTAAGCAACCCATAGATTCCTTTCCTTAAGGCCTTGGACGATTTCTTATGGGTTTCCCCATAGAATTCGTCCACTCCTTAATATAAGGCAATCCATAGCCCAAATTGCAATTATCTTATAATTACAATTTCAGTCCCTTAAGTTTAATTAATCTCTTTTAGTCACAAAACTAATTACCAATTAATTATTGACTAATATTAATTAAACAATATGATTTCTCCTTTAACATATTATTCTCATAATATATTAATAAATCATATTTAATCCTTTCTCTCCATAATTCATCCTATCAAGTTGCTTTGGTGAAGGCAACCCAAAAGGACCATGCACCATCGGGTCAAGTACATACCAAAATAGTTATGGACTTAGACACTAATCCAACAGTCTCCCACTTGGATAAGTCTAATAACTATTATGCGTATGACTTCAAATCCTGATCTGCAATCGTAGCTTTCCAAAGCCGTTGTCAACTCTGATCCTATCAGATATGCATGTCCTTTAGATAAGGGATCATATATTCCTCCATTCTAGATATCATATGAGACATGATTTCAAATCATTCTCTTTGTACTATATCTCGACTTCCGATTTATGACGACTGACTAATTGAACAAATCAAATTAGCCCTAGCCCGGCCGAGCATTTACGTGTGTCATCACTAAATCATCGAGGGGCCCAAAGATATTGCTTTTATCCTACTTTGGATAAAAGGAACGGATAAAATTTGATACAATACTTGCTTGCACTCACTCACCGAATCACACACAACAATATGTTTTATGACACCAAGTTACTGGTGCTTTACATATTATCGATGTGCAACCGATTTGCAAGATACAACTCACACATCTCGGTTTCAATAATATAAGATGTTATCGTCTCACCAATCACTCGTGATACAATTCATGAAGTGATCCAAGTGAGCGTGGGTTTAATCCAATGCTTAAATCATATTTATAAGCACTCATGAACGTTGCAGCAAACATTTGCTTATGTCTAATACTCTTTAGACAATCCACACACCAATTCATGACAGTCTTTATTCATACCTACTTCCAACATATGAACGACTGTGGCCCGTCCGAATAATTTAACTGTTCTTAACCAATTAAATTATTCAAGAAGTCAAAACATGCAAATGTGAAACACAAGAATAATACTAATCCTATATGGCCTCAAACCTTTGAGTATAAATAAAACGCCCTTTATTTATCACCATATCGATTACTCATTATTTGTCGTTTCAGGTAATCAACTTTTTACTTGAATTATTACACTTGTCCCATGCTCCTAGCATGCACACAATGTTTACCTATGGTTCTTACTTTGTGAAATAGATCAAATTGAACACATTTCCAATCATTATCATTTCACAACTCCAAATCCTTTTTCATAAGTGAAAGAACATCAAATTCTTGCCACTTATAGAATATGCTAGATTCTAACATTTTATGCAATGATCCTTTCGTAATATCACTGCACAAAGTCACAAAGACTATTGCCAATGATGTTACAAAATCCTCTATCGGAGATTGTTACAAGACAATTCCTTAGATATGATGTCTCTCACTCAAAGTACATTCCTTTGAACATCCTTTTGCATAAAAGTTTCTAATCTAGACATAGATTTTTCAATATTCAATTCCCAAATATGGACACGCTTCCATATTTTCCATATGACAACTCATTCTTAATAGAATCTTATCTATTTGTAATAATGTCGATATGGTCCATCCAATATGGAAACATTTCCATATTTTCCAATACTATACTTCCAACTACTCACAAGCGACCAATCCTCGTTGAACTTTGGATTGTCCTTTGATAGTTGTTTAATTATTTTAGTCAAAACCGATTCTAGTCCCCTTTTCCCTCTAAATGCGCTAGACATTTGGAAAATTTTAGAATGGTCAAATATTAAAGCATTTGCAATCGATCCTATACTCGAAGCGTATGGGACACGATGCATAATGTCTTACATAAAGATTTGATACTTTATCAATCTTCTGCCATAATGTTTTATTTGCTATGTTCTCAAAATTCGAATTGTGAAGAGGAATGTCGTAATCATAATCGAAATTTTAAGAACACATTATGTACCTTGACTAAATTTATTAACATTCCACAACCTAAGCCTTTAGATTTGAAATGAAGCATAATATTCTCTCCCTTAATTATAGCAAAACAACTTTACAACCCTTACTACTTTGCAAGGTATAACTCTTGTTTTCTATAATTAATGTTGCAAACTTGCAATATGTGCCTTAATAATCATACATTCATAACATTTATGCTCCCACTATCATGATGATTATTATAAACATAACACTTATGCTCCCACTAGCTTTGACATGTATTCATAAACATCTTAACTTTCAGAAAAACAATACCTATTGAATTTCTTAATGATGGGATTAAAATAACTATTAATCTATGAAGATCGATTAGATCTTGAACAAGTATATGAATATAAAACAGTAAGAACGCAATAATAAGAACAAGACAAGATGGAATCAAACGTGTCGAATGATTTAAACAAAATCCTCAGAAGAGCTCGATTAAGAACATCAACTGTAGAGGATTGAGAGGTTACAAGAACGATTAAAGAAACCTGATTTGCTCTAGATGAATCGCTAATCGTAAAATCTCTATGATCGTAAACCTCTATCTCGTTGTTACCCTAATATGCATGCAAGCATTAACTTATATACAATACATAAAAGTCTCTCGGTTGGACAGGCCCAAACCGGAGTGTACATGGCTAAACTTACGAGCCCAAAAGACGCAACATCAAAATAAAACTTCAGCCCAACAATCTCCCCCTTTGCGTCAATTTGGAGCGAGACCTTCACTTCTTACTTGGGCCGGCAGCTGAAGCTGGTACCTTCTTCTTCACGGTGCTAAACAGACACTTGGTTATGGAGAGGATGGTCTGTCTAAACCGGATGTACCAATTGATCATATCATTGAAGTACTTGATGTCATCAGCCGAATTCTCTTTACACCGCTTGATAATTGATAAGACGTGCTCCAAGCAAGCTGTGGTGTAAAGGTGTTTGTCAGCTAAAGCGAAGAGACATTTCTGTCCTTCGGCTCTAGTGAACATTACTGAGTTTCGCCTCGGATCAATCTTGCCCATTTGCATTTGGTTTAGATCACTGGCCGATCCCATAGGTGCTATCTTCGGTTTCCTTTTGAAAACTGTGGCGACCTCCTGATCCATTAGGGCAACCTCCATGATATAGCAGGCCAACATCCTTTTGACATGGTCTATGATGGGACCATATTCGGTTTCATCAGTCAAAAGGATATTGTATAAGACAATCCAGTCATGAGGATTTAGATTGGGCAGATCCGCCAGGGAGATGATGTGGGCAGTTCTTGCAGATCCTCGGATGAGCTTGAACTTAACGTTTGTGAATCTCCCCACGGCATAAGGCTTCAGCACCCGAACGTTTACAATCTTCTGGGCACTCCAGGTAAGATATTGAGGACGAGCAGCCTCCAGGTAGAAGTCAATGAGCTCCCTGTCAAGCTCATCGTTCGGATGCGGGACTTCGAAAATGTTAGAGAAGGCGTGGAAGATGAACGCCTTTCGAGTCAGCGGCATATCAAACTGCGAATCGACAGTGTTGTTGCAGTCGAATGATATAACCGGCTCGAGCCATAATATGCTTGGAGTTTCTATGGCCTCTTTTATCATACATTCCCTGGTCCAGGCAGGGAAGAGCAGCTTTCGGCTCTCAAGGAGATCGTGGGCTTCTTTTTTCTTGCGTTCGGCTTCTTCAGCCTCACGCGCCACAAGACTGGCATCGCCTTCAGCATTGCGACTGTTCTTTCTTTTTAACATGTTGGCAATGGTCTCCTTGTCTTCATCTTCATCTTCATCTTCCTCAGCTATGTTTTTACCCTTGTTCTTCACACCCGAACCCGAAGCATGATCAGCAGAGGGTGGTTCGGTTGTGTGAGTAGCTCTGGAGGAAGGAGGTGGCTTCGATCCCTTCTTCTCATCTCCCCCTTGTTTCGGAATGGACACGAAACTCGGTAGGCCTTCAATCTTGCTTAAAAGGTCCATGGCTGGAGAGAGCTTTTCAGCGAGGGTACGCCTCACCGAATGGTTTAGGATGGGGTCGTGTGCTTCCAGGATGTTTGATAACGCTGCGTGGACATCCGAAACACACGTCTTTATCACCTCCCTTTCGGATCGAAGAGCTTCCAATTGTTGTGGGCAGTTGGAAAGCTGCGTGCTCTTGACCTTAAGGGCGGTTGTTTTACTCGCCAAGACGTCCATCAGAGAATTTTCAGCTGCAAGATCCTCTTGTAGCTTTGCCAGGCGGGCATCGATGGAGGCACGAAGTGCCGAGTTGTCGTCGCTGATGTGTTGTCTGAGGGTAGCGAACGAAGACAACTCCATCGAGACAAACTTGGCCAATTGTTGAACAATCGGTTCCAGAGTTGTCTCCGTGGCGTCGGCGCTTTCCTGCAAGGACTTCAGCAGGACGGAAGCGTCGGAGAATAGTTTATCGACTTTTTCGGTCGCAGCCTCACAGGCTCGGGTGGAGGCATCGATTGCAGCAGTTGCTGAGGCCACCGAATCATGTTGAGCCCTTGAAAAGGCGTCAACAATCTTCTGAAGGGCAGCTTCAGAAAGAGATGACTGCTGGTTGGTGGAGGAGGCGAGAAGTAGATCAACCTTCTCGTTTAGCTCTCGGAGATGCTTCTTTGTCACTGGAGCATCATCCTCCTCGTCACTTTGAACTTGAAACGGACTATAGTAGACCGAATCGAAGTTCATGTGATCACCACCAAGGTATGGATTGTCGCCATCGGAGGCGTCTTCTGGAGATGGAGGGGGTGGTGAAGCTGGGGGTGTTGTGGGTTTGGTTGGTTCAGGTTGAGTGGGTGGGGGGTTAAATTTGGGTGGTGGTTGAGTATGGGTAGTTTGGGTGGTATGGGTTTCGGTTTGTGGTGGTTCGGTTACTGGAGGGGTTTCGGTAACTAGTGGTGTTTCGGTTGATGTGGTAAAGATGGGTGGAGGTATAGGGAAAGAGGTTGGGGGAATAGTAGGGTTTATGGTGGGAATGGAAATAGGAATAGTTGGTGGAGGTGAAGGAACTGGAGATTGATGAAGTTCCATCTCTGGGGTTGGGGACCAAGGTGGTGTGTTGCCTCGTTGAGGAGATTCGTCTCCTTGAGATCCTTCAGAGTCCGAACTTCCACCCTCAGATTCGCTTGAAGAGGAGGGAATAACTAGCTTTCGTTTTTGTTGGGTCTTCCTTCTCTTCGGCTGTGGGGATGAAGCAGCCTTCGGTTGTTTTCGCTTTTTGGGAGAAGGTCCCTTTGGAGCTTTGGACACTTGCTTCCCCTTCTCTGCCTTTTTGCCTCTGCCCACCGGTTTGTCGGCATCATGAATTGATCTCAGCATGTCCGGTGTCAGTTCCCTCGGACCAGTTGGCCTAAACTCCTTGATCGTCCGGATCAGTCTGCTGTCGGAGGGCACATTACCATACATTGTCTCCGGGATGGAGCCAATGAAGGAAAATTTTGATGCATCTGAGACGATGATCTTCTTGGTATGGAACGTACCAATAGAAGACATCGATGCACCATCAGCAGTTGGAACATCAAACTTGTCCATGGCCCATCTTGTTATCAAGATCCAGAACCGGGCCAACGACACCTCAGAGTGTCGGGATGAGGAAGAGAGCCTCTGAATCAGCTGTTGCCATAGGACAAACCCATAGTCCAGGTTTATCCCGTTGTATACCCCATACATTATCGATAGGAAAAGACGACTTGCACCGTCAGATCCTGAGCTCCTCTCTGACAGGCCCTTGAAAAGAACTGTAAATAGACCATTCCACTGGGGCGGCAGGCGAGACTTCTTAAACTTGGCGACGGAGGTGAGAACCTCTGTGTATCCCATGTTGTAAAACATATTATACAAATGGTCGATCGGAATCGTATCCGGATGAACTCTTGAAGGGTCAACGGCAAACCCTAGCATAGTGCAGAACCTTTGTCGTGAAACGGAAGTCTTGTGTTCTGCAAGCTCGAAAAATATCCGGTCGACGGCCTTGTCGTAGTAAGCCGTCGCGTAGACCTATGATAGAGCCACCATAGGCACACTTTCAATTCTGGACAGTGCAGGTGCAAGCTGGGAATACTTCAGGCATTCAATGACCGGCGACATGTAGGAATCATACGCCAGTGGGTTAAGATCAATGACTAGACATTGTTGGGGTCGGATGGGAAGAATCTATGACGTTGCATGAACAGAAGAAGATTCAGCCATTGTTGCAGGTTTGGAGAAGAAGACGAACGGGAGAGTGTTTGGGAGTATTTGTGCTTTGGAAATTATGGAGGCAGTAAAAAGGTAAATGGTGGTGTAGACGGCTTTTTATAGTGGGTGATAGGAGAGAGAAAAATCGTTTCAAATCTCTAATGTAAATACGAAACGGGTTTGTTTGAGTGACTGATTGGTGATAGTTGGGGCATGCGATGATCACGTAGGAGAGAGAGTGTCAGTATCCTAGGATTACGCCGCCCAATAAACGCCGGTTCAGAGAGAGGAACCGTTTCCATTTCCACACGCGCCTTTAATGCCAGAGAGATGACGCTTCGATATCGCACACGCGTCCATTAGTGTCAGGAAAAGCGCGGTCGTTTCAAATTCACGCGCGCCTCCTTTTTACCGTCGTTTGAATTTTTTTTTTTCCTTTAACTCCCGCCGAGTCAACAACTTTTCGTCTTATCCCTTTTAAACGGCAGTTTTGAATTAATGACCCACGTGGATAGTTTTGGACCACAACTTCATTATTAACCATCCAGTAATAATCCAGCCTGTAAATAATTAGTAACGGAATTTTGGAAAATCTAGGATTTTCGTGCAAAGAGTGTAAAAGAAAAAGAAATAAAGCAACTCTTTTAAGGATATTCTATGATGTCAATAATGACACGAAACTGATGATCCCGGGCACGAATCTCTTCCTTCAAGATCAAGAGAGACCTCAAAGTGTTAGTGTGGAATCCCGTTGAATTACGATCAAACATTTATTAATAAATGTTGAAAGGCTTCTTTTAATTAGGCTAATTAAGGGCGGTTTCGCTTTGATTCATCAATTCTATTCTTGATATAACAAAGAAAGTGAACAAAGTACTTGTGAGACCGGTGTAGTCTACTGAACAAGTAGGTAGGAATTGATTTTGTATTGGCTTGGATTAATATAAAATCTCAGATAAAAATTTAAAACTGGATCCCTTGGGAAGAAATGTTATGGTGTGTAACAATTTCATGGGAATCACGCAAAAGAAAATTTGAGATATTATAAAGGTACATCCGTCAATTCATTGGTGAAAACTTGAGCAAATTAATTGGTCACCGTCAATTCGTTGGTGTTGAATTTTGGGTTTCACTCAGCTCGTAGTGGCATGAAACTAAGATCATAAACACAGATGTTGTGTAACCATAAACCTCAGTGGTAGTTTCTGAGAGTCTCAAGGGTTACGATAATGAAACGAATGTAGTGGAGAAGAGTTATAGAGATGGTGTAAGAAGATATAGTACCTCTGTTGCGTAAATAAGGACCAAGCAGGAAACTCTTAACTCATGTGAGAAAAGAGTGAGGTAGGTCACGATGTGAATAAATGTGTTAGCCTTATTGGGAAGACAAGGTTTGTGTATACCAGGTCATGAAGGCTATTATTCAAAATCTTATGAGGCTTGGGACACATACAGCAGCATGCTTCTAGGGACACTAAAGTAAGTCAGCAAATATATCCCCATAAACGAATGAGCACACAAAAAAAATAAATATAATATTTTTGGAGTTTTTGAAATTTGTAATAAAAATAAAAAAATAATAAAGAAAATTAGAAGAAAAAAATAAGACTTAAAAAAAACTTTGGAGAGAAAAAAATGAAAAACCGAACCCGAACGTTCGGTTGGTTTCGGTTGGGAAAAAGTTGAAAAACCGAACCCGAGCGTTCGGTTGGTTTCGGTTCTAGAGAATTTTGAAAAACCGAACCCGAACCTTCGGTTGGTTTCGGTTTAGTGAAAAACCGAACCCGAACCTTCGGTTGGTTTCGGTTCCACAAAATTTTGAAAAACCGAACCAGAACCTTCGGTAGGTTTCGGTTTTGGAAAATTTTGAGAAACCAAGGAATTTAGACATACAAGAGATAAATACTTTTAACATAAAGAAAAACAAAATTTTACAAGAAATATACAACACAGAAAAACTACCTTTGAAGTAATGAGCGAGTCAGATGGTTGAACTGAATCCGAACGTTCGGTTCGTTTCGCTTCTTACGTTTGAGGTTGAGAGGTAGTGTGAGGTACTGACTCTGATTCCATCATACCTAGCCCTTGCAATATTTTATTGAATGATGCTTCGGGAAGAGCTTTGGTAAAGACATCAGTCAGTTGATCAGTGGTTCTTACGAAGTGAACTTCGACGTTTCCATCTTCCACATGATCTTTGATGAAGTGATACCTCAGTGCTATGTGTTTGGTTTTAGAGTGTTGCACTGGGTTATGACAGATCCTAATTGCACTTTCAGAGTCACAATATAGTGGGATCTTCTTCATATTGAGTCCATAGTCTCGAAGTTGACTTTGGATCCAAATCACTTGTGATGTGCAGGATGCAGCGGCAATGTATTCCGCTTCGGCAGTAGACAGCGACACACACGTTTGTTTCTTGGATTGCCAGCTGACCAACTTCCCGTCAAGGAATTGACAGCCACCAGTTGTGCTTTTACGGTCGAGTCCACATCCTCCAAGGTCAGCATCAGAATAGGCTTGAATGAAGAAGCCTGAGTTGGATGGATACCATAGACCTAAGGAGGTGGTTCGCTTGAGATAGCGTAAGATGTTCTTCACTGCAAGCATATGAGGTTCACGTGGGTTTGCCTGAAATCGAGCACAATAACACACAGAAAACATGATATCAGGCCTGCTAGCAGTTAGATACATTAGTGAGCCTATCATTTGACAATAGAGCGTGATATCGACAGCCGGTTTGTCTAGAGATGGGGTAAGCTTGGTGCCGAATGCCATTGGGACTTTGACTTTTGAATCTCACATCATGCCAAACTTCGCTAGGAGAGTCTTTGTGTAAGCTTCCTGATTAATAAAGATGCCTTCGGGTCCCTGTCTTGTGTTTAAACCAAGGAAAAAGTTAATAGGACCCATTGAGCTCATTTCAAACTTAGTCTCCATCAACTTTCTGAATTCAGCTGTTAAGCTGGGATTCGTGGAGCCAAAGATGATGTCATCGACAGAAATTTGAACTATCATAAGGTGGTTACCTTCCTTTTTGCGAAAGAAGGTTGGGTCAACCGAACCTTGTTTAAATTTAGACATCTTTAAAAATTTTGTAAGCGTTTCATACCAGGCTCTCGGAGCTTGTTTGAGGTCGTACACAGCTTTATCCAGAATATAGCAATGATTTGGATACTTTTCGTTCACGAACCCAGGAGGTTGCTCCACATACACAGTTTCTTCGAGTTCTCCATTGAGAAATGCACACTTGACATTCATTTGGAAAGCCTCAAAGTTTTTGTGAGCAGCATAGGCCAGGAATATTCTAACAGATTCTAGCCTAGCTACTGGAGCGAAAGTCTCTTCATAGTCTATCCCTTCCTCCTGACAGTATCCCTTAACAACCAGACGAGCCTTGTTCCTTATGACATTACCTTCCTTGTCCATTTTGTTCCTAAAAACCCATTTGAGACCAACAACCGAAGCATCTGGAGGAGTTGGAATTAGGCGCCAAACTTTGTTCCTTTCAAATTCGTTCAGTTCGTCATGCATTGCTTGAACCCAGTCAGAGTGATCGAGGGCAGTGTTAACTGTCTTCGGTTCAACTTTTGATACGAATGAGTTAAACATACAAAACTCAACCTTTGAAAATAAGGATGTCTGTTTTGCCTTCAGTTGTGATCGGGTTAGAACCTTTTCAGATACATCACCAACTACTTGAGAGATAGGATGATCTCTGGTCCATTTGGTAAGAGGAGCGTAATTCGGATCAAAGGTTGGGTCAAGTTCAGCATTGATCATTTCTTCTCGCTCAGATTGGCTATCGTAATCAAGCGTCATATCATCATGCTCCCCCTCAATTGATGAGTCTTGAGAAACATGAGGTACAGGGGTTTCTTGTGGCGCTGGACTTTCAGGCGTTGAAGCACCTTCATTTGGAGGGGTATCTTCGGTTGGAGAAGCACCTTCGGTTGGTGAAGGATCTTCATTTGAAGTTGTAGAGCTTGGCTCCCCCTGGACTTGTGAGCTTGGCTCCCCCTCGACTGAAGCATTGTTGGAAGGAGATTCATCAGTGGGCGATTCTCCTTCATGCATTCTTCTTGCAGCATCTTCGACAATCTGCTTCATATGATCAACTTTGTTGTCAGCTGCACCTGCTTCTGAGAGAGAAGCTTTTTCCAGTTCGTCAAAGAGTTCCAGAAATTTCTCGTATAAATTGGCGATTGAGACTGTGACTTGGCCAGTTTGAGGAAAGATTTCCCCAGTGGTGTCTTCTTTGGCCTGTAGCTTCTTGACATAGCTATCGTCAAAGGTCACGTAGTATGTCTCTTCAATCCTCCTTGAACGCTTGTTTAGGACCCTGTACGCCTTGGATGAGAGCGAGTAACCCAGAAAGATTCCCTCGTCGGCTTTGACATCAAACTTGTTGCGGTGTTCTTTAGAATTAAAGATGAAACACCTTGAGCCGAACACATGGAAAAATTTCACATTGGGCTTTCTGTTGTTTATTATCTCATATGGTGTGAGCGTGAATCGCTTATTGAGATAAGACCTGTTCTGTGTAAAACAAGCAGCAGAAATAGCGTCAGCCCAAAAATAAAGAGGTAAAGAAGCGAAACTTAGCATAGTTCGGGCAGCTTCACACAAAGATCGGTTTCGTCTTTCGACTATTCCGTTCTATTGTGGTGTGTAAAGAGCTGAGAAATTGTGACTAATTCCCTTTTCTGCAAGAAACTCTTCAAACTCCCTGTTCTTGAATTCAAGACCATTGTCGCTCCTGATGTTGCGAACGACCTTCTTGAGCTGGACTTCAATTTGCTTGATAAACACTTTCAGTTTTTGAGTCGCTTCAGATTTGAGATTTAGAAAGAACACCCATGTAAATCGTGAAAATTCATCAACAATAACAAGAATATACTTGCTACCACCGATGCTTTCGATAGATGAAGGACCACACAAATCGATATGAAGCAATTCAAGTGGTTCAACAACTTTTGTGTTGATTACAGATGGGTGACTTTGACGACTCTGCTTCCCCATTTCGCATGCAGCACACAAATGCTCTCTGTCGAACTTGAGCAATGGAAGACCCCTAGCATGACCTCCAGTGACAAGTCGGTTGATATCTTTAAAATTGAGATGAGAGAGTCTTCGGTGCCACAACCAGCTTTCGTCGGATTGAGCTTTTGATAACAGGCATATGGCTGGGTTTCCTTTGATAGGTTTCATGTTTAGAGGAAACACTTCACCCTTTCGCTCTGACTTGAGAATCAGTTTCTTTGTCTTTTTCTCTATGATTTCAGAACCTTCATCATCGAATGAGACTTTGAGACATGTACCTCCAACAAGTTGAGATACACTGATGAGGTTGTGTTGGAGTCCTTCCACATAAGCCACCTTCCTTATAGTGAAGTCTCCATTTGTTATCATTCCATATCCCTTTATGGTGCCGAAGGAGTTATTTCCAAACTTGACGTTGCCACCATTTGCAAGAGATCTGTATTCCCTGAGCTCCTCTTTCCTCCCAGTCATGTGACGCTAGCAGCCACTGTCGATGTACCATTCTTTGTCAAACTGCTCGTCACTTATAACCTGCAAAAATTAAGCAGATTTAGGAACCCAAAGTTTCTTGGGTCCATGTGAGCTTTTCATGGGAACGGGAATTGTAAGAGAGATGTCAACTAGATATGTTCGTTTTATGAGATTTGTTTCATCTTTCTTTTTAATGGTAAAGACTTTTATTTTGTTAGGATTGGGTGAGTTCGTTTTGGACTTTGGTTTGGATTCATTGACCTTCTGCTTTCCCTTTTGTTCAGCTGATGAATGAGATTTTTGAGAACAAGCGGAATTAGCTTTAGAGCAAGATGGATATGAATCGGTGGAAGTAGAGGAATTTGAAGAACGAGAAGAATTAGAAAAAGAGGATTTGGATTGAGAGGACTTCCTGGCTGGTGACTCTAGGTGACCCTTTTTCTTTTGATCATTAGAGGGATTGATCTTAGAGTCTTGTTCTCTTTTGACTTCAGAACCGAACCTCTGCGTTCGGTTGGAGTTGTTCTTGGAACCGAACCTTTGGTTTCGGTTGAAGTCTTTTTCAGAACCTAACCTTTGCCTTCGGTTGGTATTTTCTTGTGAACCGAACCTTGGCTTTCGGTTGTTGGAACATTCAGGCTTTCTTACAGGATTGTTTTCATACTTCAGATTCTTGTCTTGGTGTGAGTAGTATGCATTCTGAGAGTGCCAGAATTGTTTCCTTTCAGAAAGGTTTTTCCTGTATCTTTGGTTCCTTTCTATCTTCTTATTCCTCATCTGCTTAGGTTGATGATGAACGTTCGCTTTCGTTTTCGTTGTCTCCTTGGCCGGTTCCTTTTAAACATCAGGAGTTTTACTTTGAGCCGAGGGATCAGAGGGAATATCTGAAGAAGATCCAGTTTGCACTGAAGGAGTAGAAGGAATATCTGAGGAAGTTCCACTTTTAGCTGAGGGAGTGGAAGGAATATCTTCTTTTGCCGAACGATCATCCTCCTGAGGAATATCTTTCGTACCACTGGTACTTGGCTCATTGAAATTATCCGGCTTGTTCAATGGTTCAGGGATGTATCTTCCTTTGCTCATCCAGGAGGTTCTTTCAGACAATCCAACGGTTTCGTTTGCATTATCAATTGGAGCTTCCCAGAAGTACTCATCACAGCCATCAGCATTGTCTTCATTAACAATAGCTGTAAGTTCAGTTGTTTGATGTTCGGTTACTCCAGTCACCTTGTATACTTGATTCGGAGTGGTCCTGACCTTTTGATACACAACTGCTTTCTCTACTAATTTCGGGGACTTTTTTTGGGACAATCGAGCGAACTCCACAGAATTTTCAGAAATTAGATTTTTGTGGTTTTCAGTTTCGCTTTTAACAAATTCTGAGCAGTCAACCGTGTCCTCTACAGAAATTTCACTCATGTTTTCGTCCTTGTTAAGCTCAGATGAATTTTCAACATCGATTTTGTTTTCTGAGCTTACGTTGGCGTTTAAAGAGTAAAATTTTTGCATGGTTTCGGTTCTCAGTTTAAGTCTGTCATTTTCATCCAAAAGATTTTTGAGCATGTCCTTGTGGTCTTTGGATTTAATGAAGGACTCAATTTTGTCCAGTCCATACATGTAGGTCGGATTGACATCATCAGACAATATCACACTCTCACAATTGTAGGCTTCGGCATCGATTTCATCCTCCTTAAACTCTAGGAAGGGCAAAATCATGCAATGGATCTTTTGACCTATCTCACAGTCCAAGTGAAGTTGAGTAATATTGGAATATAAGCGTTTAGCAATTAAACAAAAAACATTTCGTTGTTTTAACAATTTCAAATTGTCTCTCTGCAAATAAATGTTTTCGTCTTTAACTTTAACTAATTCTGACTCTTTTAACTCAATCCACATTCGCCGCTCCTCACTCTTTGACGCCACCCTACTTAATTGATCAGTCAGGTTAGAATTGGTGACTCGAGTTTGAGTTAAGCTACTATCTAAATGAGAAATTCTTGTATTAACATTTTTTAGTTCTTTCTCATATGAGGATGGTGGTACTTTAGATGAAATAAAAACAGATTGTACCTTCTTTATCAGTTCATCGAGCTCATTGAACTGCTGGCTAAGTGGTTTGGCCGTAAAGCACATATCCTCATGTACCTTCGGTCCATCGCTTCCTCCATCGGTGTTGTATCCCCTCATTTGAGATACGTCAGTCACCATGAAGCATTTTCCATCACTGCTTTCCTCCTTAGCCACATAAGCCTTTCCATGGGTAGGCTTCCTCACTTCTTCGTCTTCTGAGTCGGTAGACCAAACTTCCTTGCTACCGAACTCATCATCATTAACCGAACCCTGCACAATAAGAGCATTAATAGAAGGGTTAGCGGTAGACTTCTTCTTTCTTAACTCATCCGGTCTCTTCTGCAGCACGGCTTCCTCATCATTTCCATCGTCCTTTTCAGCCATCTTCTTAAGAACACAGTCCTTAGCATAGTGGTTTTTGCCACCACAGTAGAAACAGCTTACTCCGGAATCGCCATCTGCCTTCGGTTCCTTCTTGGGCTCCTCAGCCTTCGGTTCATTGTTCACCTTTTCAGAGCTATAACTCCCCTGCCAGTTTCTGTTTTTGTTGCTAGGGAATCTCTTCTTTATGAACCTCTTGGGATTGGACACCATCATGGCATAATCCTCAGACGTGAGGTCATATTCCTCCAAATTGAGCTCTTCATCCTCCATTACAGATTTACTTTTAGATAGGAGGGCCAACGAACCAAGACTAGAAACGACGCTCTTCTCTTGCACCACAATCTTCTCTTGGGAGTTTAGAATACCCACCAGTTTCGCCAATGAATATGATTTAAACTGCTCATGGGCTTTGACTGTGGAAACCACTGCTCTCCATTCAGACCTCAGTCCGTTCAAGAAAGTAACATTCTGTTCGATAAGCTTCATTTCAATGTCGTGTTTGATCATCTTGCTGAGAAGATGATTGAAGCGATCAAACGTCTGGGTCACTGTTTCTTCGGCCCCTTGCCTGAATTCTCCAAACTCAGATAGAAGCAAGGTTTGGATGGAATGTTCAAGATCTTCGTCTGTGGAATACAGTTCACGAAGTCTATCCCATACTTCCTTCGCCGTTGTGCATGAGCTGACCAGTCTGAATGTGTCGGACTGAAGGGCGAATCTGATCAACCTTAACGCCTTAATATTGCACTGGAATTTGTCCTTTTCATCTTGTGCAATATCCTTCACGTCCTTAAGCAGATCGTTGTACTCTTTTTGCGTCTTAATGATTTTGGATGTTGCAGAATGAGAAAACGGTCCATTGATGATGGCTTCCCATATGAGGTAACCATTGTCCTCCGATCCAATCACGTCGTCTTCAAAATGATGCGCCCATACTTCATAGTCATGGGTGTATAAGATTGGAATCTTTGTCGTCGAACCGATGCTGTTGGAAATATTAATAGGATTTGATTGCGTCGCATCCATTATGATCGTAAAACCTGTTCAAAGATCAGACTTGTAATAAAGCAGATTAGGGCAAAACAATAAATATCAAGATACGTCAATTAAGATGACGGCTCAATAAATATTGATGATTGCGGAAAAACCCTAATGGAAATCTTTTTCACAGAAAAGATGTGTATCGATTACACAGCCTCCTGCTCTGATACCAATTGATGGGATTAAAATAACTATTAATCTATGAAGATCGATTAGATCTTGAACAAGTATATGAATATAAAACAGTAAGAACGCAATAATAAGAACAAGACAAGATGGAATCAAACGTGTCGAATGATTTAAACAAAATCCTCAGAAGAGCTCGATTAAGAACATCAACTGTAGAGGATTGAGAGGTTACAAGAACGATTAAAGAAACCTGCTTTGCTCTAGATGAATCGCTAATCGTAAAATCTCTATAATCGTAAACATCTATCTCGTTGTTACCCTAATATGCATGCAAGCATTAACTTATATACAATACATAAAAGGCTCTCGGTTGGACAGGCCCAAACCGATTGTACATGGCTAAACTTACGAGCCCAAAAGACGCAACATCAAAATAAAACTTCAGCCCAACACTTAAGTCCATGTTTCTAATACTTAATGCTTTGATAATCTTTTATCAAGGCCTCTTAAACTTATACACCTTTTCATTAGATAGTTCATATGTGTGTCTAAACAATTAAGACTAATTGCCAAACTTCACAATTCTAATCATGGAAAGGGATACCGTAACCATAATCGAATTCGAGAATGCAATTTTACAATCATTATCTTCTTAAAATCTTTCTTAGTGAAAGCATTTCCTCACAATCATTTTCATGAAGGAGGAAATCTTATGACACTTAGATTTAAACGGTGTATGTGTTCCTATCCATGTGAATTTGTTAAAACCAAAGTTTACGACAAATTCAAACTCATATGGACCAAACTTTCTTAATCTTGATTTCTTGCCTTATGGTAGCACAACTGCCCACCATGTCTTCCAAGTAGTTAAGTAGCTCACCCTTTCCTATCAATGTACCTTTCATTGATTAAGGTTCCTTGCCTTTTATGCGTTCAAAATGAGAACTCAAAGAACTCACATGCATAATTAACTCAATTGGAATAGCACAGAACCAAAATAATGTCAACACGATAGGTTGTAAACCTCAACTCGTGTGCTAGTAATGATCGATAAGGTTTATTTGATTTGTTCTTGAACCCTTTCAAGACCATTAAGACTCCTACTGACTCCTTGACATATAAGATTCTCTTGTCAATAACCATTTCTTGACAAACAAATATTCAAGAGTTAGTGTAGCTTTTATCAAAATACTTCATAAATTGGTCCTAGTTGGTCTTTGTCCTATCCAAGACGTCACAACTTTTCACATTTGATAAAGGTCATAAACCTTATTAATACTTATCACTCAATTTTCACAATCTTAACTCTAAGACTTGTCTTGGAACGAAGTATGATTGACTTCTTGATTTAACCATTTCTTCAATTCTTGATTCCTCTTCTTAAACATACAATTGTACTAAGACTTACTTAGAGGATCAATTGAGATATGGTTCTTAATCATTAAGACTTATCATAAAGCATAAAAGCTACTCTCCCTTCTTCTTAGAATGGAGAAACTTTTATCTTTCTGCCTACTTGATTCTTCTTATTCATTTTGCTATTGATTTAAACCTTTTTAATCAATTCTGAATTATACTTAATCTTATAAGTATAATCATATTTACTAAACTTTTAGTAAATTATGACGAATATCTTGTTACTATTATGGTGGACTTTGACCAACACACAACTTTATGTACTCGATCTCCTAGTCCTTCACTTGACACTTTGTCAACGAATTAGTATAATTTCCAAATATGAAATTTCTCATTTATCGTGCAATCAAGTTGCATGATTCCAAGTTTCTGTCCAATTGAAACTTGGGCGATGAGAAACTTTCCTCATTCGGTAAATTCTTCGACATTTCCAGAAATAACATAATAAGAACCAAATCCATTATTGCTAATAATAGAAACATTCAAACATCAATTTTTCATACACGCCATTGCAAGGATAAATAAATAATGTAAAATCAAAATTTATTTTATTGAGGAAAAATTTGTCCTTACAATGCAATTCATTGAAAAACCATGCTAATACATGTTTCTTAACAATCTAATTCTAACTCTAAGTAGTAGCTCAAGAATCTAATCTTCAAGTAATGTGATTTAAATCCATTTCTTCACGGTTAGATTCTGTTCACTTCTTCCCTTAAGCTTCCTCTCTTTTCTTCGATCCTACAAAACATCAATTGTAATCTTATCACATTATGTATTAAGAATCTAGAATAGGAGCTTAAAAGAGTTAGTCAATGGATTTTACCCAAAGCAGAGCCATACGTTTTGACTCTCCCATCTCTTAGATCTCTTAGGTAAATACGGCAGCTTCGTCTCCAATGCCCCTTCTCGTGGCAATAAAAGCAAATTGATTCTTTTTGAACAGGACATGGAACTACTTCAGACATTGCCTTTCTCTTATGATCAAACTTTTCGATCATAGCATGTCTTTCGTTGCCATTGTCTATATCCATAGAGGTCTTGAAGGCAGATTCACCAATCAACTTTGCTTTTCTATTGCGCCAAACCATTGCTGATTCAGCAGCAATAAGCATATAGGTGAGATCTATAAGGGTCACGTCGCAGTTCATCATATAGTACTCTCTTTCGAACTCACTATACGAGTTAGGAAGTGACTGAAGAACCCAATCAACAGCCATCTCCTCACAGACAACGGATCCCAACTTTCTTAACCTATCAATGTGTGACTTCATCCCTAGGACGTGTGCACACACTGACTTTCCTTCTTCATGTTTACTTGCCAAAAGGGCTTGAGTGAGCTTGAACTTTTCAAGCCTTCGAACTTGTGGGTTAGGGAGAATAATTGGAGGAGGTGGAGGAAGTGAAGCATGATCTCTTATTCCTCTATCGAATCGTGGAATATCATCGTCATGTGGAATGCTTGTTCCACGGGATTTGGGGAAACCATAGTTGTCGAACTTTGACATCTATAAAACGGGAGAAAACAAATTCAAATTAGTTGATTGATTGAGTCCTTAGTAAATCACCCAAATGAAATACTAAGGCTAGGACCCAACATAATATTCCACAACTCAGGAGAGGGATGATGTAACCCTAATTGCAGAATATTTGAAGGTAAGTGAATGACGATTCACTAATTTCCACCAAGAAAAACGAAAACGAAATTTAAGTTTTTAAATCTATGAAAACTCCTAGATCCTTTGAGATTCATTGAACATTTCAATGGCATGTTTAAATCTTAATATGCCCCTCTTGTTTGTGACTGGGATGCCGAGGATCACAAAGCGGGTGTGAATAACCATGCAAACTTACATGGTGCCCTCACATGTTATAGTCACCTATTCGATGTGCCGGTAAACCACACATGCTCCACCGAACTATGACAAACATTGAGTCACCCTTTGCTACCTTTGCTTAGAACCATTTAGTGTGCCGGTAAACCACACACGCTCCACTAACGTCTTTGCAAGGGCACAAAGTGTAATTTCATGGAATTGCATCAATTCACTTTTACCTAAGTAACTAAGATTGGGAATTTTATGAAAACATTTAGTTACTTTTATACTTCATTATACTTATAATGGAAGGTTTTTGTCCCATCCTACCCGTTCGGCTAACGACCCTCCACTAGTCAAGAGTGCGGTGGGTAAGAGTAGATACCCATTCAATCGCCATTTTATAGGCAATTTCCTTAAACACCCCTTATAGAACAGCTTCGTGAATGAGGCCTACTAACGGTAAGACTGACTTTTACTCATACATATATATAATGTTAGACTTTTAATGTTATATATAGTATAGGGTGTATTTTACACTTTTAAAAATACTAGGAGGTCAAATTTAACAATTATACTTTTTATTCAATTAAATTGTAAACCTAAACTTTTATGGATTTATTAAACCTCTTTTAATTGTACACCTTAATTAATTAATAAAACCATAAGGGTGCGATTTGAACTTTTCAAAACAATACTAGGGTTTTAGAATTTAACATTCCTAATTAAACTTGTAATCAACTTTTAAATTCCAAAACTTGAGGGCAAGTTTTGAAACATTTCAAAACATTAGGGTTTAGAATTTAAATATACATCAAATTAAACTATTAATCCAAAATTTTAAATTCCAAAACTTGAGGGCAAGTTTTGAAACCTTTTTCAAAACATTAGGGTTTTAATTATTTAAATTTCAAAACAACAAAACCTTTGGGTTCAAATTTAAACTATAAAACCTAAAGGGGAAAATATGAAAACTTTTCAAAGCACAAGAATCAAATAACAAATAATCTAAATTAAAATTTAATCACATAATTATCTATATTTGATTTATTTAATGATTTCTTGCAATACAATTTATCAATTTAATCAAAATAATTAATCAATTATCACATAAGGAAACAAATATTTTATTAATTGATAAATATCTTCAATTAGATCAAGAATATAGTCAAATATATCATAAAATCGGATTTATATTGATCTAATATGATAAGGCAACTATCCTTAAGCAATGACAGCAAGAAATCCCGGTTTTCCCTCCTTCTGACGAGCCGACTCGCCGAGTCAGGCATGGACTCGTCGAGTCAGCATGGACTCGGCGAGTTCATCTATGGACTCAGCGAGTCCAGCCCCCAGAAACACACAAAACGAATTTTTCCAACATACAAAGCATCAATACAATAGAAACCAATCAAGGCTCTGATACCACTGATGGGTTTTGGCTATAAGAACATCCTATGTGCTCATACTAACCCTAATGTTTGGATCTAGGTGAAGAGATTTGTAATCGAGTTTAAAGATCAAAATATGTAAGAATTAAGAAAGAAGAATCACGATGAACAAGAGAGTAAATATAATCTTTGATCAGCTCATATTATGCTTTCTGATTTACAGAGTATAACAGAATTCTCTATAAAGTGTGTGAAAAAGTTCTATTCTCACATCGTACAGACTCCTATTTATAGGCGTACAAAAGCATAATAAAATACTAAGGACTAGACATTAAAGCTTCGTTAAAATGCCTTAGTAAATATAACGTTACATTCGAAGACACAACTTACGAAGACTAACAACCCTTCGTAACAAAAACAATACTTCGACATATTACAATACAAACCCTAACAATCTCCCCCTTTGGAATAAAGGTCGAAGTCTTCATGAAGTAAGTAGTTGTACAGCATACATCAGCACTCTTCGAATTTCCATGTACCAAGAGATAACTTTCTTTATCTCCTTCTTGTCTCCTTCTGAATTCTTCTTGCAATGATTCATACGAACAATTAAGTTCGTATATTGCGAGTTTGTATATCTTTCCACTTCAGAGGTTTGAAACAAGAATCTCTTGGCCCTTCCAGCTTTGTCTTTTCCAGCGAAGACTATCCCCAATGGCTTTAAACAGATTTCTCCGTCTTCGTATTTCTTCAACTCCACCTGCTTCTTCGTAGGAGCCATTGGAGCAGTGATGTCGATGCCTTTGACAGTAGCAAGCTCGATATCAGTTTGAGCTAGGCATTCGAAATAATTTTCCAAGAAAACTTTTATATGCCTACACCCAAGACTGAAGACATCAGGTTCTGTTTCTTGGAGGTAAGAAAAGGACTTGTCTTTGAGAATCAGTGCAACATTGATGAGATCGTAAGTGTTCATCAACGGAAAGTCAGCTATAGTGAACTCTTGTATCTTCCCACTTGCCCTTGTCACAACATACTTCAAGTTTTGAAACTTTCCTTCGAAAATGACATCCCTTTTTATGGATATCACCTTCTTAATCTTCTCCAAATACCAGACTTCTTCTTGAGCTTTAGCTAACACAGCATGAAATCGAATTTTCATCTTCTTTCCTTCTTCGACATCCATATTCTTTGACTCTGCTTTAAACTGTGGCATGACAAACATCATTTCATTGATTGGAAAGTCGAGTTGCCCATAATCAGTGTTTGTCACCACATAACTCTTCTTAGGAATCTTCTCAAAAGAGTACATATGGTCAAACATCACTCTTGATTCGATAGTTTCATAGTTGAAAATTTTCGAAGGATCTCCCTTATCAACATTCGAACCTTCAAGAGCTCTTTGTCGCATAATGCTCTCCACATGCCTCATTCGTTCCACTTCAGCTGCCACCTCAGCTTTCTTTTCTTTGTTTGTCTTCTCAATCAAGACTCCTTTTCCTTTGTCTTTCACATTCGAATGAGCTGCATTCTTTGATGAAGAAACATTCGAAGAAACAACATTCCCAATTACAATACCTTTTGTACTAGGTCTTGGAATAGGAACCGTTGTGGTCACAGTCGAAATGACTGGAGCAGCTGAAACAATTGTTGGTTTGACTGGAGTTTTCGAAGGATTAGCAATTGTTGGTTTGACTGGAGCCTTCGAATCTTCTGTTTTCATCCCATGTTCACCAGCCTTTGCTTGAACACTCTTTTCTCCCCCTTGCACCCCTGTGACAGCAGGTGGGGCATCTGAAACATTTGGCAATAGGCTTGAGATTTGAAGTAGCGGAGTAAGATGCTTTTGAAGAATGGCTTCGAAATGAAGAAATTTCTGAGAAAGAAATTCTTGAGAGATAATCGTAGAAGAGGATTTCGAAGAGATTTCTTTGAGTTCCTTCAGTAGATTCACCAACTCTCCGAAATGTTGAACTTCATTGGCTAAAAGAGAGACCATTTGAGGATTGAGTTGTTCAAACATCTTGACACACTGAACAACTGCATCACAAATGATGTCAATCTTCTGATGTGTTGATTCAAACCCCTGATGAATATTTTGAACTTCCTTCGTCATTTCTTCCCGAAGTTCTCTAATCTGCATATTCACATCCTCTCTAACCTTCTTCACCTCCTGTACGAAGAGCACATGACGCTCCTTCGTAACCATCTTCAAATCTTTCACTTCCTTCAGGAAATCAGTTCTAAGAGAATTGATTCTATTCTCAGTAGAACTATCAGACTGATCAGTCTTCTCAAGAATCCGGCTTTCTGAATCACGAATGAGCCCTGAAGTCTTCGATAGCAGCCTGTTTTCCATCTCTTTCATCAATGAATCAACTTCCAAAAGATTGATTCCAGCACTTCCGACATCTGCTTGAGATTGCAAGATTGAATTCAATTTTGAATTCAAAATCTTGAACTGCTTCATCGTCATTAGCATATGATCCGGAAAATCCTCTTCTGTTTTATCAAAAGAAAGGTCTTCGAAAGTTCCTCCAAACCCTTCGTTGTCAGTTTCTTCATCAATTGCCATTGTTTCAGCAATAGGTGAGGAGGGATTTGGTGGTTCAGTGGATTGTGTTGAGAAGATGGTGGTGAAAGGTTGATCCATGATAGATTGGAATGTAGGAGAATCGGTGGTAGAAGTAACCTGTAGTAGAGTCGTTGATTCAAGAATCTTAACGTCATCAGGTTTCGAAATCTCAGTAGATTGAAAGATTTCGACTTCTTTTGGAATATTATCTTCAGGAGTCTCAGGAACACGCTCTTCTTCTTCGACATGTTTAGTTTTCTTCAAAAACTTAGCCATTTCTTCAGCCCTTCTCTTTTTCGAAGATGGAGACACAGGAGCTGGAACTTCACGAACTGTAACCCCTTGGTGAGTAACCTGCGTCTTCTTCACCAATTGAGATTTTCGCTTTATCTTGATTCTTCGAAAAAACCCCGTCTTCGAAGGAATCGTTTCCTTTGATGGAGAGGCTTCAATTACCGGTGTATCAGCAACTGATGTCAAGACCGGAGACACCTCTTCGACAGTTGTAGAAGAAACAATTAGTGCCTGATGCTGTTGTTCATCTTTCACCCCTTTTTCCGAAGAGTCATCTTCTGTCTTTTTGGACTTCTTCGACTTCTTCTTTGCTTCTTGTTGTAACATCCCAGTCACAACTGTTGTGTCAATTGATTGTAAGTATGACACCAACACGTTGTTCGTAGGATCCACCTTCTTTAACATTGCATCTGGAATTCTGGCTACTGAGGTAAAAATTTCCGGATTGTCATGTACTTCCTTCGGACTCCCGTACATGTGGAATACAACTTTTTCTTCGTAATCCGGTACCTCAATCTTTTCCTTCTAATATACATATTGGACAATCAAACTCCAATATCTGGCACAAGAAATTCCTTGTTTGGCACTCGTCTTCGAAATGCTTGTAATAAACTCTGTCCACAACTGCTCAGAGTAATCCACCTATAAGTCATAGTATAGCCCTGCAACCATTGCGTTTACCTCCATTCTACCTTTATCTAACCCCACCGTTCTTCCAGTAAGACATCTGAGGAAGATTCCAAATAAAAAGTTCCAAATAGTTGGTAGCCCCGACTTCTTGAAATCACTTATACGTGTCAATGGAGGTTGGTGACCCATATCATTGAACATGTATACCACTTGCGAAGACGTGAGTTCATCATATGGACCAGAATTTGGAATTCCCAAAATCTTGCAAAACAATCTTTTGGAAACCCTAATTCTTGTGTCTGTAACCATGGTGAATTCCACGCACCCAGTTTCTTTGTTGTAGGAAGCTGTAGAACCTGCCTTCGATAACCATGACATTGGTGCAGCAAATGATTGGAACATGGCTTTAGACAGAACAGAGTTCTGTAAAGCAACCACCAGCATCTATAGTTCTTCCGGATATTTCGACAAATCCGATTCTACTTGATAGTTTGAACCCTGGATCTTCAAGATTGGAACACTGATGACCTCGTCTGTTGTTGGTGATGAAGTAGCTGCCATTGTAGATGAGTTGAAGAAAAGAACTTTGTGAAGAAGATGAATTGCTCAGAGAGTTTTTGTTTTTCTGAAAGTTTGATCGCGTAAAGGATTATGAAGTTGTAATTTGCCCTTTTTATATGTAACCCTAGAATTTTGAATTTGAAGCGGGATGCATTAAATGCTTGCTGACATGGCACCTTGAAACCCGGAATGCACTTATCAAAAAGTAACAATCGTAACTGTCAACACGCCTTACACGCTTATCCTACATCATGTTTCATCAAGAGATAGGACCGTTTGGTGTTCCCCAAAAGAATTGTAACCGTCGGATGCCTTCGGAATTGAGGTCAGGCTCTTTCACTTTGGGGTTTAAAAAGTGAAGTCATTTGCCAGATTTTTGAAATCGTCAGTTTAAGTTGGTGTTACTCAAACCTGAAGGATTTCGTGTGTGTTGTGTGCCAAAAGAAATTAGATGAGAAGCAAGAAAAAAAAACTTTTGAAAACTTGTGATGTCAACAATTTCTTTGACATAAAAACAATTTAATCCCAGGCAAAGATATCTTCGAAAATTATCAAGAGAGATAATTAACAGCTTGTGTGGTTTCCCGTGAAATACAATCGATAACTTGTAAAGAAGTTTCGAAGGGTTTCTTTTATTGAACACATTGGGTGGCTTCGAAAATTTTGTTACATATCAACCTTAAAATAAGGTGATTAATTGTAAACAAAATTAGTTGTTTGACCAGTGTAGTCAGTGACAATTTGGTTGCGAATGATATTCAAAGTAACGAAGATTTTTAAAATATACTCACACGGAAATCATATTAAAAAAAATTTATGTTGAATCTATTTGGGAACAAACATCGTAGTTTTCGAATGTTTGATTAAGATCACTCAAAAGAAATGAATATGATTTGGAGTATAAAAGGTACTGAAGCAAAAGCTTCGTAAGATCTGGAACATTGTTCTCCGTCAATTCCTTAAGGTTTATGAAATTTTGGGTTTCACTTCTATCACGGACTCATGATATTAGATCATAAACACAGAGTTGTGATTTGTATAGGTTTTTGGTTTGATCAAAAACCTCAAGGACAAATCTTTGAGTATTTGGAATGTAAGAATTGTTTGGTTTAAAAAGATTGGTTAAGAATCGAAGTGTACCTCTGTTATATTTGGACAAAACAGAAAACTCTTAACTCATTTGAGAAGAGTAAGGTAGCTCGTTTTAATTTATGCGAATATAAGCCTTTTTGGGAAGAAATTTTCTTGAGAGAATTTCATTAAGGCTTTCTTGTCACACATAGAGTCATGTTGAGGCTTTTGGTCTACATACAGCAGCATGCTTCTAGGGACATCCTAACTAGTTTGTAAAAAAAATTTAATACCTTCCCACAGAAACACAAATGTATGACCTCTTTGCATTGTTGCCCTGTATTAAATTCTCAAAACTCACAGTTTAAAAAACAAAGAAAACAAAAATATTTTTGTTATTTTTGAATTTTTCAAAATGAAAGAACAAAAAAAAATCTTTTTGTAGTTTTGATTTTTTTTTTTTAAATCTTTTTGGATTTTTGATTTTTCAATAAAAGAAAATATTTTTGATTTTTCAGGTTTTTCAAAAAAAAAAATTTAACCTTAGTTGGAATGTGTTAAAAATGTTTCGAATACGAAGCGTTCGAAGCGTTGACCTGAACAGTAACCTCTGATGATTTGTTAAAAACTTTCGAATGCGAAGCGTTCGAAGCGTTGACCATGAACAGTAACCTCTGAACACTTAATCATTCTTTCCACCCATTCACCAAATGATTCAGACTATCACTCTTCGTTTTTAGCGGCCTGAAGAGAATTTCCATCAATCATTCCCAATCCATCTAATATCCGAAGAAACGCTTTTTCATCCAAAGCCTTTGTAAAAATATCTGCCAATTGATCCGTTGTTTTCACAAAATGAACTTCAATATTTCCTTCTTCAACATGATCTTTGATGAAATGATATCGAAGAGCAATGTGCTTTGTCTTTGAATGCTGCACAGGATTATGACAAATTCTTATTGCACTTTGTGAGTCACAATATAAAGGAATCTTTTTCATATTAATTGCATAATCTCTTAATTGACTTTGAATCCAAATTATTTGTGATGTACACGCAGCTGCAGCAACATATTCAGCTTCAGCGGTTGATATTGATACACATGTTTGTTTCTTCGATTGCCAGCTGACCAGCTTTCCATCTAGCAATTGACACCCACCAGTTGTGCTTTTACGATCAAGACTATATCCTCCAAGATCCGCATCTGAATAAGCTTGTACAAAGAACCCTGTTTTCGAAGGATACCACAATCCTAACGAAGTAGTGCCTTTCAAGTATCTGAAAATATTCTTTACTGCTGTGAGATGTGGTTCTCGTGGATTTGATTGATACCTAGCATAATTACAAACCGAGTACATAATATCAGGTCTACTTGCAGTTAAATACAATAAAGACCCAATCATGCTTCGATATAAAGTAAGATCAACAACAGATTTATCTAACGAATGAGTTAGCTTTATTCCCGTTGCCATTGGTATTCGTAACCTTGTGCTATTTGTCATTCCAAACTTTTCCAACAAATTCTTCGTATATTTCTCTTGATTGATGAATATACCTTCCCTGTTTTGTCTAATATTTAGACCCAAAAAGTTGTTTATTTTGCCCATCATACTCATTTCAAATTTGCTTTTCATCAAATCTTCGAATTCTTTAGATAAAGCAGGGTCAGTTGAGCCAAAAATTATATCATCAACATAAATTTGAACAAGCATCAGATGATTTCCAATTTTCTTTCGAAATAAAGTGGGATCAACTGAACCTTGTTTAAATTTAGATTGTTTCAAAAATGATGTAAGAGTTGCATACCATGCTCTTGGTGCTTGTTTTAACCCATATACAGCTTTATCTAAAATATAAACATGATCAGGATGCTCTGAGTTTACAAAACCTGGAGGTTGTTCAACATATACCGTTTCTTCAAGTTCTCCATTTAAGAATGCACATTTGACATCCATTTGATATACATCAAAATCTTTATGAGCTGCAAAAGCCAGAAAAATACGAACAGCCTCGAGTCTTGCGACAGGGGCAAATGTTTCTTCGTAATCAATTCCTTCTTGTTGAGAATATCCTTTTACAACAAGTCTGGCCTTATTTCGAATAATGTTTCCATCTTTGTCAGTTTTGTTTTTATAAATCCATTTAAGTCCAACAATTGACACATCATCAGGCTTTGGAATTAATCTCCAAACCTTGTTTGTTTCGAATTTAGACAATTCAGCTTGCATAGCAACAACCCAATCAGAGTGTTCCATTGCAATCTTAACTGTCTTTGGTTCAATTTTGGAAATAAAAACATTAAACATGCAATACTCTTGATGATTGTTTAGTACCTCATTTCGTGCATGAAGTTGTGCTCTCGTCATGATTCCTGCTTGTGGATCACCAAGAATCTGATCCTTTGGATGATTTCTTGTCCATTTATCCAATGGTGGATAATTAGGATCAAAATCCAAAAGTGCATCTTCGAACATTACATCTGTTTCTGATCCATTTATAGAAATAGAATCATCAGCATCATCAAAATTTTCTTCTTCAAGAATTGGATCATTCTCTAGTATATGCTCCCCCTCGATGATTGACTCTGTTTCGATATTTTTCTCTGGTTCATTGATAGGTTCTTCTTCAATAATTTTCTCCTCTTCGACACTAACATTTGTTGACATGTTATCTCTTTCACTATAACGCTCCCCCTCAACAAAAGTATTTGATTCCAAGTGCTCCCCCTCCACTGGATCATCAGTTTGTTAATTTGGGTGTTGATTCAAATGGGAAGTTAAATCATTGTTATACTTCGAATTGTCTGATATTTGATTATCAGTTGCATTTCTTTCTGCATCAATTGCTTGATCTGAAATACCAAAAATCAAATCATAATCAACATCATTCATTTCAATTGAATCATTTATATTTGAAGAATTTTGCAAAATAGGATAATTCACAAATTTATGATTTGACTTTTTAATATAATGATCATCAAATGTCAAATTAAAAGTTTCTTCCACTTTGCGAGTTCGCTTAATTAATACTCTATAAGCAACTGAATTGTGTGAATATCCCAAGAAAATTCCTTCATCCGCTTTTGTTTGAAACTTCGAAAGATTATCCTTGAGATTCATTATGAAACACCTGCATCCAAAAACATGAAAAAATTTGACATTAGGTTTTCAATTATTGATGATTTCATAAGGAGTAACATTAAACCGTCGATGAATGAATGATCGATTTTGAGTAAAACATGCTGTTGAAACAGCTTCAGCCCAAATATATTGAGGTAGATTCGAAAAAGCCAACATTGTTCTTGCAGCTTCACATAATGATCGATTTCTTCTTTCAACTACACCATTTTGTTGTGGTGTATAAGGAGATGAAAAATTATGCGAAATTCCTTTATCCATTAGAAATGTATCGAAGACATGATTTTTGAATTCAGTTCCATGATCACTTTTAATTTTTCGAACTGTCTTTCTCAATGAAACTTCCATCTTTTTGATAAAATCAATCATCACTTGTGGAACTTCGGATTTTAACCTGAGAAAATAAACCCATGTGAATCTTCAAAAATCATCTACTATTACCAAAATGTACCTTTTCTTGTTAAGAGTAGCAACTGTTGAAGGACCACATAAATCTATATGTAGGAGTTCAAGGGGTTCAACAATCTTCGAATCTATTGTGATTGGATGACCTTGTTTATGTTGTTTTCCTACTTCGCAAGCTGCACACAAACTGTCATTATCATATTTAAGAATGGGTAATCCTCTTACCAAATCTTGTATGACAAGTTTGTTGATGTTTCGAAAATTGAGATGTGATAATCTCCTGTGCCATAACCAGCTAACATCAGCAGCAGCCTTCGAAAGTAGACACACAGCAGGTTTGCCTACAATAGGAACAATATCCAATGTAAACATGTCACCTTTTCTTTTCGACTTCAGTAACACTTCCTTAGTCTTGATATTCGAAATAACACTTCCTTCTTCATTAAAAAGAACTTGATTGCCAGTACCCACAACAAGTTGTGAAACACTTATCAAGTTGTGTTGCAAACCTTCAACAAATGCAACTCTGTTTATAGTAAAATTTCCATTCGTTATTTTCCCATAACCCTTGACTTTGCACTTGTGATTATTACCAAACTTAACCACTCCTCCATTTTCTAGGCTTCGAAAATCACGCAAGTTTTCCTTCTTCCCAATGATGTGATGTGAGCAACCGCTATCAATGTACCACTTGTTATCATATTGCTCGTCACAAAGTACCTGCAATAATTGGAAAAATTTAGGTACCCAAGCTTTGTTGGGTCCATTCATATTAGGTTTATTATTCAGTTGTAAGTTACAACCATTAACCCAATCATATACTTTGTTTTTGAAACTGTCAATAAATCTAACATTTTCATTCGAAGGGTCAGATATATGAGTTTTTATTATTTTCAAATTTTTACTAACTTCACCCTTCGCATCTTGAGTTTGTGATTCTTCTCTTTTTGCATTTGAGACTGGCTGCCAAACTTTAACAGATATATTTGACTCTTTGGATGATGAACTTCCATTTGTTGAAGGATTCGCATATTTGTCATATGCTTCTTTTATCTGTTCTTTCGAAAATTTGCTTGATTGATACATTTTTCCTTTTCCTTCCAACCAATGATCAATATTTCTCCTTGTTGTTATACCCTTTGCATATGAGACTTTGTCAGCTTGTTTCTTCAAAGGATTATAGCATTTTGCTGAATTTGGAACATAATCAACTTTTGGTTTTGAAAGATATGATTCATGATAAGATGTCTTGCTTTGAAACTTTGAAAGTTGATTTCCAACTTGTTTCTGAAAAAAAATTCTTGGAATTGTAGAATTTATTTCTTTTGAAACTTTTGAATTTTTATTTGAAAACGAAGCACTTTTCTCTTCAAAAATTTGAGATTTTGATTGTTCTTTAAAAACTTTTCCTCTTTTTGAAAAATTTGTTGATCTCATTTTTTATGGTTCAACAGTTTGCCAAAAAACTGTTTTTCTTGCTTGACGTTTCGAAATATTATTCTCCTTTGAAAAATTTTCAACTTGAACTTTAAATTCTTTTGAATTTAGTTTTATTTCTTTGTTAATTGTTTTAACATCATTTTTAACACTTTCTTGTTTTGAAAACATATTTGCACTTGAAACAATTTCCTTCTTTTCCATTTTTGATTTTTCAATCCAAACTCTTTTTGGTTTATGATGTTGAAATTTATATGAATTCTTTGTAAGATTATTCTCAACTGTACTTTGATTTGAAAAGAATCCTTCATTTGATGTTTTCTTATTGTCTTCTTCAATCATCTTTTTAAATTCAGGTTTTATATTTTCAACATTCCCTGTTGTTACGAAGACTTGATTTGGAAACACAACATCATCAGTGCATTTGAAGATTGGATAAACAACAGTGTTCGATTCAAGAAAATGAGCACCTTTTTCACTAAGAATTTTTTCAAATTCTTGTATATCCAAATAGACTTGATCAACAACCACTCGAGGAATTTCAAGTTCTTTCGACTTTTGAATCAGCTTCGCATTTGAATTTTCCTCCTCATTGTCACTATCATCCGTTTGACTCTCATGTATTTCCACAAACTCCATATCACAAACTTTCGAAGTTAAGGGTTTATCAGTTTCAATTTTCATTAATAAATCTTCACAGATTTCTTTCCCTTTAAATGAATTTGCAACATTTATGACAGATAACTGTGAACAATCTACATCTTCTAAATCACTAATTTCACTAATATTATCAGAATTATCTTCAATATCAGCAATATTAGTTTCACTATTAGATGTAGAATTCTCAGTCTTTTTCAAAATTCGAAGTTGTTCTGATTTAGTTAAGGTTTCATTTACAATTTTTACTAAATCAGCAGCATCAAGATAATCTTCGACTTTTGCAATTCCATATCTAAATCTATCATCTGGGATTTTGTTAAAATCAGAAATTTCTTTTACACAATCATATGAAATACTATCAACCTTAGCTCTATCATAAGCTAAAAAAGGTAGTAATTTTCTATGTTGTTCCTTACTAATTTCACATGAATGATGTAACTCAGTTAATTTTCCATATAGTCTTTTTGTTGAATTACAAAAGATATTTCTCTGGGCTAACAACAAATTTATTTCTTTTCCTAATTTTTCTCTATCCTCCATGATATTTGAAACTTGCAATTCTAAGTAATCAATTCTAGTGACTTTCGAATCCAGCATTTTTCTTGTCTCTAGTAATTGATCACTTAACTTTTTGGCTTCATTGCTAGCAGACACAACGATTGAATCAAAGTAAATAACAGTTTCATCAAAAGATACTAACTCAGAATTATATGCAGAAACTGGAATATTAAAAGATTCAAGAATGTTACGTACCTTAGTAGTCATAGGCGACTTGTCAGTAGACTTCGAAATGAAGCATTGCCCACACACTTCGTCAGTCTGTTCATCATCTGAATCCTCTTCCATTTTTGCATACATGGCTCCATGAGTTGGATTTTTCATCTCTTCATCATCTGAACCCGAAGACCATATTTGATATGTGCCGTCTGATTCAGTTTCTCCATGAGCCACCAATGACAAATTCTTTACTTTCTTCTTGACTTCCTCCAGTTTCTCTGTGTAGTAAGCTTCATCTTTTGTTTTACTCTTCTTTTCTTCCTTCTTTCTCAACAGACAATCCACAGCCAAATGATTTGCTCCATAACAATAATGACAATTGATCCCTGTATTACCTTTCAATAGCATTTTCATTTTCTCCATCTCATTCTTTGAATTTGTCTTCATTTCTATTTTCTTCTCATCCAGTTTGTTTTTGTTCTCAAAGCTACCCTTCGAATCTGATGACTTCTTTGGATTAAAAGGTTTCTTAAAAAATTTCTTTACTCTATTGTTTGAGTAAAAAGCAACAGCTTCATCATCAGAATTCATCAAAAAACCTTCTTCTGCATCAGACTTCAATTTTTCATTCTCTCTTTCTGAGACCTTTGAAACTAGAGCCAAAGGACCACCAAGACTTGCTGTAGCTTCTTCAGCTATTTCATTGACTTCATTTTCATGATATTTCAATTGATTGTACAAGTCATTCAATGTTGAAGTATCAAAAATTTGTTGATTTTTCACCATCATACTAACATTCCTCCACTCCTTTCGAAGTCCCATAACAAATATCAAATTGTACTCCATTGATGACCTGATTATACTATAATGATTACAACGATAGATTAACTCGTTGAACCTATCATAGTATGCTTCAATAGACTCATTTTCTTTTTGTTTAAAATCTTTGAGTTCCACCAGGCATTGTTTCACAGATGTGATTTTCGTCTTTTCACTTCCTTGAAATTTGTCTTTGAGATTGTTCTAGATTTCTTTAGCTGTTTTGCAAGTTCTGACATAATTGTACACAACAGGAGGTAATGCACCTCTTAATTCCCTCATGCATCTCTTCTCCAGACGTTTTAAACGATCAGTTTGATTATCAACTTCTGAACTGCTTGAAGACATGCCGATTGGCTGAACTTGTGCAGGTTGATTGACATCTCCTGTGATACACTTCCATAATTCTTCATCCAAACCATTTAAGTCATCTTCCATACGATCTGCCCATTGATCATAATATTCTGGAATAAGCATTGGAATTTTTGTGGATGATCCAAGCAAATGAGAAAATGATGTCATCGAATTAAGATTGAATGACGCCATTGTTGTACGGACAAAAACTTCAAGATGAAACTTGACTTTTGAGAATTTTGAAAATCAAATTGTATAATTCAATTCAAAATTGCACAACAAACACTCGATTAACTATAATTTCGCAGAATCAAATCCTAGATTGAGATCTAGATGAAAACTTCAAATTCAAAAAGGATGGAAACTTTTTGAATCAAACAATGAATTCAAAAACCTTTTTGATCGAACGAAAATCAGATCACAGAAAGGATTCCTGCTCTGATACCAATTGAAGAGATTTGTAATCGAGTTTAAAGATCAAAATATGTAAGAATTAAGAAAGAAGAATCACGATGAACAAGAGAGTAAATATAATCTTTGATCAACTTATATTATGCTTTCTGATTTACAGAGTATAACAGAATTCTCTGTAAAGTGTGTGAAAAATTTCTATTCTCACATCGTACAGACTCCTATTTATAGGCGTACAAAAGCATAATAAAATACTAAGGACTAGACATTAAAGCTTCGTTAAAATGCCTTAGTAAATATAACGTTACATTCGAAGACACAACTTACGAAGACTAACAACCCTTCGTAACAAAAACAATACTTCGACATATTACAATACAAACCCTAACACTAGGTTTCTCTATTGTACATGCAAGTTATCCAAGACTATAAACCCTAATTCTAGCATACAAGTAAACATATTAACATGAGAATGGGTTTAAGATATTACCTTGATTGTTATATAGCAATAACAATCCCAATTCCTCCTTGTATTGACTTTAGAAAGCTTAGAGTCACAAATGTCACTCCTCTAATGGTTCACAAACACCAAGAGCAAGAGGATGAAGAGGAGAGAGGATGGAGGCTGCCCAAAACGTGTTCTAACCCTAGAAGAAGTCTTAGCCACGTTTTTAGGTCATAAGGGATCTATATATATAGGAGGCTATTAGGGTTATCTAACAAGGAAACCCTAATTTTGATGCTTAAACCCTAAGCAACCCATAGATTCCTTTCCTTAAGGCCTTGGACGATTTCTTATGGGTTTCCCCATAGAGTTCGTCCACTCCTTAATATAAGCAATCCATAGCTCAAATTGCAATTATCTTATAATTACAATTTCAGTCCCTTAAGTTTAATTAATCTCTTTTAGTCACAAAACTAATTACCAATTAATTATTGACTAATATTAATTAAACAATATGATTTCTCCTTTAATATATTATTCTCATAATATATTAATAAATCATATTTAATCCATTCTCTCCATAATTCATCCTATCAAGTTGCTTTGGTGAAGGCAACCCAAAAGGACCATGCACCATCGGGTCAAGTACATACCAAAATAGTTATGGACTTAGACACTAATCCAACAGAATAACCAATTCTCCCTTACTTAGGGTTCGATCTCTCACTAGTTGTTGCTCACAGTCAATCATGGCCATGTTGGGGCCAAACCAATCCATCCCAATGATAACCTTCGATCCTCGCAGCAGAATCAGAACCAAATCAATAGAGTATCTCTCACGAAACATATTCCGGACACACCCATGATGGACCCTCGACTGCAAGAAACTATGTTGGGATAGTCGGTTGCATGTTTTGGTACAATTATTCAATTGTTGCAAAACCCATCACGAAATATATAATATCCAAAATATCATAGTACAAATACTCAATTACGTAAATCATGAGGGGAGGATGATGTGCCATCACGCCAGGCCCTTCCCTTTCATCTAATTTAAAACTAGTTCTGAAGATGGAGTTGCTTCATATAAAATGTTGGTTGATATGTTTAAAGGATCCTTTTCATGTGGAATGATTCATGAAGAGCTTAAATTCACAATAAGTAATACTTTCTATGCTTAGGTTACTAAACCTCATGAAAATACATTTTTTTTAATATATATATATATATATATATATATATATATATATATATATATAAGGTTAGGTTATTGTGTTCTAATTATCTATTGTGTGCATGTAGAATTGATTATGGACCAATATTTTAGTTATTTTCAAAAAGTAATTAATGTATATTACACGTTAAAGATATAATGAGTATTAATTAAATCTTCAGCATTTAATATGCATTAATTACTTTCTTAAAATAACTAAAATGATTGGTCCAGAATAAATCCTACATGCACACAATAGATAGTAGAAACATTTGAACCTAACTCTCTCTCTCTCTCTCTCTCTCTCTCTCTCTCTATATATATATATATATATATATATATATATATATATATATATATATATGCTTAGGTTACATATGCGATAAAGATAAAATGGGCAAATGTGAACATATATATATATATATATATATATATATATATATATATATATATATATATATATAGGGTTAGGATTAAATGTAAACTATAAATATTGTGTGAATGTATTACTACTTCTTATCTATTGGAATTAAAATAAATGAATGATTATGATTTGAGAGTACATGTTATTAGCATAGGATACTATGTACTCTATAATACAACAAATTAATTACAAGAGTATTTTACTCTCTGAACTTATATTTAATAAAAAAAAAATCCTTTATTTGTATCTTAATTTGATGTGATTTTTATTTAACACTTATTTATCTTATTTTACAAAAACTAATAATGGATAATTACATTTTTTTTATCAAAATACAGGTTTATATTATATTACGATGGACACGTATTCACTTTTCATTCTTATAGAATATGTTTTTATTCAAGTTATTTTTTGAGAATTATTATTCTCAAAGAATACATGTACATATATTCTCAAAAATAAAAGATTTCATCAAAATAATAATCATATACTTTTTGCAAAGATGACAGATTCTTTCAAATAACATGTAAAAAGTAACAAAAATACAAATTTCACAAAGCATATGATAATTCTCAAATAATATATATTGGTGCATTCTTTAAGAATATTAATTATTTGATAATGGTTAAGAATGATAATGTGAATTCTGTAAGAATATTAATTCTTTCTGAATGCTTGAGAATTATAATGACTAATAATACATAAAAAATAAGAATGAGAGAAAATGGAAAAAATTTTGCAATTAAACATGTTCACATTAGCAAAACAGACTTATATTTTGGTTGACTCTAAAAGAATACATGAAAAAATACAACTACATGAAACATTCTTGCTGTACAGATGGTCGATTTGCAAACCAAAATGTGCCTCATTCTTGAAATAATACATTGATATTCTTGATTCTTTTTTAAACAAAACCCTTCTTGATAGATATTATTGTTGGAAAGCTTCTCTTTGTCCCATTTTATTGGTGGCATAAGCAAGACCTGCATATGGTATTATACAAACTTGTTATTCTGGAGAGTGATTTGTGAAACATGCATATATGACTCGAAAAAGAACATGACGGTAAATCTCCTATGAAAACATGACATCTTTTCTAGAACAAGTAATGATTTTAAGCACTAGATTGAAAAAGTTAGTACAATTGTACTAATATCAGTTTGAATCAGACTAGTTGTATATTCAAATCCCTAACATGGATGGATTCCAATCAGAAGATATGAAGTGATAACGAATTGTCATTAATATGTGTAAATTGAAAGCATAATTATATTGACATCAGTTAACTCTATGGTCTACAGATTAGATAGTGAATTAGATACGAAAACTAACATTTAGTTCAAACAATACAAGTGTAAGTTGTGTGCAAAATAAAGAAACAATATAATAATAAAGAAACTCAATTAATGACTCTATTAGTATAGCTTTTTGGTTCAAAAATTTTATCACATAAGTTGTGTGCAAAATCAACCATCAATTCTACATACAATCAAGCAGTCCTTTAGGTCTTGGCAATCATAACTATGGTAAAAAAAAATCGAAAGGACTTGGAAAATTTTGACTTTTATTAAGAATTTCTAGCAAAACTTTTATTATGAATTTCTAGCAAAATCAATATGGAGATATGGAATGGGAAATTAATTTGACTTTAGGCGGTAATTAAAAATTTGATTCTTATGCCCTAAGAGGTTTAGGAAGTAATTGAAAATAAATTTGTTCTTATCCATCGCAATAATGTAAGAATGGGAATTTGACAATTAAATGAACAAAAAGCCCATAAGTTTTTTTAATTACCTTCGTTGAAGGGGTTGCAGAATATGGTGATGTGGAGGAAGTTAGAGAAACTTGGCAAAATAACATTATTTATGAAGAGGGGAAAGAGTTTTGAGCATGAGGAAAAATGTTGATTCATAACTGTGGTTGTAGATGAATGACTCCAAAAAAAATATACATTTTTCTCCCATTCGTCAAATTATCTTTTCTGTTTTATGCTCCTCCTATAATTCTCATTTCTTCTTGGGTAAAATAGTGGATGGTGATCGTAGATGTGTTAATGGTGATGATATATGGGGAGGGTTTTGTTGCGTAGAAGATGATTTCAACTGTGGTGATGAGTGGTCGGCGGTTTGTGCATGGTGATCGTGATGTCGACCGATGATGTGGGTTAAGGAGTTGAAGGGAACATGAATTTGACTTAATATAACTGATCCAAGAGTTAAGGAAGGTTCCATAAATATCAGATTTTACTGTTTGTTGATAAAATACTTGTATATAAAATTTGAAAATACTCCTATAGATTTGATTGGTTCACACTTTCACACAATATTTAAAGTTCATATATATATATATATATATATATATATATATATATATATATATATATATATATATATATATATATATATATATATATATATATATATATATATGAACTTTAAATATTGTGTAAAGTGCGAATCAATCAAATCTATAGGAGTAATTTCAAATTTTATATACAAGTATTATATATATATATATATATATATATATATATATATATATATATATATATATATATGTTCAGGTTCATTTGAGACCATGCTAATTTTGTGAAACCGTGAGACCAAATCTAAAAATAACTTTAAAATGCAAAATAAAAGGAAAAATCCAAAAATTCTTTTTTAATTATTATTTTCGGAACCTTATTTACCTAAAAAAAATAATAAAAAAAGTACCGTTTTTTTTAAATACATGAAATATTCTAATAGAATATTACACTGTAAATTTCTAATATGATTTTTAGAATGTTTAGAATATTCTACTAGATTTGCCAGATATGTAGAATATTCTAAATATTCTACTAAAATATTTTTAAAAAATGTATTTTTTTTGTATTTATTTATTTATTTTTGGTATTTTTTTATTTTTTTATGGAAAATATATATTCCGAAAATAATATTGGAAAAAAAATTTCGAAAATTTTCAATTGTTTTGCATTTTAAAAATGTTTTTGTTTTATCTACTAAATGAGTGGTTAAAATTACGTCTCACGGTCTCAAAAAATTAGGTCGCCTCACATGAACCTAACCCTATATGTATATATATATATATATATATATATATATATATATATATATATATATATATATATATATATATACTAGGTGTGAGACCCGTATGTTATATGTGTTTTTTATAAAACAAAAAATTAAATATGAAAGTTTAAATAAAATTTTATTTAAATTTGAAAATTATATTTGAAATTTAAAAGGAAACATATTAAATACTATATGAGTGTTAATATTGTAATTTGTTAGTTACTAGTTGTGAAACCCGTATATTATATGGATTAATTAAAACATAATGTTAAATAGGAGCGATTAAATGAGAAGTTTATTTGAATTTGATATATGAAATAAGTGAAAATTATGAAAAAAAAAAAGCATGCAAAAAATAAATTAATTAAAATTATGTATTTAATTGTTAGACTCGTATACTAAACGAGTTATTATAATAAAATGTTAAATACAAAGGCTTAAAGTGTAAATTTATTTGAAATTGAAATTCAAATTTCAAATTTGAAATTTAAAATTAATAGTTATTATAGTAGGTTTAATTTATGGAAACTAAATTAATAATAGAGTGGAAACGAATAATGAAGTAATTGGCAAGTGGAAAATAAATATATTTCAAAAATTATGACAAAATGACATGTAGCCAATTAAATAAGAGAATGACAAGTGACAATAACATTTTCATTTATTATGGTAGATTTCAATTAAGGCAATTATTAATTGAGGTGTAAATATGATATGTTAATTAAGAAACTATAAAAAAAATGAGAAAATGATAAATAGAAAAAACAATTATTCAAAAATACCAAAAAATGACATGTGTCCAAGTTAATAAGAGAGTGATATGTGTCAAAATTATCTTCATTTATTAGGGAGAATATATATATATATATATATATATATATATATATATATATATATATAGGTTCAAATGTTTTTGACAACTATTGTGTGACTGTGTGCACCAATAAGAATTCAGGAAATAATTAATTATTAAATAAATCATTTAAGGGTATTATAGTAATCTTGACATATTTAAATATGGTAGATAATTAATATGTTCTTTATTATCCTTTAAATATGGGATGTAGTCAAAATCTGTTGAAAAAAACCCTAGCCAATCACGTATACATCGATTTATCCTCCCTCTCGTTTTCCCAGCATTTGTCCATTAATTTATCCTCCCTCTTGTTTTCCCAGCATTTGTCCCTGCTATTCAGCGGGTTTTCGGAGGTTTTGGGCTACTGTAGAAGGGAAGATGTGCTAGAGGTTTGATCAGAGGGCAGGAGGGGTTCCGATGGGGCAAAGAAATCAACGATGAAATCGAATCTTCATAGGCCTTGATCGATGGGAACAAAAGAGAAAGAAAGCGAGAGGAGGAGGTATCGATCTCCGATTGATACTTGATCTCGCATAATCCTAATCAATATTCTGCCAAAATTACCTGGATTTGCAAACGATGCCCTACACCGAAGTCGCTCTTCTCCAGCTCTCCTCGGATTTCACGGTTCCAACTCAATGATCTTCTTGCAACGGCCAGATTCAATCAATAGGTAAAGGCTCCTTCTTTTCTTTTTGTTATTGTTTGATTTGGCATAACTACATAGGTGTTCGTTTGATTAAGAATCGATGGATGTTTGTAGAAATGCCTCAAAGAGAATTCGACAGCTTTGTTGTAGAAATGGCCTGAAAGAAAATTTGATTTCTATGTTGCACGCCAGGTATTTGTAGAAATGCCTCAAAGAGTATTTCTTTTATTTTCTTCAGTAAATCTTTTCATATGTTTTTTTGTTGTTGTTATTAACTCCTTATTTGTTAATTACCTGAGAAGCATCAATCTTTGCTATTGGTATTTGATTTTTTTAATCAATTTAGGGTGAAGATTTGATTAAGGGTTTATAAGAGATTTTCACAAATTTGAGACATTTTAGAACTTAAACATTGTATGAATGAGAAAACTCCTCTTTAAAAACATTTGTAATCACCTGATTAAATAAGCAATATGTGGAAAATATCAAAATCTAACCTTCTAATATTTGAAAAATATTAAACTTAACATGTTCCACTATTCACAATTTTATAATCTTGATTTAGTAGCAAATTTTATGTATTCTGTCAAAATGTATTCTATGTATTTTTCCAAAATATATAAAGTGCTAGGAATTGCATGTAACATTCTAGTAATTCTGACAGAATGCATTTTTACATTCTATGCTTTAGAATGTTTATATATAGAGAAATACGATTGCAAATGGAAAATCACATGCTTTTACTTCTTTATAGTGGCATGTAAAGTTATAACTAGCAGATTTTATTTTATGTATTCTGCGAGATTGTATTCTATGTATTATGCAAGATTGTGTTCTGTATATTCTACCGGAATGAATTATATGTATTTTCCCAGAATGTATAAATTAATAGGAATTGCAAGCAACATGTTTTTAACCATTATTAGTTTTTGTTGAATTTGTGATAGGAATGGTTAGAAGAATGGTTGGAAGAATGGCTTGAAGACCTGATAAGAATGACTAGAAGAATGAGCCAAAGATTGATGACACCCATAGTTTAAGAATGTTCTTATTTTTTAAGAATTACACTTGTATTTATTCATTAACTGTATATTCAAGAATGCTGGTTTTTTATGATATTCTTTTAGAATATGTATAAATATATTAAAATGTAGAAGGCTATTAATATGTAAAAATATGTATGAATTTGTATTTAGGTTCGAATATATATGAAAATACTAAAATGTTGTTATTCTTCAACTAGGAGTTCAAGAATTCTGTTATTCTTCATTAATATTCTATTAGAATAAAACTCTGAAAGAACATCATTCAAACAAAAATCCATTCTGGCGGAATAAAATCGGTTATTTTTACAAATTATGTTTAGAATTAATTTGAAAAATTCAGATTTTAAAATTAGAAGTGTTAATGATCCCTTAAAATCCGAAAATTACCTTTTTTAAAATAGGTTAATTGACCAAAATATCTTTTTGCTGATTTTTTTGTGATTATATGGTACATGCTACTCTATTGTAATATCATAGACTCTCATATCAAGATCATTGATTCTATTCCATCCGTTGGTCTAGATTTGTGCATACGGGCACACAATAGTTGTCAAGAACATTTAAACCTAGCCTTATATATATATATATATATATATATATATATATATATATATATATATATATATATATATATATATATATATATATATATATATATCGCATGGAGAAGTTAAATTTAAATGTCACAATCGGTTTAAATGTGCCTTTGCAACAAGCTAATCAAATGATTGATGCACTTGTGCTGTTTTTCTAATTTTAAATTCCATTAAAAGCAACATACTGGACTCTTTTTAATCAATATAGGCGGTGTAATTTGTATTATATTTTTGATAAATTTAGGTGTTTTTTGTTTTTTTTTTAAATATATTCTTAGATTTTTTTTGTTGCGCAGCGCAGTAAAAGTGCTATATTTACTTTTTTGCAACAGTTTGTTTTTTGGAAGACTTCAGACTATAAAACTTATGAGCGTGTTCTGTATGGCGCAACATTTGACTTGCCTCTTCAAACCTTTTCGACTTTCATTTTTTTCAAGTGATTTTTTTTAGAAATTTGGTATAAATGTTTTTTTTAATTTGATTTTTTTTTTAACTTTGATTTACAAATTTGATACAATTTTTTTTTATAGTTTCCACAATATTTTATAACTTGATTTTTTTTTTTTTTTGAAAACTATTTTTTAAATTTTTTTACCTTTTCTATTAATAATATTTTCGTTTTCGGTTGCATATTTTTTGACATGGAACTCCTTTAGGAACTTTGTAGACATTGTAATGTTTTCTTTATTTTTTATTTTCTTTATTTATGTTTTTTACAATTAGTTTTTTTCTAGAATAAAATTGATAGCTTCTTTTATATTTTTTTTAGATTTTTTTGTAGAAATTTTATATTTTTATTTTTTTACATGTTTTTAGTTTTTTTTTTTTTTTTTTCAGTGTATTAAGACTAGAATTATTAAAATTTCAGTGTCAGTTTATAAAACTACTTTTATTTAAATTTCAGTTTACTACAAATGTTTAAAAAAAAAAAAAAAGCATGTTTCTTATTACAGATTGTAGCTGTTTTGTCCACCTCTTCTACAGCAGAGAGTTGCATAAGTGGTCTGCAGACTTCATGAGTTTTCATTTCAAAAAACAAATAACACCTTAGTCACATATTTTTTCTGTAGTAACAACAAATATCATATGCTAGTTTTCAACCAATATTCTGTAAGACACAATATCAGCATACTAGACTTTCTCTACATAAAATAGCAACATGCAAATTTTACCCACGATAGCAAAATATATTTCTTTCGGATAATAACAGTGTGCAACAATTAAAGCACATTTCCATATTGGCAACGATATTTAAGTAGATTGCTATTACAGGTAACATATTGCTATTATCGGTAAATCAATATAAATACAATGCTATAATAGGGTGCTTTCAATAACCAAATAATTTGCATCTATGTTCACTTTCCGTATAGATATTTTTACCCCGTGTCTGAGATTCAAGAAATTCAATTTGTGGTAATCTTTAAGAACACTTACAATTTTAGGCACAAAAAGAAAGCAACATTATATGTTATGTTCGAAAAAGAACCAAATCTGTCGAAATAAAAGTATATATGCTCATACATCCAAAAGCGGGTAAGATTGACAAAAATGCAGTTTAAGTAGTTAAAAAACGGTTTCTATAAAATCTGGAAAATAACATTATTGTGTGTGTGGTGGGGGTGTGTGTTTGTAGGGGTGTGGGTGGGTATGTGTGTGAGTGTGTTTGTGTGTGTGTGTGGCTGCGTTGGTGGGTATGTATGTGTGTGTGTGTTTGTGGGTTGGTGTGTGTGTGTACGGGAGGGTGTGTGTGTGTGTAGGTGGGTTGGTGTGTGTGTGCGGGTGTGTGTGTGTGGGTGGGTGGGTATGTATGTGTGTGTGTGCGGGTATGTGTGTAGGTGGGTGGGTATGTATATATGTGTGTGTGTGTGTGCGGGTGGGTGTGTGTGTGTGGGTGGGTATGTATGTGTGTGTGTGGGTGTGTGTGTGTGTGTGTGGGTATGTATATGTGTGTGTGTTTGTGGGTTGGTGTGTGTGTGTGTGTGGATGGGTGGGTATGCATATGTGTGTGTTTGTGGGTTGGTGTGTGTGTGTGTGTGTGTGTGCGCGTGGGTGGGTGTGTGTGTGGGTGGGTATGTATGTGTGTGTGTGTTTGTGGGTTGGTGTGTGCGGGTGGGTATGTATGTGTGTGTGTGTGTTTGTGGGTTGGTGTGTGTGTGTGTGCGGGTGGGTGTGTGTGTGGGTATGTATGTGTGTGTGTTTGTGGGTTAGTGTGTGTGTGTGTGTGCGCGCGGGTGGGTGTGTGTGTGTGGGAGGGTATGTATGTGTGTGTGTGTTTGTGGGTTGGTGTGTGCGGGTGGGTGAGTGTGTGGGTGGGTATGTATGTGTGTGTGTGTTTGTGGGTTGGTGTGTGCGGGTGGGTGAGTGTGTGGGTGGGTATGTATGTGTGTGTGTGTTTGTGGGTTGGTGTGTGCGGGTGGGTGAGTGTGTGGGTGGGTATGTATGTGTGTGTGTTTGTGGGTTGGTGTGTGTGTGTGCGGGTGTGTGTGTGTGTGGGTGGGTGGGTATGTATGTGTGTGTGTGCGGGTATGTGTGTAGGTGGGTGGGTATGTATATATGTGTGTGTGTGTGTGCGGGTGGGTGTGTGTGTGTGGGTGGGTATGTATGTGTGTGTGCGGGTGTGTGTGTGTGTGTGTGTGTGGGTATGTATATGTGTGTGTGTGTTTGTGGGTTGGTGTGTGTGTGTGTGTGGATGGGTGGGTATGCATATGTGTGTGTTTGTGGGTTGGTGTGTGTGTGTGTGTGTGTGCGCGCGTGGGTGGGTGTGTGTGTGGGTGGGTATGTATGTGTGTGTGTGTGTTTGTGGGTTGGTGTGTGCGGGTGGGTATGTATGTGTGTGTGTGTTTGTGGGTTGGTGTGTGTGTGTGTGCGGGTGGGTGTGTGTGTGGGTGGGTATGTATGTGTGTGTGTTTGTGGGTTAGTGTGTGTGTGTGTGTGCGCGCGGGTGGGTGTGTGTGTGTGGGTGGGTATGTATGTGTGTGTGTTTGTGGGTTGGTGTGTGCGGATGGGTGAGTGTGTGGGTGGGTATGTATGTGTGTGTGTGTTTGTGGGTTGGTGTGTGCGGGTGGGTGAGTGTGTGGGTGGGTATGTATGTGTGTGTGTTTGTGGGTTGGTGTGTGTGTGTGCGCAGGTGGGTGTGTGTGGGGGTGGGTATGTATGTGTGTGTGGGTGAAGGGTGTTAAGGTGGGGGTAGGTAGAGGTGAATGGGGTGGGAGTGGGTGTCTGTTTATATTTTAGAAAAAATTTTAATTAGAAAAATATAGAAAACAATGATTATCAGTTTTCCAAAAATTTCCAACCTATTTGTAATTTTAGAAAACGGAAAATTTTCATTTTCCATGAAAAATTTAGAAAGATAGACGAACTAAACGTGTTTTCAAAATTCTCATTTTTCTTGGAAAATTTTTCCGGAAAACGGCTCATTTTTCCGCAACTAAACGCACCCTCAGTATTTCCAATGAATCTAAAAAACAGAATCAAACAGAGAAAGAGAGATGGAGGGAAGACGTTTTGGTGTTTTCCGGTGGATCCAAAAATAGAAACAGAAACTAAGAGGGTGGGATCGAGCTCAGATTGACAAGAGAATGGTGGTGGCAGCAAGGTTTCAGTTTGGAGTTTTAAGTGTAGTAGCATTGTATTTTCTGATTCAAGTATTGTCGGATCAAAGTTCAAAAATTAGATCAAAATAAAACAGTTTATAGAAGAAGAAGAAGAAGAAGAAGAAGAAGAAGAAGAAGAAATACTTCTTACAACAGTTCTCTGTGAATTGGCTCCTGCTCTGGGTGCCTGTGTTATTCATGATTTGTATGTAGCAGAAGATTTCAGATTCTGATGCGTCTCTATCTTGGTCAGAAAAACACCGGATTGAATTCAAGAAGTGGTATGGATCCAACAATACGCAGGCCTTTCAAGGAAGAAATGCTGTGTGGAAGACGAGTTATTCCTGTACACTTTATATTTAACTCTTCTAAACACTCTAAACTTCCAAGTTCCTCTGGCAATTTCTCCACCTGATTGCAAAATGGGAGATCAAAATATCTCAAACGTTTCATCTTACAGATGCTGTTTGGAATATGCTCTAGAGAGATACACTTTGTAAGGATCAGCTTCTCTAAACATTCCAACTTGCCAAGATCCTCGGGTAACTTCTCAAGGAGTTTACAAGATTCAAGTTCTAGAGATTTCAAATGCTTCAACATGCAAATGCTATCTGGAAGACATCTAATCCGTGCAGACAACAAATTTAGCTTCTCTAAACATGCTATTTGGCCAATATCGTCGGGTACCTCCTCAAGAAGCAAACAAGATCTAACTTTGAGAGATCTCAAACGTCTCAACATACAGATGCTATCTGGAAGACGTCTAATACCCGTAGACAGCAAACTTAGCTTCTCCAAACATTCTACTTGGCCAAGATCCTTGGGTAACTCTTCAAGAAGCCGACAAGACTTAAGGTTGAGATGTTTCAGATGTTTCAACATACATATGCTATCCGGAAGCCGTGTAATACGTGTAGACAACAAGCTTAGCTTCTCCAGACATTGTAACTGGTCAAGGTCGTTGGGCACCTCTGGAATAGAGCCATCCAACGTAAGGTGCCTTAGGCGTTGTAAACCAAAAATGCTTCCTGAAACACTCTCAAGTTTTGTGCAAGGCTGAAGATTTAGAGAGACACTCTTTTGACCATTTTCGGTCGATGGGGGATGTTTTTCAAGATAAAAACAGGTAAACTGTAGCTTTGGCAGATTATCACGGGAGTACCTTGGCAATTCTCCCAAGGACTCCACAATCACGTCTAACTTAGGTAAAGAAAGAAGCTGAAGCGGTTCCAATTGTTTGATAAACGAAAAAGATCTGAACCTTGAGCAACCAATTAAGTTCAAGTATACAAGCTTTTCTAGAGATCCAGCAGGCGCTTGAAGTTCTCTCAAATCATTACATCGATTAAGGTTTAACCTCTCAAGATTCGGAGTCATCTCAAGGTTGAGGGTCCTCAACTTTGAGAAGCTAAGGTCCAGGAACCTGAGCTTCTTAAGAACCTGTCATATGCAAAAAAAGAACAAATATAAGATAAGATGAGTATTGCAGTATGAATGGACATCATTTAAACGAATCATCATGCAAAAGACATATCAACCGTTGTACCTTTCTTTCCCCGCTTTCCCAAAGTTTTGTGATTCTGCTGCTAGGCAGTTCAAGTCCAACAAGGTTATTTGCTTTAAATGCTTGTGGTAAAGACAAAACAGGGTAACCCTCCCAACTCAGAAACTGTAACGCATTTGGAAAGTATTGTTTAACTTGATCAAACTTCCGATGGGTACCAAAATAGTCATCATCTATCTCAGAGAGCAAAAGAACTCTAAGTTTCTGCAGATTTCCAAGCCCTTTCATAACGATTTCAGGACTCAGTTTCACCTGCTCCAGTCGTATACATGTTGTCGCATCAGTACCCTATAATAGTCCAAAAGCAGCCACCATAAAATTAAAACTTGTGTCATAACTAATGAAAATGTGTTAGTTTTCTCCAAATTACAAGTAAATTTTATCCTTACCACATTACGGGACAGCATATCTTCAATTTCCTCGCGAACCCACAGCCGGCTGTGTTTGTTGGGCTCACGGGGGTGCGATCGCCGAACGATATTCCTGCCCAATTCTTCTATCCTGTCATGCATGCTCAAACGCTGATTTGAGATACTTATGAGAGATTTTTGCTCAAGTACTGTTAAACCATATAAAGCATGTAACCCACAGCTTTCAAGTATTCGAATTGCATCCTCTTTCTGCAACCCCTTCATGAAACATGCAACATCTAGAAATATTTCCTTGTGATCATCCTCTAGGCTGATATAGCTTAGTTCCAATTTTTTTAGAGTTTCTTGAATCGGAATTGTTTCAAGTCTTTTTAGTGCATCCCTCCATAGAAACTCTTCTTTACCACGCAGAAACGAACCCAATACTTTGATCGTTAGAGGTAGACCAGCAGCATAATTAACAACTTTCTTTGACAGCGCTTCATACCCTTGAACTGGAATAGATCGCCCAAATGCATGCCTACTAAAGAGGCAAATTGCTTCCTCATCCGACAAGAAACTGACATTATGAATCATATTCACTCTGTGTGCAGTCAGCACTTGCTTGTCTCTTGTTGTGATGATGATTCTACTACCGCCCTTAAACCAATTAGTTGCACCGGCTAACGCCTCAAGCTGGTCAACATTATCAACATCGTCTAGAACAACAAGAACTTTTTTACCAGGAAGACGCATTTTCATCATGTGTTTCCCGTCATGAACACTGCTTACATCCATGTCTTCATCCTTAAATATATCTAAAAGGACTTGTTTTTGCAACCAGCGCATACCCGACACTCTTGAAACTTCCCTGATGTTCTCTACAAAGCTTTTACCTTCAAAATGAAAAGATATTTTATCAAAAATAGCTCGGGCCAAAGTTGTCTTCCCACAGCCTCCCATCCCCGCAATCCCTACCATGCGAACATCATTGTTCCAACCAAGCCCTAAAGATGACTCCAGGTCTAGCATCCGGGGTTCCATGCCTATTAGATTTTCATCATTGCTCAAATAAATAGGCCGTAACTTGTGTAAAATTTGTTCAACAATTTCATTGATGACTTCAGCTTCTTCCCTGTAGAGTAAAAAAGCTTTCTCAAGATCCCACATCAAAAATTCGTTTTAGGTCTATAACATACAATCCTCTGCCTAGTTATTCCATGTTTCATCTATCTAGAAGACTCAATTTTGAGTTATAATTTGACAATACAACATGAAGTTGACCTTTCTACATCACCAGAAATAAACACACCAAAGAATAGTAATGCAGATGTATGATTAAGCAATTAGGTACCTGTTTCTCATATCCCACCCAACAAGATGCCCCGCTTCTTCCACCGCCTCTTCCCATTTTCCAACCTCTTCGTTGCTATGCTTCGAGAAGGCTCCTCCAACTTCCCCAATTTGTTTACGGATTTCCGACAGATCCACGTCATAATAGATTGGGTAAGCAATACGTTCGATCTTTCTCTGGCACTCCATAATCTTCACAAGTTCCTTCAAGCACCAAGACGAAGAAGCATAGTTTTTGGATAAGACAATGATAAAGAGCTTTGACTCTTCGATTGCTTTGAATAACTCGTCTATCTGTTTTCCTTTCTCAAATTCCTCGTTATCCCTGAAGGTGGGAATACTTAGCTGGTTAAGAGAACCGTAAAGATGATCAACAAAGGTCCTACGTGTGTCTTCTCCTCTAAAGCTCAAGAACACATCATACTTAAAACTCTTCTGATTGGATGATGTTGAAGATAACGCCATTAAAATCCTCTGAAAAGGTCGTCTTATATAAATCGAAGCTTTCTTTTGGAAATTCCTACGAAATAATTGCAAAGAGACTGCGAATTAGACGCGTATGTGTGAACCACACAAGATAATAAGCCGCAAGGAAGATCGGATGAAGTATGGGTGAGATGTGACAGCCCCTGGATACTTATCAAACCCTGGATACTTAGCAAATTCCTTTGCTATTAGACAAAATCGCAAAATTGGTCCAGTGGTTAGGTCGAAGTTGCTTTTCTTGGCCAAAAAAATTTAGATTAGCGTTTATGTCCACAGGTTTTCATTGTCTTGTCATTTAGTCCAATTTACTTTAACTTTATTATAATTATGATTTTCCCTTTGTTTTTTGTTTTTTTATTTATTAAAATACTTTTATAATTATTAAAAAAAAAAAGAAAAAAGAATCTCTCTCTCTCTCTCTCTCTCTCTCTCTCTCTCTCTCTCTCTCTCTCTCTCTCTCTCTCTCTCTCTCTCTCTCTCTCTCTCTCTCTCTCTCTCTCTCTCTCACTCTCTCTCCTTTTCCACCATCATAACCACCACCAGTCCACATTACCGCCGCCACCAACACCAGACGCCATCACTAGTTAAAAACTTCAGGCGTCGGAAAATTTAACTAGCTTCGGTGGCATATGATTTTTCGGCAAGAAAAAAATTACAGATTGGTCTCGAATTTGATTTCTAACGAGAAAAAATTATAGGTAGGTGAGTGGGTCTCAAAGTCCCTTTTAGGAATAATGATTTACAGGTAGGAGGTTCTCCAGAACTCGAATAAATATCAACCCAAAACTTAAGATGATTGTGTTCTTGTGTTCTTGGTATGAACAAATAGAAGCCCAAAACGTAAGATCTGAAATCCTGTTAATAGTGAAGCAAATCAAAATTATTGTCATTTTCGTTCTTGAATATGGCTCTTGTGTTCCAAAAATGACCACCGACGAGCAAACTAGATGAACTTAACTTGAAATCTTTGGAAACTAGATGAACTTAACTTGAAATCTTCAGAAAACCCTTTATAACTCCAAAAACTCTAATTTTGATTTTGGGTTTCTTCACAAATCCGACCATCACCAGCTCATCTCTTATACAACCACCATCAATGCAGCTACCAAGTCAGATCGATGATAAATCTCCATGGCAGATAACGATTTCACAGTTGGAGATGACCCCAACATCTTAGCATCTTTGTTTTACTGGCGAAGAAAGAGAAACGGTGGGGTTAACTACCAGAATGTGAGTGTGTCTATGTGTATGTGCTTGAGCTCTAGAGAGGCTGCAGATCTTGATAGGCAGAGCAAGAGCATCTTCATCCTCTCCCTCGGAGATCCATCCTGAGACATCACCATCGACGATGTTGGTTGTAGCATCATTGAAAATCCAAATTTGTTTATGGTTTGTGGTTTTTGTCACCTACGAACAGAACTGAACTCTATTGCTTCTTCTTCCTTGGGGAAAGGTAGAATACCATATTGGAATCGGCACAACCCAAATACATTACATCCGATATCAAGCCCAAATACATAGATTCTTCCTCTGTCGGTTTCATCAGTCATCGACTTGTGTGTATTTATGTTAATCGTCAGTCCGAAAAAAACTTAAAAATTGATTTGTGTGTGTTTATGTTAATCGTATGTGTGTTATGTGAGAGTTTGATTTTTCAAGTGTTGTGTGTGTGTGTGAGAGAGAGAGAGAGAGAGAGAGAGAGAAAGAGAGATTTTCTTTTTCCTTTTAATAATTATAAAAGTGTTTTAATAAATAAAAAACCCGAAAAAACAAAAAACAAGAGCAAAATCATCATTACACTAAAGTTTAAAGTAAATTGGACCAAAGTGGCAACAAAATGAAAACTTTTGGACTATGAATACTAGTCCAAACTTTTTTAGCCCAAAATAGCAATTTCGACCTAACCACAGAGACCATTTTTGCATTTTTGTCTCACTATTAACTTTTTTAACTTTAAATGTTATAACTAGAAAAGAATCTCGTGTTGCGGGTGTTGGAGTTTCGGGGGTTGGAGGGTATTTCATAGTCTTTTATAAAAAATAAAAAATAAAAAAAAAAACTGGAAATAGCAACAAACTTTACAATGTTTTACATATACGAGCTCTAATTTTTCTCATGTTGCTTTAAGAAAATGTAATGTTTAATGCTGGTAATTTTACAAAGAATCAGATTACAATGATCTATATGCTATACCTGATATTTCTAAAAGTACAATGGTATATGTTGATAATTTTCACCAAAAAAAAAGTAAAAAATTAAAAAGTGAATACGTACTCTTCCCATTGTCAGGCTGCACATACCATTGTTAGTTTCTTTTAACTTTTTTTTTTTCATCTCCTTCCCTTTCTGCTTGCAAATTCTTTAGCAATCCATCATTCTCACTTATCACTTCTTGCATCACATCATATCATAATAATACATCTGAATAACATGATTTTAAGGATGTTCAAATTACTTAGGTGTTGTTTGTTTTTCTTAAAAAAAACTCTCTAAAACTCTTATTGTTGCGCGGCGTAGTACACGCGTTGCACTTTTTGTCCCGCAGCAGGTTGTTTTTTAGAAGTCTTCGGGGCTTAGAACCTCTGCATGTGTGCTTCTTGGGGAAGCACTTGTTGTACCTCTTCCCACCCCTTCAAACCTAAACCTAAAAAAATCAAATCCCAAAAAACAATCAACCCTTTTTTTCCAAAAATTTAACAACAACATGTCTTGTTTTTTAAATAAGTGTCCATGAAGTATATTTAATATTATGTTTATGGTCATTTACTTATATATTATATTCTATTTTCATCTCTTTAACATTTAATACATTAAATTTATATCCTTTTAACTGTTTTCAACCATTTGATTTACATAAGTTAATTCATTTTAATGTTGTTTTTTAAATTAGTTTATTTTAAATTTTTAATGTCTGCAGCAATCTGCGAATGTTAACAAAAACAAACACGTTTCTTATTACAATCCACAACCGTTTGGTCCACCTCTTTTGCTGCAGAGGTTTGCAGAGGCGGTCCGCAGACTTTTTGAATTTTTGCTTCGGAAAAACAAACAGTACCTTAGAAACATAAATTCAAGAAACAAACCTCATGATCATAATCTAGTTTAACAAAATGCCATTCCGGGTTTTTAAGCTCGTCACTTTCACCCATCCGGAAATCGGTATTTGTACATTAGATGTGGATCCATTTGTCTAATGTGTAAAAATGAAGAAAGCCAACAAAATGAAGAATATGTATTTTAAGAATTCATGTAGTTACAGGAAAAAAATTATTATTATTTAATAGGAGAATAGACCAATTAAAATATTTGGTGAATATATAAATATAATATACATATTAATGTAATCAAACAGATCATCCAAACCCAAGTTTAACGATATTTTCAAGTCAACCACTTTGATTGGCAGTTAAAGTGGTGTTGTGACAATAGAAAATTTTATCAAAAGAAAACATAGTGGGTTTAGTGTATAGACAAACAGAGCAAATATACCTCATATCAACTGTATTCTTGTGACTAAAACACAGACCATTTATATATATATATATATATATATATATATATATATATATATATATATATATAAAATAGAATAATAAAAAAAACTTATGAAGCATGGAAATCTACACGAACAGGTTTTGGGAGTTGTAAGAAGTTTTGTGAATGCAAATATGTTGCAAATAATGTCTGCATAAAAATTTATAGTCTTTAATTGAGTTTTTTTTAACGAAAAAAAAATATTTTATATATATGCCAGGGTGGAATATTTCAACATACTGTTATTGTTAGATACTAGAACAATCCATCTAGTTGTTGTGGCTTCAGATATACACCTCCAGTTAAATAAGAAGCCTGCAAAACATACAACAACATATATTCAAGTAAGGGCAGATGTAACAGCCCAAAATCCAGGTACCCTTCTATTTAGCCCTTCATCTTTGTTATGTTGCTATTTAGGGTTTGCATGTTAGGCGAGTACGTTGCGCGTACTCGTGCGCTTCATTTGGACGCGTTCACCCTCAGGTACGTTGGGCGTACCCAAGGTTACGCGGGGCGTAACCGGTCCAGACCTAAAAACCCTAATTCATTCGGAGGGCTATAAAAGGAATGTGTGGCTCGACTTCTCAGCCACCATCCCTCAGAAAGAAACCCTAAAGAGAGTGTGCATCCGTTCTTAGGCCATTTGTGAGTATTCTAAGCTTGGTGGTGCCATTTCAAGGTAGCAAAGGAGAAGATGAGCTCATTGGGAAGGCTAGAAGTGGTATTCAAGCATGGATCTGAGCTTTGCAAAGGTTGAAGCTTCATTATAAGGTAAAAAGTTCGGATCTTGTCCTATAGTTCTTGTGATATGCTTCAAGTACCATTTTCTAGGGTTTTAGTCCCAAAGGTGGAGACTTTTTGAACAAATGGTCTCCATAAGCTTAGATCCTTCATATTTCTGGTCTATTTGAGTTGTAGACTCATACAAATATAATCTTGGTCATGAATATTGTACCATGCATGAGATCTAGGTCCTTGAGTTGAAATAGAATGATGTTAAGAAGTGTTGGAGCCTTTACAGCCATGCCAAGGCTTAAAGGTCTCGACTTTATGGGTATAGACGCATAAACAGAGTCGGATCTAGAAGTTGGAGTAATGGCTTAACCGATTAAGACCAGAAATGATGTATGCTAAAGTCTGATGGTTACGCTGGGCGTAACTCCCAGTACGCGCAGCGTACTGGGTGGAGACCCCGATCCATGGGTTGGCGATGTACGCCCCGCGTACTCATAGGGTTGACTTTTGTTGACTTTTAGGGTTTTGGTCAACATGAAGACTTTGGGTCAAGGAAGGGTAAAATGGTCTTTTACCCTCTGAGGAATAATGATAAGGAGTAAAGTTTTAGTTGTGGAAGTCTTTGATTATTAAATGATATTTTTATGATTAGGCGAGGTAGAGTCGTCGTTGGGATTTGGAGATATCGAGTACGCGAGATCTTAGACTTTCCACGAGGTGAGTTTTCTCACTATACTGTACCCGGAAGGGTTTTATCGTGTGACCGGAAGGTCGGATATGTTATGAGTTATATGCATTGTATGTGATAAGTTAATCGTTTATATGTGCCATGTATGATATGCTTAATATGGGTCGGAAGGCTTTATGTTATGGGACGGAAGGCGTTGTGATGTGGACCGTAAGGTTGACGTAGGTAGGACCGGAAGGTTTACCTAGTCGGGACGGAAGTTCCCTGAGACACATGGACCGGAAGGTCAGGGCCTAGAAAGGCGTATGTGCGTAAGTTGTATTTTGGGGAACTCACTAAGCAATTATGCTTACAGTTGTTGTGTTATGTGTTTCAGGTACTAGCGAGGACCGTGGGAAGGCGCCGACGTGATTGTACACACTGACGGAGAAACTGTTTTTATGATCATGGGATGTATTTTGTTATGATAACATTGTTCACGTTTGAATTTGGAATATTAAACGATGGTTTTGATGTTTGCAAAAATGAAAATTTTGTTTTAAAATTTACGTTGTTACAAGTTGGTATCAGAGCCTTGGTTTGAGGGATTCGGATACACCTTCGGGCGTAACTGAACTCAAACCGGGGATTTGAGGAAAATTTTAATTAATAAAAGCAATAAAAATTTGATAAGAGATTTCGAAACAACCAAAGGAGAAGCAGTGTGTACGGTCAGCCAGCGCCCGAACGGTAAAATCCCCAAAATACCCTTACAATATGTGTTATGAAATATGTTATGATATGATACGCATGCTAGTAGACTAGGTATTCAAACTAGGATTAGAGTGGCCTGATTTGTGATGCCTTAGTCTAGGGGAACCTGCTGCTATGAGATGCTTTGAGAGCGAGTGGGTAGCCAGTGCATAGCAAGAATAGAGTACTCATGATCCGGGGTTCGGGGAGGAGGAATTGGGGTGAATGTTGATGCGGTGTAGTCGGTAGTATTGGGCCCGTACTACTGAAGACACCGGGTCAGTGGGCAACCCAAGTAAGAATCCTTGGGTATCGGAGACCGAGTAGGGTTGCGTTATCGAGTGCGATTATGCTCGATGGAGTCTCTGATATTTTTCTATTGTATTTTAGAGGCATCATGGTTGGGACGCGTCACAGACCTGAGACGAGCGGTGTGAGTGACGAGGAGCTTCGTCAGATGATTCACGATGAGGTAGCTGCGGCAATCCGGGCCGAGATTCCGGAGATGTTCGGGTCTATCAAGACCACGCTGTTGGAGACTTTTGATGAGCGGTACGCCGCGGTGACTGAGGCTGCGGCCGCTGCAGCTACAGCAGCTGTGGCTGCTGCCAGACCACAGGGAGGTGACTCGTTGCTATTCCGGGAGTTCAGCAACACGAAGCCACCCGAGTTTGACGGGACGCAGGATCTGATCGCTACGATGAGATGGATTGCTGATATTGAGGGATGCTTCTACACTTGTTCATGTCCGGAGCATCTGAGGGTACGGTTCGCTTTGAACCAGCTCCGCCTGGGAGCAAAGGATTGGTGGAAGTTCGTGACGGCGAACTTCACTCTTGTAGATGTTTCAGCCGTGACTTGGGAGAGATTTACTTCTATGTTCAGAGACGAGTATGTTCCCCCGGTGGAGAGAGAACGGTTGGTTCAGGAGTTCTTGACCCTCAAGCAGGATAATGATTCTGTTACGGTGATCAGTCGGAAGTTTCATGAGAGGGCGATGTTTTACCCTGGGCAGGTGTCCACTGAGTAGGCTCGGATGAGCCGATATTTGGGTGTACTGAGGAGGGATATCCGGGAGTTCGTATCGAACTCGTCATACCAGACTTTTGCTGAGCTCCAGGCGAATGCCAGGAAGAGATAGATCGAGTTGGAGACCCAGGCCAGGGAGGAGGTCGAGTCTCAGCGGGTGGATCGGCGGCCGACTCAGTCCCAGCCGGCAGCCAAGTGGACCAAGTCCGCCGATTCGAGGAGTGGAGGTCAGAAGGGCCGCACTTGCGGAAAGTGCGGCAAGGGTCATGAGGGGGCATGTCGATCGGGTGCTTGCTACAAGTGTGGCAAGGAGGGGCACATTGCTAGGGATTGCCCCAAGGGATTTATGGTTTGCTTCCATTGCAACCAGACCGGCCATCGGAAGGCCGAGTGTCCTCAGCTTCACCAGGGATCAGCACAGGGATCTGCGCCTACGGCTAGGACTACCGAGACTCGGCCGGTGAAAGCCGAGGCTCCGAAGGCTCATGGGAGAGCTTTTTAGTTGACTGCGGAGGAGGTCCGCGCGGCGCCTGATGTCGTAGCTAGTATGTATTCTTTCGTGTATTTACTTTTATGCTAAGATATTGTGCTTATATTATGATATGCGTAGGTACTTTTCTTGTGAATTCTGTACCTGCCTTGGTATTATATGACTCGGGTGCGAGTCGGTCTTTTGTATCTTTGGCTTTTAGCCAGCACATCGGTATTGATCGGGAGGTGATGAGTCGACCCCTGCGGGTTTCTATAGCAGATGAGAAAGCGGTGTACGCCACTGACGTGATTCGAGGATGTGTGCTCGAGATTTTTGGGGTCAAGTTCCCTATAGACTTGGTTCCTATAGCGATGGGGGATGTCTGCATCATCGTGGACATGGACTGGTTGAGTAAGTTTGGGGTAGTCATTGATTGCGAGAGACAGCTGGTGACTATACGAGACCCTAGTGGGGGAGTGCTTACTGTGTATGGCGAGGGGACCCGATGTGGGTCAGGTTTTTGTTCGGCCGCCAGGGCGAGACAGAGTTTGCAGCAGGGCTGCAGTGGATTCATAGCCTATGTGATGGACACTCGAGTGGCCGCGGGGAGGCCAAATTTTGTTGACGAGGTTCCAGTAGTATGCGAGTTTTCGGATGTGTTCCCCGAAGAATTACCAGGTGTGCCTCCAGAAAGGCAAGTGGAGTTCCGTATCGATCTGGTTCCGGAAGCGGCGCCCATCGCCAAGGCGCCTTATCGCCTCGCTCCACCAGAAATGCAGGAGTTATCCTCGTAGCTTCAAGAGCTGCTGGGAAAAGGGTTTATTCGGCCGAGTAGCTCACCTTGGGGCGCGCCGATTCTATTTGTCAAGAAAAAGGATGGTTCGCACCGGATGTGTATCGATTACCGGGAGTTGAACAAGTTGACGGTTAAAAACCGATATCCGTTACCTAGGATCGATGATCTGTTCGATCAGTTGCAGGGGGCATCTTGGTTCTCCAAGATAGACTTGAGGTCGGGTTATCATCAGATGATGGTTCGGGATGAGGATATCCAGAAGACTGCATTCAGAACTCGTTATGGACATTACGAGTTTGTGGTGATGCCTTTTGGGCTCACCAATGCTCCGGCGGTGTTCATGGATCTTATGAACAGGGTGTGCAGGCCGATGCTGGATCGGTCGGTGATCGTATTCATTGATGATATTTTGGTATATTCGAGGTCTAGGGAGCAGCATGAGGAGCACTTGAGGGAAATTCTTGGAGTATTGAGATCGGAGAGGCTGTATGCCAAATTCTCTAAGTGTGATTTCTGGTTACGAGAGGTCCAGTTCCTAGGGCACCTTGTTAACCAGAAAGGGATATTGGTCGATCCGACCAAGATTGAGGCAGTGATGAGATGGGAAGTGCCGAGATCGCCCACTGAGATCAGGAGCTTTCTGGGATTGGTCGGCTATTATCGAAGGTTTATCAAGGATTTCTCCAAGATTGTCGTGCCACTTACTAGGATGACCCGGAAGGGTGTTGCATTTTCATGGGGACCGGAGCAGCAGTCCTCATTCGAGACCCTTCGTCAGAAATTGTGCGAGGCCCCTGTGCTTGCACTCCTGGAAGGGATGGATGATTTTGTGGTATACTGTGATGCATCTATATCTGGATTAGGGGCGGTGCTTATGCAGAGGGGACATGTTATAACGTATGCTTCGAGGCAGCTGAAGCCTCATGAGTCGAGATATCCCACCCACGACCTGGAATTGGGGGCTGTGGTGTTTGCCCTCAAGATCTGGCGACACTATCTTTATGGGATTCGGTGTACCATATACACGGACCACAAGAGTCTGAAGTACTTGATGGATCAGCCAAATTTGAATATGCGACAGAGGAAATGGTTGGATGTGGTGAAGGATTATGATTGTGAAATCCTGTACCACCCGGGCAAGGCGAATGTAGTAGCCGATGCATTGAGCCGTAGGGCGGAAAGCGCCCCGATTCGAGACATTTGTATGAGGTTGACGGTAATGACTCTGATTTTGGACACCATCCGAGGAGCTCAGGCTGAGGCTGCAAGACCAGAAAACCAGAAGAGGGAGTGAGTTGTCGGTCAGGTATCGGAATTCGTTACGGATGGACGGGGACTCATGACTTTTCAGGGTCGGATTTGGGTACCGTTTGTGGGCGGTACGCGTACTATTTTGATGGAGGAAGCGCATCGGTCGAAATTCTAGATTCATCCCGGGGCTACTAAGATGTATTTGGACCTAAAGAAGGAGTATTGGTGGCCCTGTATGAAGAGGGATGTTGCATGGTTCGTCGAGAGGTGCCTGACTTGTCGCCAGGTTAAGGCCGAGCATCAGCGTCCGCACGGTAAATTGCAGCCGCTGGAGATTCCCGAATGGAAGTGGGAACAGATTACCATGGATTTTATCACCAAATTGCCAAGTATTGCGAGGGGGGTCGATGCAATTTGGGTGATTGTGGATAGATTGATGAAGAGTGCTCATTTTCTAGCCATCAGTGAGAGCTCTTCTGCGGAGAAGTTGGCAGAGTTATATGTCAGGGACGTGGTATCGCGGCATGGGGTTCTGATGTCGATCGTTTCAGATCGGGATGTACGATTTACTTCCAGGTTTTGGAAGAAGTTTCATGAGGAGTTAGGTACGAGGCTGCATTTTAGTACCGCATACCACCCGCAGACGGACGGACAGAGCGAGCGGATGACTCAGACGCTTGAGGATATGCTCCGAGCATGTGTTTTGGATTTTGGAGGGAGTTGGGACACCTATTTACCCTTAGCAGAGTTTTCGTACAACAACAGCCATCATTCGAGCATTGGTATGCCACCTTTTGAGCTGTTGTATGGGAGGAGGTGTCGCACCCCCATCTGCTGGGGAGAGGTGGGGCAACGGGTAATGGGTAGCATAGAGATTGTACTCCAGACGACCGAGCAGATACAGTAGGTCAGGCAGAGATTATTGACCGCACAGATTCGCCAGAAGAGTTATGCGGACAGGCGTCGGTCCGAGCTCGAGTTTCAGGTTGGTGACCTTGTGCTCCTAAAGGTCTCTCCTTGGAAAGGAGTGATACGATTCAAGAAGAGGGGTAAGTTGGGACCCCGATATATTGGAACTTTCAGGGTAATTGCTAGGGTAGGCAGGGTAGCTTACCGGTTGGATCTACCTGCTGAGTTGGGAAAGATCCATAACACCTTTCATGTCTCTCAGTTGAGGAAGTGCATTGCTGACGAGTCGGCAGTGGTGCCATTAGATGATATTCAGATGGATGCAGGCCTGAACTATGTGGAGAGGCCAGTGGCGATCAGGGATCGAAAGGTTAAGGTTCTGAGGAACAAGGAAGTACCCTTGGTACAAGTGCAGTGGCAACATCGGAAGGGGTCCGAGCTGACATGGGAGTGCGAGACTAAGATGCGGGATCAGTATCCGGAGTTGTTTTCGGTATGAGATTTCGGGGACGAAGGTTGGTTCTAGTGGGGGAGAATTGTAACAGCCCAAAATCCAGGTACCCTTCTATTTAGCCCTTCATCTTTGTTATGTTGCTATTTAGGGTTTGCATGTTAGGCGAGTACGCTGGGCGTACAAGGAGTACGCTGCGCGTACTCGTGCGCTTCATTTGGACGCGTTCACCCTTAGGTACGCTGGGCGTACCCAAGGTTACGCGGGGCGTAACCGGTCCAGACCTAAAAACCCTAATTCATTCGGAGGGCTATAAAAGGAATGTGTGGCTCGACTTCTTAGCTACCATCCCTCAGAAAGAAACCCTAAAGAGAGTGTGCATCCGTTCTTAGGCCATTTGTGAGTATTCTAAGCTTGGTGGTGCCATTTCAAGGTAGCAAAGGAGAAGAGGAGCTCATTGGGAAGGCTAGAAGTGGTATTCAAGCGTGGATCTGAGCTTTGCAAAGGTTGAAGCTTCATTATAAGGTAAAAAGTTCAGATCTTGTCCTATAGTTCTTGTGATATGCTTCAAGTACCATTTTCTAGGGTTTTATTTCCAAAGGTGGAGACTTTTTGAACAAATGGTCTCCATAAGCTTAAATCCTTCATATTTCTGGTCTATTTGAGTTGTAGACTCATAAAAATATAATCTTGGTCGTGAATATTGTACCATGCATGAGATCTAGGTCCTTGAGTTGGAATAGAATGATGTTAAGAAGTGTTGGAGCCTTTACAGCCATGCCAAGGCTTAAAGGTCTCGACTTTATGGGTATAGACGCATAAACAGAGCCAGATCTAGAAGTTGGAGTAATGGCTTAACCGATTAAGACTAGAAATGATGTATGCTAAAGTCTGATGGTTACGTTGGGCGTAACTCCCAGTACGCGCAGAGTACTGGGTGGAGACCCCGATCCATGGGTTGGCGATGTACGCCCCGCGTACATCAAGCGGTACGCCCCGCGTACTCATAGGGTTGACTTTTGTTGACTTTTAGGGTTTTGGTCAACATGAAGACTTTGGGTCAAGGAAGGGTAAAATGGTCTTTTACCCTTTGAGGAATAATGATAAGGAGTAAAGTTTTAGTTGTGGAAGTCTTTGATTATTAAATGATATTTTTATGATTAGGCGAGGTAGATTCGTCGTTGGGATTTGGAGATATCGAGTACACGAGATCTTAGACTTTCCACGAGGTGAGTTTTCTTACTATACTGTACCCGGAAGGGTTTTATCGTGTGACCGGAAGGTCGGATATGTTATGAGTTATATGCATTGTATGTGATAAGTTAATCGTTTATATGTGCCATGTATGATATGCTTAATATGGGCCGGAAGGCTTTATGTTATGGGTCGGAAGGCGTTGTGATGTGGACCGTAAGGTTGACGTAGGTAGGACCGGAAGGTTTACCTAGTCGGGACTGAAGTCCCCTGAGACACATGGACCGGAAGGTTAGGGCCTGGAAAGGCGTATGTGCGTAAGTTGTATTTTGGGGAACTCACTAAGTAATTATGGTTACAGTTGTTGTGTTATGTGTTTCAGGTACTAGCGAGGACCGTGGGAAGGCGCCGACGTGATTGTACACACTGATGGAGAAATTGTTTTTATGATCATGGGATGTATTTTGTTATGATAACATTGTTCACGTTTGAATTTGGAATATTAAACGATGGTTTTGATGTTTGCAAAAATGAAAAATTTGTTTTAAAATTTACGTTGTTACAGTAGAATGGTCATTTTCATAAACTTAGTAGATAAGCAGAGGGACAATTTGTAGTTTACTCACCTATTGCAGGAATGCAGAATGTTGTCATCCAATAAAACATGAATCTATACGCACCATTGATCTTTGAGCAGAAAAAATTGAATTCATAATGGCAACATATTTGAAAAATATAAAATCTTTTTGTTAAAATAAAAGGAAAAAGAAATTAAAAAAAAAAAGTAAGTTGAGAGACATACTGTCCAAGTCCATCTTATGATACAAATGTGGGTTGAATTCTCTCTGAAACATTTCATCAAATAACTTATGTTCATCACAAACTCATAGTTTAACATGACACATATGTATTGTTTCATCACCCAAATAGTTTTACATAACATTTAACTTGAAAGGAAAAAAAAGTTATATTAACGATTGACTTATACAACAAGGTAAAACTAAGCAGGATTAAGACAAATTTGAAAGGGAAATCAATACATAGTGATATAAAGTTGAATATTCTGATATGTATTAAAAAAATTTGATTTCTTTTACAGAATTCAAAAGTTGTTTAGTAGAGAAAGAACGAATAAATTGAGAAACATGTACAGCTAGAAAGAGGATGTCACACCCCCAAACCAGGACGGCGGAATCGTTCGAGGGTGGATGACTTCATGTAGTATCGTAACAATTGAATCATACATACTTATAAAGCTAGCATTTTTTCTTGAACCTTATATATTTGAAACCCCCATAAAAATTTGCAAACACCTCATGCATTTGAAACCTCCTATTTTAATGAATATCACTCAAAAGTCTCTTAATAATAATTAACAATTCAAAGGTTTTATAACTTATATAATATATTTAATAAACAATTAATGGATACTCTACTATAAAAATGTCAATCTTTTTGAGTAGACACACAAATACAAATCACATACAAAATTCACAAAGAAAACAAGTTTAAAGTTTTTTTTTATGTTGGTTTGAGGGCTTTGAACAATTTTTCGAGCCATGTTATTATGTTGAAGCTTTCAATTTGTAAGTTTGTTATATACTAATTCTTTTTTGTATTTTCTTGATTTAAGTATTCTTTTAAGAATATCATTGTATGTTGTGGTTGAAATTTTAATGTAAATTAGATTATATTCAAATTATCGATCATATGTTCTGGAAGATGATATATATAAAATTTAATTAACTACTGTATACATGTTTGTCTTTACATTTTGTTTCAAAACAATAATTAATTAAAAAGCACGGATATGCCATATTATCCATGTAAGTCTTTTTTAAAATGCAAATTGTTTATCTTATCACTTTATATTTAAGTATTTGTTTAACATTTTAATTATAATAATAAGTTCTTTTTAAAAGTTTCTTTCAATTATTATAATAACAAGTGGTTTTAAAATTAATAAGCAATAATTATAAATAATAAAATCAAATTACATGGATAGGTCATATTACCCATGCAAGTATATTTTGAAATGCAGATTGTCTATTTTATCACTTTATTATTTAGTGTATGTTTTACAATTTAATATTAATATTAAGTGTTTCTTAAAAGTCTTCTTTAACTTATTATTAATAATAAGTGGTTTAAAATTAGTGAATAACAATTTTAAATGATAATAACATCAAATTATAAATTACATTTAGTTATAAATAAATTGTATTTTAAATGAACATTATTATTGAAATTAGAAAATGACCGCATAAGTCAAAATATAATTAATCAATAATAATAATTGTTAAAAATAATACTAAATAGATAATCATATTTAATTCTATTAATGAGGATTGCGGGTTGATGTCAATGAATATTATTGTTCAAAATAATTGAGATTATATATATATATATATATATATATATATATATATATATAAATTAGTGTAAAGATATTATCTCAAAGTTAATGTCAATAACATAACCATTTTAAACATATATTTTTCAATATTTTAACAATATATTTTTAATCTTCGTTGCACAACGCGCGAGAATTCGTCTAGTACATAGTAAAGAAAGTAAAACAACCATCATATATATAATTTAAAAGTTACACTGTTGAATGATACTAGTTTCAAAACAAATTACAATATGATGACAAAATGAGTGTTAAACTAACGTCTTAGCGTCACTTCTCCAAAAGCTGAAGTTTGCCTATATTACTGAATCCCTAAGAAATACAAGTAATTTTGAAATAGTAGATCAGCATTTAAGCTGGTGAGTTCATAAGTATTTAATGTAATTGTTTGTAAAAAGATCTGAATGAAATTGTTTGTAGATGTTTGAAAACTCCTAGAAAATCTCATATACAAGTATCACGCTCTCCCTACAAGAGATTATGGTATATAATACAGGACTTCAACTGCATACTTGAAAGCACGTGAAGTTGAATGTCTCACAAAACTTAGTATCAAATAGATTTACGTATGAAAAGTCCATTTGTTCTTATATATGAAAGTATTTCCTTGATATAGTACTTATAGTATGTAAAGTATAACATTTGTAATAACTTTATTAAACTATCATACAATTGACAGTCATAGTCCTTTAAGTTTAATTAATGTCTTTTAGTCACAAACTTAATTCTTATTAATTCTTGACTAATATTAATTAAACAATATGATTTCTCCTTTAATATATTATTCTCATAACGTATTAATAAATCATATTTAATCCTTTCTCTCCATAATTCATCCTATCAAGTTGCTTTGGTGAAGGCAACCCAAAAGGACCATGCACCATCGGGTCAAGTACATACCAAAATAGTTATGGACTTAGACACTAATCCAACAGTCTCCCACTTGGATAAGTCTAATAACTATTCTGCGTATACTTCAGATCCTGATCTGCAATCGTAGCTTTCCAAATCCGATGTCAACTCTGATCTTATCAGATACGCGTGTCCTTTAGATAAGGGATCATATATTCCTCCATTCTACATATCATATAGACTGAGACATGGATCTAAATCATTCTCTCTGTGTATGTGTTGTTTCCCGAATTCAGATTTATGATGACTGACAACATACTACAATTAAACACATCAATTTAGTCCCGGCTTGGCCAAGCACTTAGGTGTCATCACTAAATCATCGAGGGGCCCACATATATCGCTTTTATCCTACTTTGGATAAAAGGAACGGATAAACTTTGACTCAATGCTCGCTTGCATTCACTCACCGAATCACACACAACAATATGTTTTATAACACCAAGTTACTGGTGCGTTTACAGATTATCAATGTGCAACCGACTCGCAAGATACAACTAACATATCTCGGTTTCAAGAATATAAGATATTATCGTCTCACCAATCACTCGTGATTAAAATCCATGAAGTGATCCAAGTGAGTGTGGGTTTAATCCAATGCTCAAATCATATTCATAAGCACTCATGAACGTTGCAACAAACATTTGCTTATGTCTAATGCTCTTTAGATAATCCACACACCAATTCACGACAGTCTTCTTTCATACCTACTTCCAACATATGAACGACTGTGGCCCGTTTGAATAATTTGACTATTCTTAACCAATTAAATTATTCAGGAAGTCAAAACATGCAAAGTGAAACAAAAGAATAATACAAATCCGATATGGCCTCAAACCTTTGAGTATAAATAAAACACCTTTTATTTATCACCATATCGATTACTCATTATTTGTTGTTTCGGGTAATCAACTTCTTACTTGAATTATTACACTTGTCCCATGCTCTTAGCATGCACACAATGTTTACCTATGGTTCTTACTTTGTGAAATAGATCAAATGAATACATTTCCAATCCTACTCATTCCATAACTCCCAATCCTTTTCACAAGTGAAAGAATATTAAAAGCTTGCCACTTATAGAATATGTTAGATTCTAACATTTTATGCAATGATCCTTTCGTAATGTCACTGCACTAAAGTCACAATGACTATTGCCAATGATATTACAAAGTCCTCTATCGGAGATTGTTACAATACAATTCCTTAGATGTGATGTCTCTCACTCAAAGTACATTCCTTTGAACGTCCTTTTGCATAAAAGTTTCTAATCTAGTCATAGATTCTCAATATCTAACTCCCAATATGGAAACGTTTCCATATTTTCCATATGACAACTCATTCTTAATAGAATCTTTTCTATTCATAATAATGTCGATATGGTCCATCCAATACTATACTTCCAACTACTCACAAGCGACCAATCCTCGGCGAACTTTGGATTATCCTTTGATAGTTGTTTAATTAGTCAAAACCGATTCTTGTCCTTTTTTCCTCTAAATGCGCTAGACATTTGGAAAAAATTTAGAATAGTCAAATATTATAGCATTTACAATCGATCCTATACCCGAAGCGTATGTGACATGATGCATAATGTCTTACATGAAGATTTAATACTTTATCAATCTTCTGCCATAATATTGTATGTGCTACGTTCTTATAATTCGAATTATGAAGAGGGATGCCGTAATCATAATCGAAATTTAAGAACACACTATGTATCCTTGACTAAATTTATTAATATTCCACAACCTAAGCCTTTATATTTGAAATGAAGCATAATATTCTCTCCCTTAATTATAGCAAAACAACTATTCAACCCTTACAACTTTGCAAAGTATGACTCTTGTTTTCTATAATTAATATTGCTAACTTGCAATACTTGCCTTAATAATCATACAATCATAACATTTATGCTCCCACTATCATGATGATTATTATAAACATAGCACTTATGCTCCCACTAGCTTTGACATGTATTCAGAAACAGCTTAACTTTCAGAAAAGCAATACCTATTGAATTTCTTAAGTTCATGTTTCTAATACCTAATGCTTTGATAATCCTTTATCTAAGCTTATACACCTTTCCCTTAGATAGCTCATATGTGTGTCTAAACAATTCAGACTAATTTCCAAATCTCACAATTCGAATCATGGAAAGGGATGTCGTAACCATAATCGAATTCAAGAATACAATTTCACAATCACTATCTTCTTATTAGTGAAAGCATTTCCTCATAGTCATTTTCATGAAGGAGGGAATCTTATGACACTTAGATTTTAATGGTGTATGTGTTCCTATCCATGTGAATTTGTCAAAAAACAAAGGTTACGACAAATTCAAACTCATATGGACCGAACTTTCTTAATCTTGATTTCTTGCCTTATGGTAACACGGCTGCCCACCATGTCTTCCAAGTAGTTAAGTAGCTCACCCTTTCCTATCAATGTACTTTTCATTGATCAAGGTCCTTGCCTTTTACGCATTCATATGAGAACTCATAGGGCTCATATGCATAATTAACTCAATTGGAACGACACAGAAAAAGGATAATGTCAACACGATAGGTTGTAAACCTCAAGTCGTGTGCTAGTGATGATCAATAAGGTTTATTCTTGATTTGTTCTTGAAACCTTTCAAGACCATTGAGACTCCACTGACTCCTTGACATATAAGATTCTCTTGTCAATAAACATTTCTTGACAAACTAATATTCAAGAGTTAGTGTAGCTTTTATCAAGACAAAACACTTCATAAAATTGGTCCTAGTTGGTCTTTGTCTTATCCAAGACATTACAACTTACCAATTTCAAATGTGCAAGAATAAGAAAACCTTTTTCCAAATTCTACATTTGATGAATGTTATAAACCTTCTTAAGACTTGTCACTCAATATCACAATCTTAACTCTAAGACTTGTTTTTGGAACGAAGTATGATTGACTTCTTGATTTAACCATTTCTTCAATTCTTGATTCCTCTTCTTAGACATACAATTGTAATAAGATTTACTTAGAGGATCAATTGAGATATGGTTCTTAATCATTAAGACTTATCATAAAACATAATAAAAGGTACTCTCCCTTCTTCTTAGAATAGAGAAACTTTTATCTTTCTGCCTACTTGATTCTTCTTGTTCGTTATGCTATTGATTTAAACCTTTTTAATCAATTTAGAATTACACTTAATCTTATAAGTATAATCATATTTACTAAACCTTTAGTAAATCATGACGAATATCTTTGTCACTCTTGCGGTGGACTTGATCAACACACAACTTTGTGTATTCGATCTCCTAGTCCTTCACTTGACACTTTGTCAACGAATTAGTTTAATTTCCAAATATGAAATTTCTCATTCATCATGCAACCAAGTTGCGTGATTCCAAATTTTTGTCCAACTAAAACTTGGGCGATGAGAAACTCTCCCTATTTGGTAAATTCTTGACATTTCCATAAATAACATAATTAAGAATATCATCCATTTGTTGTAGAAATATGCAACCATCAATTTTTCATAAAGATTTCATTGCAAGGAAATAAATAAATAAACAAATGAGTCAAATCAAAATTTATTTTATTCATAAAAGCAGCGGAAAACATATGTCCTTACAATGCAAAATCAACTGAAAAACTATGTAATTAAATATTCCTAACAACTCTATCATAACTTTCTAAGCTCAAAATCTAATTTTCAAGTCCATGCGATAGAGATCCATTTCTTTGTGATTAGACTCATCTTGCTTTTCCTTCAAGCTTCCTCTCTTATCACTGATCCTGCAAAACATTCTAATGCAATCTTATCAAATCATGTATTAAGAATCAACGAATAGGAACTTAATGGAGTTAGATAGTGGATTTTACCTGAAGTACAACCATACTCTTTGACTCTCCCATCTTCTGGACTCTTCAGGCTCTTAGGACAGACTTGTATCCAATGCCCTTTCTCTTGGCAGCAAACGCAAGTCGGTTCTCCTAGAACGTCCTCGGAAGCATGGTTGGTTGACTTTCCCAACAAATATGCTCTATTGCTTTGCCAAATCATTTCTGATTCAGCAGCAATGAGCATGTAAGTTAGGTCAATGAGGTTTTCGTCATGATCCATCATATAATACCTTCTTTTGAACTCATTATATGATTCAGGGAGTGACTGCAGAACCCAGTTCACAACTAACTTATCAGGGAATGACGCACCCAACATTATCAACCTATCGATGTGTGATTTCATTCCTAGAATGTGGGCACACACGGGTTTACCATCTTCATGTTTCATTTCCAATAGGGCTTTAGTGACATTGAACCTTTCAATTCTTCGATCTTGTGGGTTAGGGAGAATAATTGGAGGAGGTGGAGGAAGTGAAGCATGATTTCTTGTTCCTCGATCAAATCGTGAAATATCATCTTCATGTGGAATGCTTGTTCCACAGGATTTGGGAAGACCATAGTTGTCGTACTTCGACATCTACAAAAGGGGAGAAAACAAATTCAAGTTAGTTGATCGATTGAGTCCTTAATAAATCACCCAAATGAGATATTAAGGCTAGGACCCAACACAATATTCCACAACTCGGGAGAGGGATGTCGTAACCCAAATTGCAGAACATTTGAAGGTAAGTGAATGACGATTCACTAATTTTCCACCATTAAAAATGAAAAAGAAATTTAAGTTTTAAATCTATGAAAACTCCTAGATCCTTTGAGATTCATTGAACATTTCAATGGCATGTTTAAATCTCGATATGCCCCTCTAGTTTGTGACTGGGATACCGAGGATCACAAAGCGGGAGTGAATAACCATGCAAACTTACATGGTGCCCTCACATGTTACGGTCACCTATTCGATGTGCCGGTAAACCACACACGCTCCACCAAACTATGAAAAACATTGAGTCACCCTTTGCTACCTTTGCTTAGAACCATTTAGTGTGCCGGTAAACCACCCACGCTCCACTAACGTCTTTGCAAGGGCACAAAGTGTAATTTCATGGAATTGCATCAATTCACTTTTGCCTAAAGTAACTAAGATTGGGAATTTGTAAAACATTTAGTTACATTTGTACTTCATTATACTTATAATGGAAGGTTCTGTCATATCCTACCCGTTCGGCTAACGACCCTCCATTAGTCAGGAGTGCGGTGGGTAAGAGTGGATACCCATTCAATCGCCATTTTATAGGTAATTTCCTTTTAACACCCCTTATAGACCAGCTTCGTGAATAAGGCCTACTAACGGTAAGACTGACTTTTACTTATACATCTATATAATGTTAGACTTTTAATGTTATATATAGTATAGGGTGTATTTTACACTTTTAAAATACTAGGTGGTCAAATTTAAGAATTATACTTTTAATTCAATTAAATTGTAAACCAAAACTTTATGGATTTATTAAATCTCCTTTAATTATACAGCTTAATTAATTAATAAAACCATAAGGGTGTGATTTGAACTTTTTCAAAACAATACTAGGGTTTTAGAATTTAACATTCCTAAATCAAACTTTTAATCAACTTTTAAATTCCAAAACTTGAGGGGAGGTTTTGAAACATTTCAAAACATTAGGGTTTCAACCATTTAAATTTCAAAACAAAACTTTTGAGTTCAAATTTAAACTATAAAACCTAAAGGGAGAAAATTGAAACTTTTGATAACACAAGGCTCAAATAACAAATAATATAAATTAAACAATTAATTTTATCATTATCTATATTTGACCTAATTTCAATTTCTTGCAAAATAAGTTACCCAATTAATACAAATAATCCAACTTTAATCATATAAGGAAGTTATTATCTAATCAATTGGTAATTATCTTTTGTTTAATCAAGGATATACTCATAAATATGTTTAAAATCGGATTTTAATGATCTAAAACAGATAAGGCAAGTATCCATGAGTAAAACAGCAAGAAATCCCAAAATCCCCTCTTTCTGATGCTCAAACTCGCCGAGTACCACTATGGACTCGCCGAGTCCACAATAGGACTCACTGAGTTCATTAGGCAGGTGGGCCAAAAAACGATTTTGCAGCTTAGACAAACATACAACGCATCAATACAATAGAAACCAATCAAGGCTCTGATACCACTGATGGGTTTTAGCCGTAAAAACATCCTATATGCTCATGCAAACCCTAATGCTTGGATCTAGGTTTCTCTATTGTACATGCAATTCATCCAAGACTATAAACCCTAGATCTAGTATATGATAATCAATATAACATATGAACTAGGGTTTAGATCATACCTTGATTGTTATGTAGCAATTACAATCTCAAATCCTCCTTGTAATGACTTTAGAAAGCTTAGAGTCACAAATGTCACTCCTCTAATGGTTCACAAACACCAAGAGCAAGAGGATGAAGTAGAGAAGAGAAGGATGCTGCCCAAAACGTGTGGAAACCCTAACTAATTAGTTCACCACGTTTTTGAGCCATAAGGGTCCTTTAAATAGAGAGGCTATTAGGGTTATCTAACAAGGAAACCCTAATTTGGATGCTTAAGCCCTAAGCAACCCATGGACTCCTTCCTTAACAAGCCTTGGACGATTTCTAATGGGTTTCCCCATAGAATTCGTCCACCCCTTTAATATGGAGTCCATTAGCTCAATATTCAACTATCATACAATTGACAGTTCTAGTCCCTTAAGTTTAATTAATGTCTTTTAGTCACAAACTTAATTCTTATTAATTCTTGACTAATATTAATTAAACAATATGATTTCTCCTTTAATATATTATTCTCATAACATATTAATAAATCATATTTAATCCTTTCTCTCCATAATTCATCCTATCAAGTTGCTTTGGTGAAGGCAACACAAAAGGACCATGCACCATCGGGTCAAGTACATACCAAAATAGTTATGGACTTAGACACTAATCCAACAATTTATATAACAACATGTTTCATTTCAAAAGTACAAAGTGTTATTGTGATATGTTGCATGAGAACATTTTCGTATGATAGTTATAAATCACATATGATTGTTTATATAACAAAAAGTATAACAAAAGATTGATGTTTTTCACACGAGAGTAACTGTGTGTTTACTTGTATTCCCCCTTAAAAGTGTATAAAAGCATTTACAAAGCATTTGAAAACGTAGTTGCAGGGGTATGAACTCACTTGATAGAGTGAAGATGGTGAGATGAAAACCGAGCAAAACTTCAACAGGAGAAAGCGGATTTCTCTGGATTCTCGGGGGCGTGAAACTCCCTTCTGAACTTGGATATGAAAGCCGGCATGTCGGGATGGCTTCGAGGGTTTAAACACAGAGCTTCGACACGAGAAAGGGAAGAAATTAGCCAAAATGGTCGGCACGCTCACATGCATCCTATTTACATGGGTGTGAGAGGCTTCATACGCTGGGCGTACTTCGGAGTTACGTTGGGCGTAGTGCCTTCGCAACTCGTACGTTGGGCGTACTTCTGAGTCACGTTAGGTGTTCGCATTCGTCATGGATTACCGCATCCTCGGTCGAAGCATGGGATGGGATAGGGGCATAGAGTCGTAGAGGGGCGACGTGGACGATCCGAAGCCTAGCACCGGAGTACGCTGGGCGTACGAGTGTACGTTGGGCGTATATCGTCTCGGTTTGTGCACCTCGAACTTGTAAAATCCGTAACTTTCACATACGAGCTCCATTTTTGACGTTCTTATGTGCACGCGCAGGTGAGAATGTACTCTACAACTTTCATTTAGACCCTATCGGCTAATTTTGAATTTATTTTTAATATATTATTTATAACAGGCCGAGACACGAAAAGCCCGTTGAAAATCCATAACTTCTTCATCCGACGTCCGTTTTCGTCTGTATTTTTACCGTTGTACTACTATTGACGAGATCTTTGATTCTCTTTTGTAACAACCCGAAATTGTTCATCGCCGAAAACCCATTCTACCTGTATAACTCGCCGTATATCAATTCGTTCTGATGTCATTTTTGTGTTAAATTAATTAAACATATATGTTTAATTGATGCTAATGAGTGTCCAAACCTCTTAGGAACTCATGAAATTAGCCCAAAATGCTTATTCCAAAAATTTTAGAAACATCCCCGCCGAGTTACGGAAACTTAATTGGGTGCGACCAAAAGCCCCGTTTAGTGCCGGTATCGGGTAGAATTCCATCGTGTCCAAGTTTTGGGACCTATTTAAACGTGTTCAAGCTTTCATTTGAAGCTTTTGCCTTCTCTCTCTCTAACCTCTCTCCTAAATCCAAGTTTAAGGGTCCAAATCACAAGTTTAAGGCTTCAAATCTTTGAGGTAACTTCCCTAACTTGCTATACAACCCCTCTAGCCTTCAAATTCGTGTTTAAACCATGGATTAGGACCATTATCATGGGTTTACGGCCCTAGAACTATTCTAGGCCGTAAACTCATTTATAAGGGGTTTTTGAGCAACAAAACCCTTCCAAACCACAACTAGATTTTATATATGGCTAAATGACTTCATGGATTGGACTTAGAACATTTTAGACATGGATTTTAAGGGATTTGAAAGAGTTTACGGCCCAGGAAGGTGCCTAGGCCGTAAACACTAAGTTAAAAGGGTTTTAAGCCCTTAAACCCTTCCTAGACTCAAACAAGGCTTAGATATGACATTTAGAATTTTGGTAATGGCCTTAGAACATCATAAACATAATTTTTAAGGAGTAAATGGGAGTTTACGGCCAAGGAACATGCTTGGGCCGTAAACCCCTCAAAAATGGAGAGTAAACTCCTTTTCACATGTCCAAATGCCTTGAAACTCAACCAATAGCCTTGTGGTAAATCCTAGAGCCATCTAAAAATAGTTTGGGGACCATAAACACATCAAACACCCTCTTAATAAGAGTTTACGGCCATAGATCATGCTCTTAGGCCGTAAACTCCTAAATGTGAGTTAAATGGTGCCCTAAATTCATAACAAGGCTTGAAAAATTAACTAGAATCACATGTGATTGTTCCTTGTGCCCCAAAATAATTAATCTTGACCATAGAAGAGTTTACGGCCGTAAACTCCAAGTTTACAGCCATGAACTCCCTTAAACATGGTATATGTCCCTTTAATTTAATCCAAGGCATTTTAGAAGTCCATCCTAACAATTCCCAAGTCCAAACAAGCCATTAAGCACTCAAAATCACACCAACATGAGTTCACGGCCGTGAACTCATGTATGTATGTGTTTTATGGTTGTAAACTCCCTAAAATGTTTACTCTTGGGGAGTAAACTCAAATCCCAAATCCCTAGTACCATTACACGTCCGTAGATGTCACCCGAGTCACTCCAAACACTCATTTTGAGATGTTTAATCTCATTGGAGTATAATGTTCCATATAATTAGTGATTGTAAATCTAATTAGATATATATGGACATTATTTCATTTTACATAGGGACATCGCAAGTAATCAAGCCCCGAACCAACGATTAGTGTCCGAAACCGTCGCATTTCCGAGTCCGGTGAGTTCATACCCCTACCCTTTTTCCGTGTTTTCAATGGGTTTTCAATGTTTTCAGAGGGGGGGGGGGAAGCAAAAAGTACAGGTGTATTTTGTACTTAAACTGATTTTCAACTCAATGATTTTACCTACTAAATGTCTTGATCTCCAAAGATTTGTGATAACTGATGTTTCGAATTGCAGGTTAAACATAGATTTCTTTTAAGAGTGTTATAACTATATTCTCTTTGAATAAGAAATCATACTAATCATATTTAAGACGAATACGAATACGAATGTAACCTAGTACGAATACGAATACGAATGTAACCTAGTACGAATACGAATACGAATGTAACCTAGTACGAATATGAATACGAATGTAACCTAGTACGAATACGAATACGAATACGAATGTAATCTAGTACGAATACAAATACGAATACGACTACGTATATGAATACGACTACGAATATGAATACGAATACGACTACAAATGCGAATACGACTACAAATACGAATACGAATACGACTACAAATGCGAATACGACTACGAATGCGAAATGACGTCTTTGGTTGACACTAAGACTTCGAATATACAGTTAGTGTACCCCTTGAGTGTCACCAGAGTTTCGAATTTAATATGAAAATACGCCTCTGGACCTCTACTGAGTTTCAAATATATCTGCCTCAGAATGTCGACAGAGCTTCGAATACACAGCTACTATACTCTTTTGGAACTCAGCAAAATTTTGAAAATACTGTAATGTACGCTTCTGTATGATTCCAAATATTCGGAAATACCACTAAATTAGTAGATAATAGTCATTCAAATGTAGAATAACTAAGGGTTTAGAATACGTAACTAATACTACTCACATGGTAATTACTAGTACTTCGAAATCAGACCTAAGAACCAACCACCACACATAGGAAAATATGGGATTTTCCTGGGATAACATAACAACCAGTAACGAACCTAGATACAAATAGACAACTCAACACATAGGAAAATATGGGATTTTCCTAGGTAGTACAACAACACATAAACGGATAAAATAACAAACAAATAACTAAAACTATAAGGAAAATATGGGATTTTCCTGGAATGACATAACCAACCGTTTTCGAAATTGTAACAAAGGATAACCAAACCGTTTTCATAAGAAAATATGGGATTTTATTGATCAACAACTTTTCCAGAAAGTAAAGGAACTCGTTCTTTTCAAACTAAACCGCTTATGAACTCACCAGCTTTATGCTGATTTTCAAACTGCTTGTATTCTCAGGTCAGCGATAGACAGGTACACCGCAACCTTTTGGAGAAGACGGAGCGTCCTGAAGACTCGTCTTTACTTTTGTTTATATTCATATGTAAAACACTTGTACAACTTTACTTTCAAACAGATGTAAACAATATTATGTAGTGTAATGTTTTGTGATTACTGCTTTACTATGTGCATTAGATTTGATACTCAACGTGGAGTCAACCCCGAAAATGTTTCCGCCTTTGGTTTTCGGGGTGTGACAGATTGGTATCAGAGCCCTTGTTTATAGTGAACTGGTATACCAAAGCTTACATGGTATAAGACTATAAACATTAAAGGGCCTAAGTGCTCTGAACTAAAAGTATATTCTACGAATATAAGTATTTTCTAAAATATACAAGTATACCGACCGTCGAGATCCGTAACTACAAGTAGAACAAAATATAAGTAAATGGGTGTTGTACACTACGGTTAAACCTGGGCAGTTATGTAGTTGTGTCTAGGATCAATATAGCCTGGCCAACTATATTCATTCGAGACACGGCCAACATGTGCTTGGGAGTGACTGTGGTACGCAGCATACCTAAAACTTACCTAATATACCAAACAACTAGTCGTCGTTGCAGCGAACCATGAAATACTATGGGAGTATTTCTCGAGCCAATCCTTAGTAGAAATCCTCGTACACATATTGTTCCTTGATCATTCCTGTAGCGATAAAATTTTCTGCCTTGATCACTCTCTCTCCTGTTTTATCGCTTACTATAATGTCGTATCTGTCTTGATGAGATATCCCCTGATCCATATCTCTTGATTCAATTCAGAGGACTTATGATCCTATCTTTCCTGATCTTTTTAGATCAAGATGCCTCCGAGGAAGAGACCCAGCTCGAAGAACACCAACAACCCTCCGCCGCCACCACTTCCTCTTCAAATCGATCTAGAAACACTTCAGGCAACCATTTCTGCCACCATATCAGCTCTCCTACCTCAACTAAACCCCAATGGTTCAGGAGGTGGTTCTCAAAACCAAAACCAAGAAGGTAATCAGGGAAACCGGAAGGAGTGTTCCTATAAAGACTTCATGAATGCAAAACCGACATTCTTCGATGGCAAAGGGGGTGTCATTGCTCTAACTTGGTGGTTAGAGAAAATCGAATCTATCTTCGAGATTTGCTCCTGTTCGGAATCTGATAAGGTGAAATTTGCCGCCTGTACGCTCACTGATAAGGCTTTGACTTGGTGGAACGGCCGAGTCAAATCCCTGACTTTACCTATAGCCAATGCTATGGGATGGGAAGTTATGAAGGAACTACTACGTGCGGAGTATTGCACTCGGGGTGAAATCCAGAAGCTGGAACATGAGCTATGGAACCTGAAGATGAAAGGTTTCGATATCGTTTCTTACACTTCTAGGTTTGATGACTTGGCACTTCTTTGTCCGGGAATGGTTACCCCGGAAAGCAAAAAGGTAGAAAGGTTCATCTGGGGATTAACTCAGCCGACCAAAGGGAACGTTATAGCAGCAAAGCTAGATACCTATGATAGCGCCAAGTGTCTGGCTCAAACTTTGATCTATCACAATGATGATCAAGAGGAAGCAGACATTACTCCCGAGCCAACAGAAAAGAGTGGCGAGAAAAGAAAGTTTTGGAGAAAGAAGAAGAGTCAGCCTTCCCAGAACCCTCGAAGAAACAACAAATAGTGGCAGTCCACGTTGCCACTATCCCTACTGCTGTTTCTGTTGTCAATTCCACATCTCAAGTACCTGTTACCGGATATGTCGGTACCCTCCCGTGGTGTGACCTATGTAACTACCACCATCGCATCCCTGGCCCTTGTCATGCAAAGTTCTGTAGAAGTTGTGGCCAGGAAGGTCTCCTCGCACGAACCTGCAAAACCCCAACCCTGTCAACTAGTCAAGCTTCCGGAGCAGGTATCGGTCAAACCTGCTACAGCTGTGGAGAGGTCGGCCACTATAAGCAAAACTGTCCAAAGACAGTAACGTCTGGCAACACCGGGAGAGTCCTAACTATGGGGCAAGAAAGGATAGCCGCCGATCCCACCGTTGCCACATGTATACTTCTTTTCGATAAATCTTGTGCCCGTAATCCTTTTTGATTCTAATGATGAAAGGATTTGCTAACCATTCATTCAAATAACTTTCTAAATTAAATCCTCCGTTAATAATCAAAACGTGCACCGCCGAGATGATCAACTAGTGAGAAAGAAAGCGTTAATGTCATACCCTTAGATCGTATCCTCAAATCAGATGGTTATCCCTTTCCATTTGATCTAAAGGTAAACCTTTCATGGAAAGCTTTGATGCAAACTCGGCTTGGAATGACTTGGTCTCATTCATGCGGTTAGTCTTGTCTTCGAGAGGGTCGCCTGTTTGTATCTTTCCTTTGACTCAACTTTCATATTCTTCGTGCATCAAAGCTTAGAAAGTTTTTCCATCCATTCTCCGTCTGTATGATATTCGGGAAAACGGGAAGTCTGTAAATTTTTCCCGGATGCCTTTCCAAGAATTCTCGAGAATTCTTTTCCGAACATCTAGTCAAGTCTCGCACTAATCTAGTTCCTGGAGCTACCTCGTAGCCGAACCTCCGAAAGATGATGTATCCAATACAGCGACCAGGACCTTGCATGATCACCACGAGTTCGTAGTGGTGCCCTTCGGTCAACCATATTCCCTGGTTATGTAGATAAGCAAGGCCATTATACCAGTGAACCTTTCCAAAAGTTAAGACGATAAGGAAACTAGTCGGCACCAGAGATACCTATAGAAACTTGTAACTTAGTAACATTAGACCCTACGCGATGCTTGTAAGAACGATTCCGTAACCTTCAAATTCTAGTTACCCTTGGAACTTAGGGGCTGTTTGGCAGGATCTGAATTTTTAAGATCTGAATTTTTAAGAGATCTGAATTTCTAAGAGGGTCTAAATTTTTAAGATCTGAATTTTAAAATGTTGTTTGGTTGGAACATCTGAATTGTTGTGCTGAAAGTTTAAAATGACCATTTTACCCTTTTATTTAAAAATAATAATAAATATTAATAAAATCACAAAAGGTTTGAAGGAAATCACAACTTTTAATCCACTATATATGTTCATAGCTTTTAAATACAAATTCACCTAAAATTCCAAATTACGAAGATGAAACAAGAAATAATATGATACAAAATCAAAATACAGCTTTTACATTTTTAATGAAGAAAATTACTAAAAAAATCCCTTTATAGTTGAAAAACTATCTATCCCTGTTTGATTATTTCTTTTGATTCCTGCAGCTAATTGATATTCTTTTGAAGCCTCTCCCTTTCTGCAGCCGGCCAGCCGCCACTAATGTTGGTTCACCATTCTTTTCAACACAATGTTCTAGTGACCTTCCAAATCAAATTCAACATGATTAAAGAAATATAATTTTAGTTCGGGATCTCATAATCGGGACAACCTCCAAAAATCTATCACGACTCTTATCCATTAACTTGTACCAAGAACTAACATAATCAAGGCACATGTGTTTACATCAGGTTGTTTACAACTTCAAAGACATATATGGACAACCAATAACTAGTTCAACCACAAATACCACAAATTGTTTTCAATCTTGCATCAGGTTGTATTTCACAAAGAAAATTGATTTTCAAAATCTTGATTTCAGAAAATCAACAAGTCGAATATATAAAATCGATTTTCAAAATTTTGATTTCGGAAAATCACATAATCAATTCTGTCCAAGAAACCCCAAAAATATCATAAACATCGAATCCAAAATCAAAATCATGATGTTATTCATATAATCAACAACGGTAGATATCGGAATTTGAATCAAAGCATCTGATTTATAGAGAATCGGAGGTCAAAACTTGAAATTGATTGCAAATGCCAAACCTCGAAATCGATTGCTCCAGACATCAAACCATGAAATCGATTGCTCCAGGGTGGTGGTAGTGGGGAAGAAGGAAGCAGAAATAGCTATGGTGGAAGAGGCAGTGATTGCAAGAGGATGTTATGGGTACGGTGTCGTCGATGAAGGGAGAAAGAAACAGAGTTCTTAAGCCGATTACATAAAATTGATTTAAAAAAACCTTACCTGGTGATGTTGTCTCCGAGTTTTGACGGAGCTGGAGGCACAGGGGGCTCGCGGTGGTGACCGGAACGGAAGGCGGATGGTGGAGGCGGAAGGTGCGCGTGATTGAGAGAAGAAGGTCTAGGTGGAGGTCTATACGTGAATAGAAGGAACGGAGGGTAAAAAAGGAACAAGCGTCTCTTATTTTTTTTTCAGACTCCGTTCCATATCTAAAATATTAAGAGGCTTTAAGAAAAATAAGAGCCAAAAAATAAGAGAATACCAAACAATCTATATCTGAATTTTTAAGAGGTTACCTCTTAAATTTTCAATTAAGAGGTAAACAAACAAGGCCTTAGTAGCACCCGTCTGATACTTCACGTCTCGGTCTTTGAGAAGTATCTACCCAACGAAACCAAGACGCGTCCCGATAGTGAGGGTTCGCTGAGACGTCAAGCGGAGACCCGATGTCACTTGGGAGTGCGAAAACCCGAAGCGGAAAATCCATCCGTATTTCATTCAAATTCATGACTTGTATCGTAATCATTGAATTTCGGGACGAAATTCCCTCTAACGGGGGGATAATGTAACAACCCGAAATTTTTCATCGCCGAAAACCCATTCTACCTGTATAACTCGCCGTATATCAATTCCTTCCGATGTCGTTTTTGGGTTAAATTAATTAAACATATATGTTTAATTGATGCTAATGAGTGTCCAAACCTCTTAGGAACTCATGAAATTAGCCCAAAATGCTTATTCCAAAAATTTTAGAAACATCCCGGCCGAGTTACGGAAACTTAATCGGGTGCGACCAAAAGCCCCGTTTAGTGCTGGTATCGGGTAGAATTCCATCGTGTCCAAGTTTTGGGACCTATTTAAACGTGTTCAAGCTTTCATTTGAAGCTTTTGCCTCCTCTCTCTCTCTCTCTACTCTCTCTCTAACCTCTATCCTAAATCCAAGTTTAAGGGTCCAAATCACAAGTTTAAGGCTTCAAATCTTTGAGGTAACTTCCCTAACTTGCTATACAACCCCTCTAGCCTTCAAATTCGAGTTTAAACCATAGATTAGGACCATTATCATGGGTTTACGGCCCTAGAACTATTCTAGGCTGTAAACTCATTTATAAGGGGTTTTTGAGCAACAAAACCCTTCCAAACCACAACTAGATTTTATATATGGCTAAATGACTTCATGGATTGGACTTAGAACATTTTAGACATGGATTTTAAGGGATTTGAAAGATTTTACGGCCCAGGAAGGTGCCTAGGCCGTAAACACTAAGTTAAAAGGGTTTTAAGCCCTTAAACCCTTCCTAGACTCAAACAAGGCTTAGATATGACATTTAGAATTTTGGTAATGGCCTTAGAACATCATAAACATAATTTTTAAGGAGTAAATGGGAGTTTACGGCCAAGGCACATGCTTGGGCCGTAAACCCCTCAAAAATGGAGAGTAAACTCCTTTTCACATGTCCAAATGCCTTGAAACTCAACCAATAGCCTTGTGGTAAATCCTAGAGCCATCTAAAAATAGTTTGGAGACCATAAACACATCAAACACCCTCTTAATAAGAGTTTACAGCCATAGATCATGCTCTTAGGCCGTAAACTCCTAAATGTGAGTTAAATGGTGCCCTAAATTCATAACAAGGCTTGGAAAATTAACTAGAATCACATGTGATTGTTCCTTGTGCCCCAAAATAATTAATCTTGACCATAGAAGAGTTTACGGCCGTAAACTCCAAGTTTACATGTAACATCCCAAAATATCAAAAGTAGAGTTGAAGGGCTAAAAGAGTAATTTGGGAAAGAGCGACTCGGCGAGTCCATGGTGGACTTGGCAAGTAGAGTCGCGACTTGGTCGCATGTTAAGTAGCCGAATCGGCGAGTCAGTAAGATGGACTCGGCGAGTAGGCGCTGAGTGGAGAAAACCCTAATTCTCGGGGTTGAGCCCTATATAAAGAACATAACATCCATTCCCCCAGCCTCTTTACTCATCCTCAAGTCCAGAAACCCTAACCTTCGTATGTGAGTGGATCAAGTTGCATTTGGGAGCTTGGAGAAGCAATTGTTGAGGAAATCTTGAAGAAGAAGAGGCTTGGAGCAAGGGGCTTTGCTTGGATTCGAGTTCCATTGCAATTGGGGCGTTCTTTTGAGGTAATATCTTGTCCTTGGGCTGTTACTCTTATGGGTTCATCATTTTTGGGTTTGTGGGGAGCTTATCTTGGTATGTTATGGAGTTTGGAAGTTAGATCTGAGGTTGCTACCTCAGATCTTGAGTGGTGATGGTCCTAATGTTCATAAAGTCCCCGTGTTGAGTGTTGGGTGAAGCTATCATGTCCCAAACCTTAGCCCTAATGTGCAAAATGCATAGATCTCTTTGGATTCACATAAAGTTTGCCACTTCACGTGATGGATGGGTTGTAGGAGGCTAGATCTATGTTTTGGATCAATTGCATGGCCTGGAATGCTTCTGTATTGATTCTGACCGGTGGTACTCGGTGAGTCACATGGGTGGACTCAACGAGTTGCTTGAAGATGAGCTAGAACTCGACGAGTTGGAAGAACAACTCGGCGAGTTGGATGAAGATGGCCTAGAACTCGGCGAGTTGTAGGAACAACTCTGCGAGTAGGTTGAAGATAGCCTTAGACTCGGCGAGTATGTTCTTGGACTCGACGAGTCTTGTCGAAGAGTCCCAGTATTTTCTGGTTGATTCGAGAATCGGCGAGTCAAGGGATGACTCAGTGAATTGTGGGCGAGTGGACTCAGAGTTGTTGGACTCAACGAGTCTCGGGGTGACTTGGCGAGTTAGGTCGTGGATTGAGGGAAGTTCTGAGTATGGGGACTCAGCGAGTCATCGGGTTGACTCGGCGAGTAGAGTCAGTAAGGGTTGACTTTGACCTTGTCCAAAGGTTGACCAGTTGTCTTTAAGGGGTATTTTAGTAATTAAGGGTATTTATTGAGTTGAGTGTGTTGGTGTTCAGTAGAGGAGTTCGTGTCGGAACTTGGAGCAGCAGGATCTTATCCTTTCAGCCGACAGTTTCGAGGTGAGTTATCCTCACTATATCAACAGGGTCTAAGGCACCAAGGCCGGCCCTTATCGGATTGAGATCCGGGTAGTTGTTGTTATGTTGTTGTTGTGATATGTTTGCATCCTGAGAGCTAGGATGGTATATGTTAGAGACATGATTGAGATCGGTATCCTGAGAGATAGGGAGATGCTATGCTAGTGACTTGTTAGGTCGGTATCCTGGTTAGGATGATGATATGTTATGTGATCTGTTTGATCTGCTTGTTGACTGTGAATTGCTATATGATTGTATGTATATGTGCACATGGTTGTTTGGACTGGAGTTGGGTTGAGGCGGGTCCTGCTTTGTGCTGTAGGCCAAGATACCCAGGGTGGACCGGTTGTTCTGAAGGCCCAGCGAGCGGTCCGGATAGGCTGTAGGCCCCAAGAGGGCGGACCAGACATGCCGAGGCTCGGAGAGTGGACCAGGCAGACTGAAGGCCCAGTGTGGGCGGACCGGTCATACTGTAGACTCAGAGAGTGGACCAAGTGGATTGAAGGCCCGGTGCGGGCGGACCAATCACACTGCAGACTCGATGTATGTGGTTAGATTCAGAGGGTGGACCAGGTGGACTGTAGGCCGGTGCGGCGGACCAGTCACACAGTAGACCCAAAGTGCATGGCTGTTCTGTGATCAGATATATTGTGGCATGTTATGTGTGTATGGTGTATGTGGTTGGTATTTTGGGGATATCTCACTAAGCTTTCGGGCTTACAGTTGTGGTTTTATGTTTTTCAGGTTCTTCAGGAGACCGTGGCAAGGCGAAGGCGTGATCGTACCGCTGCTCATGATTTTGTAGTAATGTGATTTTGGGAATACGTTAAATGTTTTGTATTGAAAACCTTTTTGTAAAGATTTAATGGAATCAAGCTGTTTTTGAAAAATTTAAAATTGGTTGTATTTTTCGGTCGTTACATTACAGCCGTGAACTCCCTTAAACATGGTATATGTCCCTTTAATTTAATCCAAGGCATTTTAGAAGTCCATCCTAACAATTCCCAAGTCCAAACAAGCCATTAAGCACTCAAAATCACACCAACATGAGTTCACGGCCGTGAACTCATGTATGTATGTGTTTTATGGTTGTAAACTCCCTAAAATGTTTACTCTTGGGGAGTAAACTCAAATCCCAAATCCCTAGTACCATTACACGTCCGTAGATGTCACCCGGGTTACTCCAAACACTCGTTTTGAGATGTTTAATCTCATTGGAGTATAATGTTCCATATAATTAGTGATTGTAAACCTAATTAGATATATATGTGGACATTATTTCATTTTACATAGGGACATCGCGAGTAATCAAGCCCCGAACCAACGATTAGTGTCCGAAACCGTCGCATTTCCGAGTCCGGTGAGTTCATACCCCTACCATTTTTCCGTGTTTTCAATGGTTTTTCAATGTTTTCATGGGGGAATAAAAGCAAAAAGTACAAGTGTATTTTGTACTTGTTGGGTCGTGTTTTGTATAATATGTTGCGTCTATTGGGCTCTTTAGCTAGTCCATTTTTGTATCTCCGATATGGGCATGTCCCTCCGTGAGTTTAGTAGGGTTGAATATAAATATAGGTGCTTGCATGCATCTTAGGTTAACGATAGAATAGAACGATCAGAGCATTATTCATAAGTTAATTATTATCGTTCTTGTAACCTTAAATCCTCTACAGCGGAAGTTCTTAGTCGAGCTCTGCTGAGGATTGTTTGATCTAATCATTCGACATATTTTGATCCACTCTTGTCTTATTTATTGTTTTGTGTTCATCGTAATACCTGTTACAAAGATCTAATCGATCTTCACGTTTGATTAATATCTTATCAATTGGTATCAGAGCAGGAGGCTGTGTAATTCATACACATCTTTTCTATGAAAAAGGTTGCGATTAGGGTTATTCCGCATTAACTAATATTTATTGAGCCGTCATCCCATAATTGACGTAACTCAGTATTTATTCGTTTTGCCCTAATTTAATATATTACAAGTCTGATCTTTTAAACAGGTTATTCGATCAAGCATGGACGAGTCACAATCAAATCCCATTAACATCTCAAACAGCATTGGATCGACAACGAAGATTCCCATCCTTTACACCCAGGATTACGAAGTCTGGGCACATCACTTTGAAGATTATGTCATTGGATCTGAGGACAACGGATATCTTATTTGGGAAGCAATAGTGTCTGGACCATTCGCTCATTCAGCAACATCAAGAATCATTAAAACTCAGAAAGAGTATAATGATTTGTTGAAAGACGTAAAAGATATTGCTCAAGACGAAAAAGATAAATTTCAGTGCAATATTAAAGCATTAAGACTAATCAGATTCGCTCTTCAATCTGATACTTTCATGCTAGTGAGTTTGTGCAGCACTGCTAAAGAAATATGGGATAGGCTGCGAGAGTTATATTCCACAGGCGAAGATCTCGAGCATTCCATTCAAACCTTACTCTTGTCCGAGTTTGGTGAATTCAAGCAGAGTCCTGAAGAAACTGTAACTCAGACGTTCGATTGCTTCAATCATCTTCTTAGTAAGATGATTAAACATGATATTGAAAGGAAGTTGATTGAACAAAAGGTTACGTTTTTAAACGGTCTTAGATCTGAGTGGAGAGCAGTTGTGTCCACTGTTAAAGCACATGAGCAATTTAAATCTTACTCATTGTCAAAGCTGGTAGGGATTTTGAAATCCCAAGAAAAGATTGTCTTGCAGGAGAAAAATGTGGTTTCAAGCTTGGGATCATTGGCCCTTCTGTTCAAAAGCAAAGGTGTGATGGAAGATGAAGACCTTAACTTAGAGGACTATGACCTTACCTCTGAAGAGTATGCAATGATGGTGTCAAACCCGAAGAGGTTCATCAAGAAAAGGTTTCCTACCAATAAGAACCGAAATTGGCAGGGAAGTTATAGTTCTGAAAAGGTCAGGGAAGAACCGAAAGCAGAAGAACCAAAGAAGGAACCGAAAGCTGAAGGAGATTCGGGTGTGAACTGCTACTATTGTGGAGGAAAGAACCACTATGCCAAAGATTGTGTCCTCAAGAAAATGGCAGAAAAGGATGAGGAGAAAGATGAAGAAGCTATGTTAATGAAAAAGCTGGAAGAGATCAAGAAAAAGAAAGCTGTCACTAACCCTTCAATGAATGCTTTAATTGTGCAGGGTTCGGTAGCAGATGATGAGTTCGGTGGCATGGAGGTCTGGTCAACCGACTCTGAGGATGATGAGGTTAGGAAGCCATCTCATGGAAAGGCTTATGTTGCGAAAGATGAAGGAAGCGGTGGAAAGTGCTTGATGGTGTCGGATGTATCTCAAATGAGGGGATACAACACAGACGGTGGGAATGAAGACACAAAGGAGCGAGAGGACTTGTGCTTCACAGCAAAACCTCTCAGCATGCAGTTTAACGAGCTTGATGAATTAATCAAGAAGGTACAATCCATTTTTGTTTCATTCAAAGTCCCACAAAGTTCATATGAAAAAGAATTAAAAAATGTAAATTCAAGAATCTCTCATCTCGACAGCAGTTTAACTCAAACACGGGTCACCAATTCTAACCTAACTGACCAAATAAGCAGGGTGTCTTCAAAGAGTGAGGAACGGAGGATGTGGATCGAGCTGAAGGAGTCAGAGTTAATCAAATCCAAGGACGAAAACATTTATTTACAAAGAGACAATTTGAAACTTTTAAAACAGAGAAATGTCTTTTGTTTAATTTCTAAGCGTCTTTACACTAATATCACTCAACTGCATTTGAACTATGAAATAGGGCAGAAAATTCATCGCATGATTTTGCCCTTCCTTGAGTTTCAGGAGGATGAAATCGAAGCTGAAGCATATAATTGTGAAAGTGTAGTTTCGTCTGAGGATGTAAATCCGACATATATGTATGGTCTAGACAAAATCGAATCTTTCATAAAGTCCAAGGATCATAAGGACATGCTGAAAAATATTTTGGATGAAAATGATAAACTAAAACTAAGGACCGAAACCATACAAAAGTTTGACTCATTAAGTGCCAACTTGAGCTCAGAAAATAAAATTGATGTTGAAAATGCATCTGAGCTTAATGAGGACGATGATATGAGTGAAATTTCTGTAGAGGATGTAGTTGACTGTTCTGAGTTTGTTAAGAGCGAGCCCAAAAACCACAAGAATCTTATTTCAGAAAATTCTATGGAGTTTGCTCGTTTGTCCCAACAAAAGTCCCCGATCCTTGAAGAAAAGGTTGTAGTATACCAAAAGGTAAGGATGACTCCAAATCAGGTGTATAAGGTCACAGGTGTAACCGAACATCAGACAGCCGAACTCACAGCCATTGTAAACGAAGATAATGCTGATGGTTGTGATGAATTCTTCTGGTCCGCTCCTATCGACAATGCTGACGAAACCGTTGGTCTATCAGAAAGGACGTCATGGAAAACAAAAGGCAGATATGTGCCAGAGCCTTTGAACAAGCCTGATAGCTTCGACGTGCCAAGTACTAGTGGTACAAAAGATGTTCCTAAAGAAAAAGAAGTTTCTGCAAAAGAAGTCACTCCTTCAAGCGAAACATCATCAGTTCAAAGTGAACCAACTGACAGAAAGCAAAAACAAAAAGCGAATATCCATCGTCAGCCGAAGCAGGTGAAAAATCAAAAACAACAAAGGAATTAGAGATACAAGAAGAATCTCTCTAAACGAAAACAGTATTGGCAATCTCAAAACGCCCATTTCTCTTATCATGACAGAAATTCAAAGTCAGAGAAAAGTACTGTTAGATCGCAAGAAAGTAATAACAACCGAAGGGAGAGGTTCGGTTTTGAGGGTCATAACAACCGAAAGGATACCTTTGGTTCTGAAAATTATGACAACCGAAGGCAAAGGTTCGGTTCAGAAAACTCAAGCTACCGAAAGCATAAGTTCGGTTCTGAGAGCAAAAGAAACCAAAGTTCTAGGTTCAGTCCCACTAATGATCAAAAACAAAAGGGTCACTTAGAACCTCAAGTCAAGAAAACATCTCAGTCAAAATTCTCTCATTCTACTTCTTCTAATTCTTCTAATTCCTCTCAACCACATTCTAAATTCAATTATGTTCGCACTCAAAAACATAAATCTTCAACAGATCTGAAAGGAAAATCGAAGGTTTCATCAGTCGAAACAAATTAAAATCATCCCAAGTCCAAATTCCTAAACCAGAATCCAAACCGAAAGCAACAAATCCCAATAAAATTAAGGTTTTCACCATTAAAAAGAAAGATGAAACAACGTTAATAAAAAGAACATATCTTGTTGACATCTCTCTTACTATTCCTGTTCCTATGAAAGGCTCATGTGGACCCAAGAAACTTTGGGTTCCTAAATCTGCTTAATTTTTGTAGGTTATCAGTGACGAGCAGTTTGACGAAGAATGGTATATTGACAGTGGCTGCTCGCGTCACATGACAGGAAAGAAGGAAGAGCTGAGGGAATTTCGGTCTCTTTCAAACGGTGGAAATGTCAAGTTTGGGAACAACTCATTCGACACAATAAAAGGCTATGGAATGATAACAAATGGTGATTTTACGATTAGGAAGGTCGCATACATTGAAGGACTACAGCACAACCTTATCAGTGTATCTCAGCTTGTTGGAGGTACCGGTGTCAAGGTCTCATTTGATGATGAGGGTTCGGAAATAATTGAAAAGAAAACGAAAAGAGTAATTCTCAAATCGGAGCGCAAAGGCGAAATGTTTCCCTTGAACCTCAAACCCATCAAAGGGAATCCAACTATCTGCTTGTTATCCAAAGCACAATTTGACGAAAGCTGGCTGTGGCACCGAAGGCTTTCTCATCTCAACTTTAAGGATATCAACAAACTTGTCACTGGAGGTCATGTTCGAGGTCTTCCATTGCTCAAGTTCAATCGAGAACATTTATGTGCTGCATGTGAAATGAGGAAGCAGAGTCGTCAAAGTCACCCATCAATTGTAAACACTAAAGTTGTTGAACCACTAGAGTTAATTCACGTTGATTTGTGTGGTCCATCATCTATCGAGAGCATCGGCGGTAGCAAGTATATTCTTGTCATTGTTGATGACTTTCGCGTTTTACATGGGTGTTCTTTCTGAAGCACAAATTTGAAGCGACTCTCAAGCTAAAGATGTTTATCAAGCAGGTTGAAGTACAACTGAAGAAAGTCGTTCGCAACATCAGAAGCGACAATGGGCTGGAGTTCAAAAATAAAGAATTCGAAGAATTCTTGGCCGAAAAAGGAACCAGTCACAACTTCTCAGCTCCCTACACCCCTCAACAAAACGGGATTGTCGAAAGACGAAACCGATCTTTGTGTGAGGCGGCCCGAACCATGCTAAGTTTTGCTTCTTTACCTTTATATTTTTGGGCTGATGCTATTGTTGCAACATATTTTACGCAGAACAGGTCTTATCTCAATAAGCGATTAACTCTTACTCCTTATGAAATCATCAACAACAGGAAGCCAAATGTCAAATGTTTCCATGTATTCGGCTCACGGTGCTTCATCTTCAATTCTAAAGAACATCATAACAAGTTCGATGTCAAAGCCGATGAAGGGATATTTCTGGGCTACTCTATCACTTCGAAAGCCTACAGGGTATTAAACAAGCGCTCGAGGAAAATAGAAGAAACTTATTATGTGACTTTTGATGATAGCTATGTCAAAAAGCTAAAGGCCAACGAAGACACAATTGGAGAAATATTTTCTCAAATAGGCCAAGTCACAGCCTCGATCGCAAACGTATTTGAGAAGTTTGTCGAGTTATTCGATGAACCAGAGAAGGCTACTCTCTCGGAAGCCAGTGCAGCAGACAACAAAGTAGATCATCTGAAGCAACTCATCGAAGATGCTGCCAAACAAATGAAGGAAGGAGGATCAAGTTTCAACGAACCTCCATAGCACGATGCTTCAGTTGAGGGGGAGGATCCATCTTCTTCATCACAGACGAGTTCACATATTGAGGGGGAGAACAGTTCTCAAGCTACTCCCGAACGCACAACAGTAACCAAAGGTGCTTCAACACCCAAAAGTGTTGCAACACCCAAAAGTGCTACAACACCCGAAGGTGCTTCAACACCTGAAAGCTCGACACCACCCGAAACCCCTGTAGCTCCGAAAACTCAAGACACACCTGAAAGCTTATCTGTCGAGGGGGAGCATGCCGATATGCTTTATGACGATGACAGTCAATCTGAACTAGAAGAGATGGTAAATGCTGAATTGGATCCATCTTATGATCCAAATTACCCTCCTTTTGTCAAATGGACCAGAGATCATCTTATTTCCCAGGTTGTCAGTAATGTCTCTGAAAGGGTCCTAACCCGATCACAACTAAAGGCAAAACAAACTTCCTTATTTTCAAAAGTAGAATTCTGTATGTTTAACTCCTTCGTCTCAAAAGTTGAACCAAAGACAGTTAACACTGCTCTTGATTACTCCGATTGAGTTCAAGCTATGCAAGACGAACTGAATGAATTCGAAAGGAATAAAGTTTGGCGCCTCATTCCATCTCCTCAAGATGCCTCAGTTGTTGGTCTCAAATGGGTCTTCAAAAATAAGATGGACAAGGAAGGCAACGTGATACGAAACAAAGCCCGTTTGGTGGTGAAAGGATACTGTCAGGAGGAAGGAATCGACTATGAAGAAACTTTTGCTCCTGTAGCTAGGCTGGAATCCGTTAGAATATTTCTTGCCTATGCTGCACACAAAAACTTTGAGGTCTACCAAATGGATATCAAGTGCGCATTTCTAAATGGAGAACTTGAAAAAACGGTGTACGTGGAGCAACCTCCTGGATTCGTCAATGAAAGGTACCCCAATCACTGTTACATTTTGGACAAAGCCGTATATGGACTGAAACAAGCTCCGAGGGCCTGGTATGAAACGCTAACCAAGTTTTTAAAGATGTCCAAATTCAAACAAGGTTCGGTTGACCCAACCTTCTTTCGTAAGAAGGAAGGTAACCACCTTATGATTGTTCAAATTTATGTCGATGATATCATCTTTGGCTCGACGAATCCTAGCTTAACGGCTGAATTCAGAAAGCTGATGGAGACTAAATTTGAAATGAGCTCAATGGGTCCAATTAACTTTTTCCTTGGTTTAAATATTAGATAGGGACCCGAAGGCATCTTTATTAATCAGGAAGCTTACATGAAGACTCTCCTTGCAAAATTTGGCATGATGGGAGATTCAAAGGTTAAAATTCCAATGGTGTTTGACACCAAGCTCACTCCATCCTTAGATAAGCCAGCAGTTGATATTACGCTATATCGCCAGATGATCGGTTCTCTGATGTATCTTACTGCTAGCAGGCCTGATATAATGTTCTCTGTTTGTTACTATGCTAGATTTCAGGCGAATCCACGTGAACCTCATATGCTTGCAGTGAAGAACATACTTCGTTATCTCAAGCGAACTACCTCTTTAGGCCTATGGTATCCATCCAACTCAGGCTTCTTTGTTCAAGCCTACTCTTATGGACTAGACAGGAAAAGCACCACGGGAGGCTGCCAATTTCTTGACGGGAAGTTAGTTAGCTGGCAATCAAAGAAACAGACTTTTGTGTCTTTATCTACAGCTGAAGCAGAATACATTGCAGCTGCCTCCTGTACTTCTCAAGTGATTTGGATCCAAAATCAACTCCGGGACTATGGACTCAATATGAAAAAGATCCCACTATATTGTGACTTCGAAAGTGCAATTAGGATCTGTCATAACCCAGTGCAACACTCCAAGACTAAGCACATAGCACTGAGGTATCACTTCATTAAGGATCATGTGGAAGATGGGAACGTCGAAATTCATTTTGTTCGAACCACTGATCAACTGGCTGACATCTTCACCAAAGCTCTTCCTGAAGCGTCGTTCAACTAAATTCTACACGGGCTAGGTATGATGGAATCGGAGTCAGTACCAAAAATTACCTCCCAAACTCAAAAGTAAGAAGCGAAATAGACCGAACGTTCGGGTTCGGGTCTTGTACTAATGTACTGAAATGAACCGAACGCTTGGGTTCAGTTGAATAATCTGCTTTTCGCTCATCAATCAAAAGTAGTTTTCTTGGTTGTAGATCTTATGTATAATTGTTCCAAATGCATTTATCTTATTGTTAAAGTTATTCTCTTTTTAAAACCTATTTTCTTTGGCAACCGAAATATACCGAACGTTCGGGTTCGGTTCCAAAATTTTTCTCACCCGAAATAGACCGAACGCTCGGGTTCGGTTCCAAAGTTTTTCTCAACCGAAATAAGCCGAATGCTCGGGTTCGGTTCCAATTTTTTTTCTTTTCTCTATATTTTTTTATGTCTTATTTTTTATTTCATTTTATTTTTATTATTATCAAAAATTCCAAATTTTTTTTTAATTAACTCAAAAACTCCAAAAATATTTTGTTCTTCATTTTCTTTTTGGCTTTCATTTTATTTGTGTGTTCGTTTATGGGGAAATTGTTGAATTAGCTAAGTGAACCTAGAAGCATGCTGATGTATGTGTCCAAAGCCTCACCTAATTCTGAATAATAGCCTTAATGACTTGGTATACACAAACCTTGTCTTCCTAATTAGGCTATCATATTTATTCTAATCATGAGCTACCTAACTCTCTTCTCACATGAGATAAGAGTTTTCTGCTTGGTCCTATTTCTCATAGCAGAGGTACTTTGATTTCTTACACCATCTAAATTGCATTTCTCCATCACATTCGTTTCACAAACGTAACCCTTGAGACTCTTAGAAATTACCACTGAGGTTTATGGTTACACAATTACTGTGTTCATGATCTTAGTTTCGTGCCACTACGAGCTAAGTGAAACCCAAAATTCAATACCCAATACGAATTGACGGTGAACAATTAATTTGCTCTAGTTTGCACTAATGAATTGACGGACGTACCTCCATGAAATCTCAAAATTTTCTTTTGTGTGATTCCTATGAAATTGTTAAAACCAATAACATTTCTTCCCTTGGGATCCAGTTTTAAATTTTTGTTGAGATTTTATATATATATATATATATATATATATATATATATATATATTTCCTAGCCAGATTAAATTATCTCCAACCTACTTGTTCAATAGACTACACCGGTCTCACAAGTACTTCGTTCTCTTTCTATCTTATATCAAGATTAGGAATTTTGAATCGAAGCGAAAGCCACCCTAATATGCCTAGTTAAAAGAAGCCTTTCAACACTTCTTAATAAGTGTTTGCTCGTTATTCAACGGGAAACCACACAAACACTTTAAGGTCTCTCTTGAATTTGAAGGAAGAGATTCGTGCCCGGGATCATTTGTTTCGTGTCTTTATTGACATCACATATTTTTCCAAAATATTGCTTTATTTCTTTTCTTTTACACTCTAAGCACGAAAATCTTTGATTTTCCTAAATTCAGGTTCTATTAATTACAAGGCATTTTACTTGGATTGGCGGTTGATTAAAGGCTGTGGTTGATTTTAATCCACGTGGGAGCATTTTTCAAAAAGCTGTCGTTACAATTTAAAGGGATAAGATGATGACATCCTGACTCAGGCGGGAGCCTAATCGATTTAATTTCAAACGGCGCTAAAAGGGAAAGCGTGCGAATCGGAACCATTTCATCTCCAAACGGCACAAGAAGGGCGCGTGTGAATCTGAACCGTCTCATCTCCAAACGACGCCTGATGGGAAGGCGTGTTATTAGGGCCTGACATTCTCTCTCATGCGTGATCATCGACAACCCCAACTGTCACGCATCAGTCAACTCCGAAAAACTCTTCGATTTTCAATCGAAGATTTGGGAAGATCTTTCTCTCTCCTTAACCCCCAGTATAAAAGGCAACATAATCCTTCGCTTACCTCTTTACTACAATTAAAATTCCCAGAGAGCAAAATTTCCTTAATCCTTCCCTATTCATCATCTTCTCCACTTTCTTCAAGCAATGGCAGATTCATCTTCTGTTCACGCAACATCCCACATTTTGCCCATTCGCCCACAACAAAGCCTAATCATCGATTTAACCCCTCATGCTTACGACGCCTTCATGTTCCTCATCATCGAGTGTCTCAAGTTTTCTCCGATCGCTCCTACACTTACCAGGGCTGAATCTGTTCCGATGGAGTTCTTGTCACAGATCTTTGCGACCGCTCACTACGACAAGGTCGTTGACAGAATCTTTTTGGATGTCTTTGAGCACAAGGCGTCAATTTCAAAGCAAAGGTTTTGCTCGCTGTTAGGGTTTGAACCTGATTCTTTGAGGGTTAACCCTGAAACGATTCCAATGGGCCACTTGTTCAACATGTTCTATAACATGGGTTTTACGGAGGTGCGTACTACGGTCATGAAGTTCAAGAAGTTGTGCCTACCTCCACAGTGGAATGGGATGTTCACTGTTCTCTTCAAGGGGTTATCCGAAAGAAGTGCTGGATCTGATGGTGCCAACCGTTTATTTCTCTCAATAATGTATGGTATCTACAATGGCATCAACATGGATTATGGGTTTGTTCTATGGCAACAACTCATCCAGAGTCTCTCCTCTACTTCCAGGCATTCAGAGATTTCGTATGGGTGATGGACAAGTACCACGTCCCCATTGTCGCTGGTGCTCCAATGTCGTTGATTGGTACCTTCCATACCACGAAGATCATTGTGTCAGACGCTTCAAAGTTTCCGTTCAACGGTTCCATTCCGAAAACCATGTATGGGGATGTTCCTGCTGATAGTCGGATTATCAGGACATACAAGGAATTCAAGCGTTCTGGTCCGAGGGATCTTACTCCGGAGATGTTGAAGTCAATACATGACGCCGACAAGCCTGCTCCAAGAGGAAAAAAGGCTGATAAGGGGAAACAGGTGGCAAAAGGAGCAAAAGGCCCATCTCCAAAGAAGAGGAAACCCACCAAGCCTGCTCAGTCTCCACAGCTTAAGAGAAGAAAAACTCAGCCGAAGCGAAAGCTGATTATCGCTTCCTCCTCAAGCGAGCCTGAGGGTGAGAGTTCATATTCTGATGACCCTCCACGTGGCAACACTCCACCCAGATCTCCTACCCTAGAAGTTCATGCATCTACTTCTCTAATTTCCTCCTAAAACCATTCCTATTTCTATTCCCCCCATAACTTCCACTACTTCAATACCACCCACTTCCATCCCAATACCAACACCAATATTCACTGACGCAACCACAACATCCACTGCAGATGTTAGAGCCAACGTATCTGATACGGGGGTTCATACTGATGCACCCGAAACCACTCCAGCACCCGAAACCACAAAAGCACCCGAACCTACACCAACACCCGAAACAACCCAACCCGAACCTACCCATACTACTGTACCACCAGCTTCACCACCACCACCTTCTCCTGGTCATGCTTCCGAGGAAGAAGAACCACTCCTTGGCGGATAGAATATGACGTTTGACTCGGCCTACAATAGTCCGTTTCTAGTTTAGAGTGATGACAATGACGACGCTCCTGTCACAAAAAGACATCTCAAGGAGCTCCATGACAAGATTGACTTGCTCATCGCCTCCTCTTCCACTACTCAGTCATCCCTTTCTAAAGATGCAGTTCAGAAGATTGTTGACGCTTTCTACAAAGTTCAGCAAGATTCTCTTGCTTCTGCAACCTCCGCCATAGGTGCCTCAACGAAAGCCTGTCAGGCTACGACCGAAAAAGTCGATAAACTATTTTCTGATGGCTCTGCCCTGTTAAAGTCTTTACAGGAGAGTGCCACTGCTGCCAAAACTACGTTGGAACCTATTGTTCAACAGCTGGCTACTTCATTCTCGACTGATTTGAAGTCCTTCGCTTCATTTCGTCAAACGCTTTCAGACGACAACTCAGCCTTTCGCACAACCATTGACGAGCGTCTCTCGAAACTACAGGAAGATTTGGCTGCCGAGAACTCTCTTATGGATGTTTTAACCAAGAAGACCACCGCTCTGAAGGTCAAGAATGTTCAACTCTCCAACTCTCAACAGGAGATTGACTCTCTTCGTTCTGAAAGGGAGGTGATCAAGTCGTGTGTTTCCGATGTCCACTCTGCCATCTCCAACATCCTCGAAGCACATGATCCCATTCTTAACTACACTGTGAGGCGTGACCTTGCAGAGAAGCTCGCTCCCGCCCTCACCCTGCTCAGCAAAAACGAAGGGCTACTTGATTTCGTGTCCATTCCGGAACAAGGGGGAGAGAAGGAATCAATGTCTCAACCACCTCCTACCTCAAAAGCAACTCACACAACCGAACCTCCTCCAGTAGGCCAAGCCTCCGGTTGAGGTGTGAAAGATAAAGGCAAAAACATTGCTGAGGAGGATGAAGATGAAGATAGAGAGACAATTGCTGAATTGTTGAAGCGAAAAAGTCGAAACGATGAGGCTGATATCAGTGCTCGTGTGGCTAGAGAGGCTGAAGAAGCAGAACGAAAACAGAAGGAAGCCCACGACCTTCTTGAGAGTAGGAAAACTCTCTTTCCTGCCTGGACTCTCGAGAGGATGATAAAAGAAGCCATTGACACACCGAGTATCTTATGGCTGGAGCCTGTAATCTCTCTTGATTGTTCCAACACTGTCGACTCACAGTTCGACATGCCACTGACCCGAAAGGCGTTCATCTTTCATGCCTTCTCCAATGTTGTAGAAATCCCTCATCCTCATCCACAGGTTGATCGGGATTTGATCAATTTCTATCTGAAGGCTGCTCAACCCCAATATCAGACTTGGAGTGCTCAGAAAATTGTCAACGTTCGGGTCTTGAAGCCGTATAGTGAAGGGAACATCATCAATATTTGATTCAAGGTACTTCGGGGATCTGCCAAAACCGAACATGCTATTTCCCTTGCAGATCTTCCAAACCTTAATCCCCATGATTGGATTATCTTGCACAACATCCTACTCACCAACGAAGCTGAATACGGTCCGATCATCGACCATCTCAAGAGGATGCTCGTGTGCTACATCATGGAAGTTGCACTGATGGATCAGGAGATTACGAGTGTATTTAAGAAGAAACCAACAATATCTTCTGTTGGCTCTGCCAGTGATCTCAACCAAATGCAGATGGGTAAAATTGACTCAAGGAGGAATTCGGTCATGTTTACCAGGAACGAAGGACAGAAATGTCTTTTCGCCTTGGCTGACAAACACCTTTACACCACTGCCTGCTTAGAGCATGTTTTGGGGATCATCCACAGATGCAAGTAGAACACAGCGGATGATGTCAAGTACTTCGATGACATGATTCAATGGTACATTCGGTTCAGACAGACTACTCTCGCGCTAATCTCTCGTCTGTTTGATACTACAAAGAAAGTTCCCGCTGCTGGCCCTAGCAAGAAGAAGAAGTAGTCACGCTCCAATTTGACGCAAAGGGGAGATTGTTGGGTCGTGTTTTGTATAATATGTTGCGTCTATTGGGCTCGTTAGCTAGTCCATTTTTGTATCTTCGGTATGGGCCTGTCCATCCGTGAGTTTAGTAGGGTTGAATATAAATATAGGTGCTTGCATGCATCTTAGGTTAACGATAGAATAGAACGATCAGAGCATTATTCAGAAGTTAATTATTATTGTTCTTGTAACCTTAAATCCTCTACAACGGAAGTTCTTAGTCGAGCTCTGCTGAGGATTGTTTGATCTAATCATTTGACATATTTTGATCCACTCTTGTCTTATTTATTGTTTTGTGTTCATCGTAATACTTGTTACGAAGATCTAATCGATCTTCACGTTTGATTAATATCTTATCAGTACTTAAACTGATTTTCAACTCAATGATTTTACCTACTAAATGTCTTGATCTCCAAAGATTTGTGATAACTGATGTTTCGAATTGCAGGTTAAACATAGATTTCTTTTAAGAGTGTTATAACTATATTCTATTTGAATAAGAAATCATACTAATCATATTTAAGACGAATACGAATACGAATGTAACCTAGTACGAATACGAATACGAATGTAACCTAGTACGAATACGAATACGAATGTAACCTAGTACGAATACGAATACGAATGTAACCTAGTATGAATACGAATACGAATACGAATGTAATCTAGTACGAATACAAATACAAATACGACTACGAATACGAATACGACTACGAATACAAATACGAATACGACTACAAATGCGAATACGAATACGAATACGACTACAAATGCGAATACGACTACGAATGCGAAATGACGCCTTTGGTTGACACCAAGATTTCGAATATACAGTTAGTGTACCCCATGAGTGTCACCAGAGTTTCGAATTTAATACGGAAATACGCCTTTGGACCTCTACTGAGTTTCAAATATATCCGCCTCAGAATGTCGACAGAGCTTCGAATACACAACTAATATACTCTTTTGGAACTCAGTAGAATTTCGAAAATACTGTAATGTACGCTTCTGAGGATTAATCATTCGACATATTTTGATCCACTCTTGTCTTATTTATTGTTTTGTGTTCATCGTAATACCTGTTACGAAGATCTAGTCGATCTTCACGTTTGATTAATATCTTATCAGTACTTAAACTGATTTTCAACTCAATGATTTTACCTACTAAATGTCTTGATCTCCAAAGATTTGTGATAACTGATGTTTCGAATTGCAGGTTAAACATAGATTTCTTTTAAGAGTGTTATAACTATATTCTATTTGAATAAGAAATCATACTAATCATATTTAAGACGAATACGAATACGAATGTAACCTAGTACGAATACGAATACGAATATAACCTAGTACAAATACGAATACGAATGTAACCTAGTACGAGTACGAATACGAATGTAACCTAGTATGAATACGAATACGAATACGAATACGAATGTAATCTAGTACGATTACAAATACAAATACGAATACGAATACGACTACGAATACGAATACGACTACGAATACAAATACGAATACGACTACAAATGCGAATACGAATACGAATACGACTACAAATGCGAATACGACTACGAATGCGAAATGACGCCTTTGGTTGACACTAAGATTTCGAATATACAGTTAGTGTACCCCATGAGTGTCACCAGAGTTTCGAATTTAATACGGAAATACACCTTTGGACCTCTACTGAGTTTCAAATATATCCGCCTCAGAATGTCGACAGAGCTTCGAATACACAACTAATATACTCTTTTGGAACTCAGCAGAATTTCGAAAATACTGTAATGTACGCTTCTGTATGATTCCAAATATTCGAATATACAACTAAATTAGTAGATAATAGTCATTCAAATGTAGAATAACTAAGGGTTTAGAATACGTAACTAATACTACTCACATGGTAATTACTAGTACTTCGAAATCAGACCTAAGAACCAACCACCACACATAGGAAAATATGGGATTTTCCTGGGATAACATAACAACCAGTAACGAACCTAGATACAAATAGACAACTCAACACATAGGAAAATATGGGATTTTCCTAGGTAGTACAACAACACATAAACGGATAAAATAACAAACAAATAACTAAAACTATAAGGAAAATATGGGATTTTCCTGGAATGACATAACCAACCGTTTTCAAAATTGTAACAAAGGATAACCAAACCGTTTTCATAAGAAAATATGGGATTTTCTTGATCAACAACTTTTCCAGAAAGTAAAGGAACTCGTTCTTTTCAAACTAAACCGCTTATGAACTCACCATCTTTATGTTGATTTTCAAACTGCTTGTATTCTCAGGTCAGCGATAGACAGGTACACCGCAACCTTTTGGAGAAAACGGAGCGTCCTGAAGACTCGTCTTTACTTTTGTTTATATTCATATGTAAAACACTTGTACAACTCTACTTTCAAACAGATGTAAACAATATTATATAATGTAATGTTTTGTGATTATTGCTTTACTATGTGCATCGGATTTGATACTCAACGTGGAGTCAACCCCGGAAATGTTTCCGCCTTTGGTTTTCGGGGTGTGACATCTTTTAGGTTGTTTAGGCTAAAAATCTCTCGATCTCTATTTCAAGTTTTTAGTTGTCTACCGCTATCCCGAAACTTCGAAAAATCATAACTTCCTCATACGAAGTCAGATTTGGGTGTTCTTTTTACGCGTGTTCACGGTTTAGTATAATCTACGACTTTTGTTTAGATACCTAAGGCTAAAAAGTATTTTATTGCAATTTTACTTTTTACGTTTTAAAGTGTTTTATTGGTTTTGGCACGAATTTTCAATTGGTCATAACTTCTTTGTTATAAGTTAGATTTTAGTGTTCTTTATGTTTCTGAAAACCTTGACACGATAACTATAATTTTAGGCAACCCAATAGAGACTTTTGAAAATTTTATTTTTGACGCTAATTTCATTATATCAAAAGAGATTACAATTTGTGACTTTTTAGGTCATTACATTGATTCGAAATATCGGGTTGTCACAGAGGAAACTTACCTGTGATTTCTCAAGAGGAGCATTAGTGGTTCTAATCGAGAGAAACAAAAAAAATATAATTAGTAAATGAAAAATATGAAGTAGAAGGGGAAAGATGCAGTTATTGGGCGAAATATATTTTGTCTCCATCACCTCTAATTAAGAATTGTCAGAGAAAATATCAACCATTTCTTAGTTCAATTGTGTTTCTCTACCTGTGAAGCTCTTAGTGGTGAAAAGATATTGGGGTATCGATAAGTGGTGGAGAGGGTGGTAAGTGATGGAGACAATGAAAAACAATACAGACACAAAGATAGCGTATTTGGTGGGAGGGTTTGGTTGGATAAATTCAAAAAAATAGAACAAAGGTTGTAAGTCAACGGTATGGAAGTTTCTAGGGTTTATCTGACTAGAGAAAGACGAACCATATGGAAAGAATGAATATAGCATATTTGGTTTTTGACTGCGGGAACTTAGCTGTGCAAAGCAGAAGCAAAATCAAATAGAGATGAAGGAAATCAAACATCAAACATTTTAGAATAAAACCTAGAAATTGTCGGCGAAAGAAAAGTCCATTGCGACGAGCTGAACACCTATTTTGCACAGGGTAGGTGGGCGATAGACGTCGCCTTCTGCCTCTCAGTAGCAGTGGCGTTTGTGAGAGGTCGGATGTGGAACACTTACCAGAAGGGACAGAGATAAAGAAAACAGAAACATGAGATGGAGATTTCAACGACGGAAGCAAACACAGAAGAAGTAAGAGAAAACATGGAACAAATGGAGAAGAAAACAATGAATTGGGGGGGGGGGGTTAACTCGATCGATGGGTGGTGGGATATTGGGTTAAGAGCCGATGGCCACCGATCCACTTCTTATTGGGTAATACAGTCGGCGTGGAGGACACTGATCTGCTAAAAGAAAAAACGAAAAAAAGGAAAAAAACAAAAAAGAAAAAAAAAATCAACCAATCATAGGAGTTCAATATTAGTATATTATATAATATGGAAAAAAGTATTAAATCACACATTTGGTCCCTATAGTTTTCCTAAATTAACACTTTTTTTTTCCTAATATTGAGTTTTTAACATGGATGGTCCCTATTGTTTGCATTCGTTCAACAAAGGTCCCTAAGACCGTTACCGTCTGTGGATTCCCAGTATATAGGTGTAAAATGATTAAATCACCCATGTTTTTGTTTTTATATTTTTTTCATTTTAAAAAACGAGGGACACTTTTCTGTAACGTCCCAAAAATAGTGATAAAAAATTTTCATTTTTATTTTAATCGAAAACCATCAAGTATTCATAAGAGACCAACCAAAGTATGTCAAATAAGAGTTATTATCAGAGTACACATCAAAATCATAAGGAAAATGCATCACATGGATGGATGCAAAGCGATCAGGCCGGGTCATTCCCTTTCGTACCGGATGTACCTGAAACCACAAACAAACTGTAAGCATAAGCTTAGTGAGCTTCCCAAAATACCACATACAACGTACATATAATATAAAAACATGTGGTTGTGTCAAGTTCGTATCAACCCCCGGGTCCATATCATCCCAAAATAACAGCAAGTAGGTTTGTCAGGTCCGTATCAACACCAGGTCCATAATGACTTCGAGCCCATATTAGCTTGATACATAAATCATACAATCACATGATACAAAATCATACGACAACATATAGTTTTACTCATATAAGATTTGGGTTTTATAAGTTATTCGGAAGAACCAGATTTTCGTCGATCCGTAATCAAAGGATCTATGTGCGCGCAAAGGCGTAAATTGGTTATTTGGGGACCGTATAGTGGGTCGGCCTTGGTTCCTTAGGCCCACTTAGGTGGTAAGAAGATTCACCTCACATACAGACGAAAAACTGAAATGGCACGTTGCTCTGAAACCCACGCTACTGATCACCTTTACAAATAACAGTGACCAAAATTTAGACTACCACTCAAATACCTAAAATACCACTAGGTCAAACCCTACTCATAATCCAGGTCAGTGTCAACTGAGTCAGTCAAGCTGACTTACTGAGTACATTGGGAGTAATCCTTACGTATGTGGAGCGTACTACATGGTTGACCATTGATCAGGGAGCTGACCATGTATGCATAACGTAGCTCCAGTTACTCCCAACGTATGCGACTGCTCTCCACTTAAGTCATTAAGTGCTTATTCCTTAATCATTTACGTCCAAAATCCAGATCTAGGCTCAATAAGATGTCCTTAACCATAAAGTTTCCAACTTTATGGCTTAGCATGGCTATTAAGACCTTAGCTCTAAAAACGCTAACTTTTTCACCCATTAAGACACTCTAGAACATGCATGGGAAGAAACTAGCGACCAAAAGCACATTTTTATGACCTAACACCCCTAAAAACCTTTGAAAGGATAGCTCAACGTCTTGGAGTGCCTCCTACTCACAAGGATCAAGTTTAGGACAAAAAGGTGACAACTTTGGGCTAGAACTAGATTCATAAGAAACATACACCAAGATTGAAGCTTTTTACCTCCCACAAGATGCACAATGAAGAGAAAATATTGGATCCAAAGCCTTGAGTGAAACACCACAACCTCAAGGTTCTTCCTTCTACTCTAAGGCTCCAAAATGACACCAAAAAGGGCTCTTCAAGCTTCATCATGCACTCACACACTTTGGGGTTTGAAATGAGGAAGGGGGTTGAAGATAAGAGGGTGCATGAGTCCAAAAATGTGCTTAAATAAGGTCCAAACCCTAAAATTTAGGGTTTACACCCTGGCTGTGTACTAGCGTATGCTTAACATACTAACACGAAACCTAGTACGCCTAGCATACCAAGGTGTACCCCCCGTGTACTAAGTTGTATCGGAATTTCACGCAAATGCCATTAGGGACTATTATTGCAAACAAAACACAAACTAAGGGTTAAAAGTGAATACCTGAAAATTAGATGTTACAACTTTCCCCCACTTGAACTAGACTCTGTCCTCGAAGTTTGTTGTCGCATCTCCGCCTCAGGCTCCCACATCCATTTGGAAGTCTTCCGATGTTACCACTGGTCCTTAACCAGTGACACTTCTTTGTATCACAGAGCCTTCGTCTTCTGATTTAAGATCGTCACCGATCTCTCTATGCCATCCCCATTTTCACGGCCAGAAAAGAGCGATTTCGTTTATGCTTTTATAATAAAATCAAAGTAATCTTTACACGAAAAGTGTTGCAGAATTTGTTCCCAAAAAAATATAATAAAAATTTATCAAAGTATTTCTTACAGAAATGTATTTACATTATATTACAAACTCGAGATGTCAACATCGATACAGATCATAAGCATAAACCAAAAACATCATAGGTCACAAAACAAAATTGGGCTAAAAAACAATACATGCCGTACTGATGGGTTTTGAGCAGAACATCATTCCTATGGTGTACATGCAACCATAATGCTTTGGATCTAGGTTTTCCTCAAGTTATACATGCAAACAATCTTCCAAAGCATAAACCTTAATCTAACATGTCGAAGAACGAAATTGATATGTAAATAAGGGTTTGGTATCTTATCGTACTTGTTATGTAGCAATAACAAGAACAACCCACAAAGTCCTTGACTTTTGAAAGCTTAGTGCCCCATGTGTGGCACCTCTAATGGAGTCACAAACACCACTAGCAACAAGATGACTTAGGAGAGGGGAGGAAATCGGCTAGGGCAACACCAAGAAGCATAAGGCCAAAATTCTTATGTTAGGGGGTCTATTTATACTTGTGGTTGCTAGGGTTTTTAGGTGGAAACCCTAATATGACTTCTTAAGCCTTAAGCACCTCATGGACTCCTTCTAGAATATCCCTTGGATGAATTCCTTATGGGCTTCCGATAGAATTTGTCTAACCTTTATTACAAGGTGATCCATCAGTCCAATTGCAATTATCTTATAATTACAATATCAGTCCCCTTGATTTAATTAATCTCTTTTGATTACAAAATTAATTCTAAATTAATTCTTGATCAATATTAATTAAACAATATGATTTCTCTTTTAATATATTAATAAATCATAATTAATCCTCTTTTTCCATAATTCATCCTATCAGTTGCTATGGTGAAGGCAACCCAAAAGGACCATGCTCATAATCGAGTTAAGTACATACCAAAATAGTTATGGGCTTAGACACCTAATCCAACAGTCTCCCACTTGGATAAGTCTAATAACTATTTTGCAAGTACGACTTCAAAACCTGATTAGCAATCATATCTTTCAAAAGCCGTTGTCAAACTCTGATCTTATCAACAACACATCCTTTAGATAAGGGATCATATATTCCTCCATTCTAGATATCGTATAGACATGAGACATGGATTATAATCATTCTCTCTGTCTATATGTTGTTTCCCGATTTCCGATTTATGATGACTGTCAACTGACTACAATTGAACACATCAACTTAGTCCAGGCTTGGACAAGCGCTTAGGGTGTCATCACTAAATCATCAAGGGGCACACAAATGTCATTTTTATCCCACATTGGGTAAAAGGAACGGAACTTCGACTCAAATTCTTGCTTGTACTTACTCATCAAATCACACACAACAATATGTTTTATTACACCAAGTTACTAGTGCGTTTACATATTATCAATGTGCAACCAACTTGTAAACTACAACTCACATGTCTCCATTTCAAGAATATAAGATATTATCGTCTCACAATCACTCGTGATAAAATCCATGAAGTGATTCACGTGAGCGTGGGTTTATTCCAATACTCAAATCTTATTTCAGGAGCACCCATGAACACTACAACAGACTTTTGCTATGTCTAAACACTTTACACAATCTATAGTCGGATTGTAACATCCCAAAAATACAGTCTGAAAATTTCGTTTTAAAATAGTAATAAAACCATATTCATCAATCGTCATATAAGAATCATAAAGAATGTATCTCAAAATCTCTTAACAATTGTCAAATATATCAGAGTATAAACATCCCAGGCTGAACAAATGGTGTGTGCATTGCAATCTTCCCGAGCACCTCTTTTAAAAACTGAGTACCTGAAACCAAAATTGAAAACCGTAAGCATGAAGCTTAGTGAGCTCCCCCAAACTACCACATACCATACAATAACATATAAAGCATCTACTGGGCCTTGCCCACTGCATCGGACCGAAGCCTGGAAACTAACCAGGGCCTTGCCCTCTGCATCGAACCGAAGTCCGGAAACTGCATCGGACCAGAGTCCGGAACTAACCAGGGCCTTGCCCTCTGCATCAGACCAAAGTCCGGAAACTGCATATGACCGGAGTCCGGAACTAACCAGGGCCTTGCCCTCTGCATCGTACCGAAGTCCGGAACTAACTGCATCGAACCGAAGTCCGGAACTGACAGGGACCTTGTCCCCTGCATCGGACCGAAGTCCGGAACTGACTGAACATAACATAGCATAAACATATCAAATAGCATGAATACATATACTGCATACCGCATCGGAACAGAGTCCGGAACACATAACACAAAACATGCTTGAATCACAAAGACGTCAAGCACTCTAACTACTGCATCGGACCGAGGTCCAGAACTAACTGAACATAGCGTAACGTAATCATAGCATATAATATAAAAACATATACTGGATACTGCATCGGACCATAGTCCGGAACACATAACTCATACCATGTCTGTATCACAAAGACACCAAGCATACTGAACTACTGCATCGGACTGAAGTCCGGAACTACTGCTAACTAAACGGGCCGGCATTGTGGTCGTAGACCCGTTCCTACTGGAAGGAAACTCACCTCACACTGTTGAAGTCCCGTAGACACAATCCCACACTGCTGAAGTCCCGCAGACTCCACCCCAGCTGCTGGTTGACAGATTCCCGAACTGTCAACACCAAATAACACCCAATTAATAATTGGGTTCTAACACATAACTAAAAAAAATACGTGCTTTGGATAATTACTACATTACCCCTAGCTTGGCTTACCCAAGCCCAAGGCCCAATCCATAGGCCCAAAGTCAACTAGGGATCAAAGCCCAACATATGGCCCAATTTTCCAAATTGGGCCCAAACCTCTACATGGACTTCCCTTAAGGCCCAAATGTCCAGTCTAGTCCAACATGTCCCATTCTAAGGGCCCAATATCATACAATCCTCTCGGCCCCAACTATGGCCCATCTATGGCCCAATTTTCCAAATTGGGCCCAATCCTTCATATGGGCCTTACCTTAAAGCCCAACTAATTACTGTAGTCCATTTGATTATTCTCGGATGGCCCAACACAAAGCCCAAGTGAAATTAGGGTTTCACATCAAATGATAACTAGGGTTAAGTGTTGCTTACTTAACCCGCTAAGGACTTAACACACTAGGGACTTAATCCATTAAGGACTTAATCCATTAAGTCCATTATTGCTTAGATTAATTTCTGCCAATGATTATTATTTAATATTCACTTATTAAATAATTCTCGTGTGCGTGTTGATAATCTCTCAAATATTAGTATTTCTCAATTAGCCCATTAAGGACTTAGTCCATTAAGTCCTTTACTCTACTATATAAATGAGATGGAATAGTTTGGGCTTAATTCACAATCCAATCCCAATGGCCCAACAGTGGGTCCAATAGGTCTAAGGCCCAATACCCATAATTAGGGCTTTCTAAACCCTAATTAGGGTTCCTCATCCAAACGTGGCCCAATAGGCCCAAAATAACTCTCTAAGCCCATTAGGGTTTTGCTTGTGGGACACCACCCACTACCACCTCGGGTAGTGGTGGTCCATGGCGGCTTACGGCGGCGGCCACCACCCTAAGGTGGTGGTTTTCCATTTCTTTTTATTATTCAATTTGGAAATTACAATTACAATGCTTTATACACACACATTCACTAACACACACACACATAACCACCCTAGTGGCGGCCGGCGGTGGTACAAGGCGGCAACCACCACCTCACGGTGGTGGCAGTGGCTACTTCCGACTTCCCGGCTAAACAAAACATCCAACACGCATACATACACACCTACACGATTTCGTCTTCTTTTTTTTTCAACAGATCCAGCCACCCTCCCTTGGTGGCTCATAGTGGCGGCAGGAGCACTAAAAAGCAACATCAGCAGCACAGCGGCGGCAGCCACCATTCTCAATGGTGGTGGCCGTCCACATGAAATGACCCCAAGAACCAAGCTCTAAACAGCCGACTAGGAGGCTGCTATCGTCGGAGCAATCTGAAACGGCGGTTCACGGCCCACCGGTGACCACAGCCGCCATACACGGCATCAACCCAACAAAAGGAACGAGAGGGAAAAAGAGAAGAATCGACTGAAGGTTTCTCGGCAGCCCAATACTTACACTGCGACAGAATAACAGCCAGCGCCTTCGGCGATGTTCGTATGACACGACAACATCGACCACAACAACTGAAGGTTTCTTCCCGGTCTTCGATAGACTCTCGGTGACTCACGTTGTTGCCGGCAGCTCGTCTCGATGGTGGTAGTTCCATGGCATGGCAGCGGCGACCTCTTATGACCGGAGATGAGAGAGAGGAGGGGTGGCGGCTGGAGGCATATCCCTTAGGGTTAGGGTTTTGAGTGATTTAAGATGCATATATACATGGATCAAGGGAGGGTGACGGGAGTTGTCCCGTGTCCATGCTCCAACTTTGCCCATTAAACCATTCTAGTCCCTCCCCATGATATCTTTTTCAAAATAAAACACATACTTACCTTTTTAACCATATCTTCTAAAATTCTTTACAATTAAAGTCTGAAATTTACCAATCAACCCCTACTCTACAAAAATCTCTTTCATAATAGATCCTTAAATTACTAATAAGCCCTTAAGCCTTCAATCTTTGCAATTTAAGTCCCGAACATACACTTTTAACCCTCGACTTCTAATATTCTTTACAAATCATCCCGGGACTTACATTTATTAATTTATTTAAATAAACGGGGCGTTACACGGATTAATGACAGTCTTACCTCATTACCTACTTCTAAAGTATGATTGACTGTGGATGTTTGAATAACCTAGTTATTCGGGAACTCTAAACATGGGAAGTGAAACACAAGAATAATCGAATCCAATATAGCCTCAAACGTGTGAGTATAAATAAAACACCTTTTATTTAGTCACCATATTGATTACACATTATTCATCATATATTCTTTTGAGTAATCAACTTAATACTTGAATCTAAAAACAATAGCTATCCCATGCTCCAAGCATGCATACTATGTTTTCCTATGGTCCTTACTTTGTGAAATAAATCAATTGAATGCATTCCCAATGATGCTCATTTCATAATTCCTAATATTTATCATAAGTGTAAGAATACCAATTCTTGCCACTATTAGAATATGTTAGATTTTAACATTTTATGCAATGATCCCTTTGTAATGCCATGGCACCAAAGTCACCAAGACTCTGCCAATGATATTACAAAGTGATCTATTGGAGATTGTTATAAGACAACTCTATAGACATTAAGTCTCACATATAAAGTACATTCCTTTGAACATCCTTCTTGCATACAAGTTTCTAATGTACACATAGATTCTTAATATCCAACTCCCCTTATGAAAACATTTCCATATTTTCCATATGACAACTCATTCTTAATAGAATCCTATCTATTTATAATAATGCAAATATGTTCCATTCAATACTTTACTTCCAACTACATCTAGCGACCAATCCTTAGCGAACCTTAGGTCGTCCTTGACAGTTGTTTAATTATTTTAGTCATATGCGATTCTGGCCCTTTTTTCCCTCTTAATGACCTAGGCATTTTGAAAATTAGAACTGTCAAATATTACAGCGTATGTAATTGATCCTATACCCTAAGCGTATGGGATACGGTACATAATGTCTTCCATAAAGACATGATACTTTACCAGTCTCTTGCTATAATATTGCCATATATATACAATTCCCTTATGTTGAACCTTTTGAACATAACATTCATATATGTTCATGACTAAGTTTGATTAAAATTTCTTGATCTAAGCTTTTAGACTTGAAATGAAGTGTAAGTTCCTCTCCCTTAAATATAGTTAAACAACTTCTCAACCTCTGCAACTTGGCGAATTGAAACTTTTGTTTTTCTGTAATTAATATTGCTAACTCGCAATACATAATAATCATGCTCCCATTAACATGATAATTATTTCCTAACCAGCATAACACTTATGATCCCACTAGCTTTGACATGTATTCAGAAATCAGTTGGACTTCTAAAAATCAATACTTATTTACTTTCATTACCAAAGTTCATATTTCTGATACGAGATGCTTTTATAAGACTTTATTTAAGCTTCTTAAAATCATACACCTTTCCTTAGATAACTAATATGTGTGTCTGAACTAATTCTGAACTTAAAACAATAAGTCCCAAATGTTCACACTAACTTCCAAATCTTATAATTCGAACTATGAAGAGGGATGCCATAATCATAATCAAATTTGAGAATGAAATTTACATAATGCTATCTCCTTAAAATCTTCTTAGTGAAAGCGTTTCCTCACAATCATTTTCATGAAGTGGAGAGAACCTTATGACACTTAGATTTTATGGTGTATGTGTTCCTATCCATGTGAATTTGTCATAACCATAATCGCAAGACATTGTTTGTGACATTACCAAACTCATATGGACTGAACTTTTTCAATCTTTATTTCTTTCCGCCTGACAATACAACGGCCTATCATGTCTTCCAAGTAGTCAGGCAGCTCACCCATACAGATCAATTAACTTTCATTGATCAAGGTGCATTTCCTTTTTTGCATTCAAATGAGAACTCTTAGGACTCACATGCATAGTCAACTCTACTGGAATGACACAGAAACGAGAATATGTCAACACGATTGATGCGTGCAAATAGCTACACCTAATTCTAAATCTATAACCTAACTACTTAACTAACTAAAATACACTTAGGCAATGTACCTGGTCAAATTATAGAATAGTCTGGGTAAGTCGAGTGTCGATCATAGGGAACGGTTTTAAATGATTAATCTACCTACTATTAAATTAACCTAATTTCTAATCAAGCAAGGGGTTTTATCTAATTTTGCAAGTTTAGAAGAACTTAGTTCTTTAACACAAATTCAATCAATAAACATAACACTTCTGTTAGTTCGAATCCACTTTCCCTCGATGGTTTATAAATTAGTTATGACAATTACTATTGGTTACCAATTAAGATAGTATTAGCAATTCAATTCTAAATTTTTCTAACATTAATTAATTCATGTAGATCTATGTATGGTCACACAATAGTTAACACATAATCAATTATTAAATAGCATTGGAGCCATGTATGATTCATTTGAAAAACACACTTACAGTCATAATATGAGTTCTCTAGCACAACCTAATTGAATAGTTCAATTACTTATCTAAGATTGGTTCGATCTTAGCTCTAACAATCTAATGCTCACTAAATTACTAGGTATTCAAATTCATGCAGATTCATAATCACTAACTACACAGAACATGAATTTAAAGCAATCAAATATTAAATTAAGCATGCTAGGTTCAATAGATCAAACACAAGTCATAACCAACGAGTAAATCAAAGCTAAAGTATTAAAACCATGAGTTTCAGCTTCATCTAGCTAACAGAAGCATCTAGATTTAGCTGGACATCCTAGTAAACAAACATAAAAAAACCATAGTCTTAATCATGTGTAAATGTACCAAACTAATAATCTCAGTATGAACTATTCCTTCTTCTTTGGTATGCAACCCAATTCCAGACCTCTTCTCCTTCTGAATTTCGTCTCTAGAAACTCTCCAAATCAGCCTAAAAATCCTTTCAGCCGTAGGGAACAAGCGAGTATATAGTTTTCTGATTTTCCGCACTCACGTCGTGAACAGATATTTCTCACAACATGAGTATAGTAATTATCCGTGTTGGGCAAGGACTCCTCTATGCGTATCCTATCTTCTGGAACATTCGTACTCACGTCGTGAATAGTTATGACTCACGACGTGAATGTAGATGAGTATGTGGGTTTTTTTCTCTTTTACTCTCCAAGCCTCCAAAGTTCCAATCTTTATTGATTTTAGTCATTTTCTCCAAAAATGCTTCTATTTGGCTGAAAAGTACAATTAAAGCTTATAAGTATCATTATTCAATGCAAATAACCAAAATATGTAGAAAAATATAAGTAAATATTACCTAAAAACATGCATAAATATGGCAATATCAAATACACCACACTTATTATTTGCTTGCCCTCAAGCAAATCTAATTATTTAAACTCAAACTCTTATCACTATCATCACATAGAGCAATCCAATTCAAACTCAGCTATTATGCTAAGACCACAATGTGTGCATTTGTGTCTAAAATTTTCCTAACGACCCCCTAGTTCTAAATACTCACAATCCTCATAAACACTTGCCCACTTCTTTTGAGCAACACTCATTTTATGCATCCCTCCAAATCCATCCGCAAAAGTATTTCTAGCCTCAAGGTATTTTTGTACAGCTACCCATACATAATCTAGAAATTACAACTTTTGATACCACAATGGAGCTCTTGGAATTCTTCACTTCTTGAATATTTGATCTTTAATTTCTTTGAATTCACCACCTTTTTGTGTGATATTGGTATCTTGAACTTTTGAATTTCTTTGGAATTTTTTTGATCTTTGATCTTCATACTTTATACTTGAATGCTCCAAAAATTATTCAACTTTTCACTTTATAGTAATTTCTCTCTCTTTTTTTACATGTAACTCACTGTTTTCACTCAAAAACCTACATGCTTGAGCAGGGGTGCTTAACTTCAACCTTTATTGGTTAAGGTATTAGTCTAAGTGCAATGACTACATAAGCTTTCCTGGATACATTTCTGGTACACGATGCTAAACATATTGCGATCCTCAAACTAAGCGAGATTGTGTTTTGTCCCATGATTTCACTAGACTAAAGGGGCCACAAATGCACTATAACGTATATTGGCTCAACTAACCACTTGAGTTCTCATCGGATCACCCCATATAATACTGGCAACTTAAGTTCAAATTATTATCATTAGATTAAATTATTAGATTATTATTTCAAACCTATTAAAATTTTTAAATTTTACCTAATTCTAGCAATTTACTTTTTCTTTACTTTTTTGACCCCCTACCCCACACTTATTACATACAATGCCCGCATTGTATGCAAAATATAAAGCAATAAAAAGGGAGAAAAGGAGGAGACTCACCTGGGATAGCAGTGGCGAGATCGAACTCCAATTTGTGGAAACTTTTTCCATCTTGAATATGGACTTCTTGAAATAGGAACTTGGATCTTGAACACGCGAGATATGTAATGTACTGACAAAATATGGAATCGAAACTTCAATATTCATCAAATGCGGTGGAAATATACAAAACGGAAAGAATAATGTGGGAAGGCACACTCCACATTGGATGGTTGAGAAAATGAGTCATAATTGTCTTCATATTAATCCCAAGAAGAATATTGGTGACCCAAGAAATAACATATGTCAATGATCTTCATTATATAGAAATATCAAATTCATGACGTAACTGTAATAATAGTCACGTCGTGAGGTCGCTAAATCATGAAATCTTGGAACCATTAAAACTTGACTCACGACGTGAACATTAAGGATTCACGACGTGAGTACTGGGCAAACAAAAAGTAATTATGCCTTCAACTCTCGACTTCAACCAAATGTCTTAATGGATTAACACTCTTCTAATGCATCATTTTATGACTCTTCTTTAACTCTATCTTCTCTCTTGACCCACCCTACACTTATTTCTAATTGTGGGTCTCGACTCTCGATTCTAACGCTCCCTCGGCTAAACATGAATGAACTAATTTCTTGACATTCCTCTCCCGCAACTCCTAGAGTACATCTGAAAATTAATAACCAAAGGAAGTAAAAAGTAACATAATAACTTAAATAGTTTTACAATCCAACCAAATTTCAAAACAAAATAAAACCAAACCAAACTAAATCAAACTAAAACCTAAATTTAAATAAACAAAATGATCAATCGTCCTCGTGTGTTCCGCTCGTTCCAGCCCCATCTCCTCGCGGCATCCAAAGTTCTACCCATTTTGGGATATACGAGCAATGTGGCGGCACGTTGGGTAGTCGAATTGTTGAGAGAAAAACTTGGAGACACACTTGAACAAACGTTAGAACAAGTTAATTGTGGAATAGTTAATCTCTAAGGATCTAAAAGCTCAACAATAATAAAGTTAGATAGTTAGATAGTTAGTTGCGGAAAGTAAAGAAAGATAAATGACAAAAGTTATATCAAGAATACACTTAAACTGATTCATAATAAGGAATGCAGTCACTCTAAGTTAGTAAGCGAGATCAAGTTTAGTGATTTAGTCTAGAAGACTTGCTTCGAAGAGAGGTTATGTTCCAGTAGCAGTTTGAGTGAGATTAAGATAAGATAGATAACAGATGAAGATAAGAAAGATGAGAAATCTTGTGTATTAAGAAGATAAGAGTTTTCACACTCACATATATAACGATTACACAAGTGTTTTTAATACACAGGAAAGAGTCTCTATTTATAGAGTTTAGAAAAGAACAACTCTATGAGCAGTCGTGCAAGACATGCTGGACAATAGAGAGAGTTACATAGTAAAGAAATAACAATGACTGCGGATAAATAAGACTTGAAGACTCCGGATGTTGCTGATGAAGAATGGTTGCGGTCTCAGTTGTAGAGTTTGACTCCGGTGCTGAATTGGCTGCGATACTGAACCATTGCGGTAGATAAGTTCAAAAGGGTCACTTTCATGTTTCAACAAATTCCCCCTAAGTGACCTTTTTAACTTAGGTTCAGTTATCAAGTTTGAGAAACTTGATCAAGATGCACCAAAATTTTCTAACATTTTCCAGCCACAAGATTCTTCTGGAGATCTCGAACTTGACTTCAGCAGTAGTGTGTTTTGATCTTTCCACTGCGGTCTTGCATATGTCAAGTTGCTTCTTGGGTAGGCGATGCATGGCATTCATCAGAATGAAATATTTGACATTTTCCGTTTTCCGTTTGAGTATGACGCCAAGATTTGGGTAGTTGGTTGCACCTAGAGATCTTTCTTCAAAACCTTCTGTAAGCATTGGCACTTGATCAAATGGTGGAAGGTCAAATTTCTTGACAATGGTGGGGTAGATGTCCGCATCAATCTTTGCAAAATCACAGACAGTTTCCATGAGGAAAGATTTGGCTTTGTCGAGAGCTATCTGCATCTTCGGATGTTTCTCTGCCTTGTTCTGAAAAGCTCTGGCAATGAGAAATATTTCTTCTGGGTTCATGCTGGGGAAGTCTGCTTGGGTGCGGATGTAATCATGCTCTCTTCTAGTCAGAGTGAATCAAGCAAAATCTGCCTTCATAAATTTCCGCATCTTGTAGTTCTTCACTGCGGATGGTTTATTGTTAGACCAGATGTTTTCCACAGAAGAGCCATGCTTTGCATAGAATTGAGTCAGTCTTTCAAATTCCATTGACAGAAGCTTGTGATCAGGGAGACTGCAGTCGAAGGAGTCAAAGACCGTAAAGTACTTTGCATTGGGAGAAATTGGAATGTCCCAATAACCATCTGATGGTGGTTCAGCATATGTAAGGTGGGGAGTGTAGTCTTCATCAAGTAGCCTGCGGAGAGGATTGACCCATGAGTTGATCAGCGATTCATCAATCATAGTATCAAAACCACATTCTCTCCATATTATTTCGGCTAACTTGGCTGCTTTCAAATCATGTTTCCTCTGGGCAGTGGCAGGAGAATCTGTAGAGCTTTTTGAGGAAATATAGTCCTCAAGATTCTTTAGATGAGGAGGCGTTGGAGGAACGTTTAGGTTGTGTTTGGGTGATGAGTGGGGAGATGTAATATTTTGAGATGGTGGAGGGGAAGGCTGCGGAGTGGGAATTTTATCTATGGTGAGTGGAGGGCTCTGTCGGGTGGATGTATTTGAGTGCTCACCAAGATCGTCTTCTTTCTCACTTCCCCCTCTTGAGGAATGCAACCCTGGTGCTTCCTCAAGCCATTGTTTCAATCCATCAACTTTGGCACAAACCTCAGCAAAGTGTGCTTTCACTGAATCGGCCAATTGGGAGTTATTTGGAATAGTAGAGTTGAAGAGCAGCTTGTGAATATCCTTTGTGAGTTGCAGTATCTCTGGTCCATGGAAGTTTGATGTGAGGGATTTCTGCATGCGGGCGATGGTTGCATGGAGAACAGAAATCGTAGACTCATAGGTAGTATGAGTTTCCTCTATTGCCTTTTGGGACTGGCCAGCTTGATCCACAATGGCTGTTTGTAAGCCATGTTTGATTGCGGTGACCTCAGAGATGAGGCGCTCTGCTGCGGCCATGAAATCTTATGGTCGACCCTACGGTTTGTGTCGATAGATCGTATTCCCATCTCGACTTTGAGAGAGATGCGCTCAGCGGCCATATGCTCTCTCGTTTCGAGTCGTTCGATGCGCTCGATTAGGGATTGCGGTCCTGGGAGATCATCTGATGGAGGTTTGGTAGGCTTGACCGCAGCCAAAATTTGATCAACTTTGGCTTGTAGGTTGAGGAATTCTTTACGAGTGACCACATCTTTCTTCTTTTTCTTCTTCTTTTCTTTAGGCTTAGAAGTAGAGTGCTGAGAACCGCTGGATTCTTCTTCTTCCTCGAACATCATGAGGTCATCATCTGATGGATTCGGTTTGTTGACCTCTTGGATGTCTTCATCGTCAAAGCCGAAGGTTGGGGCCGAGCTGAGTTCAATAGCTGGCTCTTCGTCCTGAGATGGGTTGACTGCGGTAGGTGGAACAGGAGGTGAGGAAGGAAGAACTTTTGATGTACCTGCAGCTGCGGTAGAGGCTTGGGCTTTCAGCATGGTTTCAGCCATTTGGTCCATCCAAGTCTGAACCTTAAGAATTGTTTCAGCAGTGTAGGCGTTGCTGATGGCGTTTGCCCAGTATCTGGCTACAGACAGGATTTCTTGCTCCTTCTGCTTTTGCTGTTTGACTTGCTGCTCCTTGCGGGCTTGGAACGCCCTTTTGAAGGCAACATACTTCTTGATTTCAGCATCAGTGGTTGGTTGATACCGACTCCAGGAATCATTCGAGTCTTCATCGTCAATTCCTTGTCGCACCAAGGTGTCCCTTGGGTTCAAGGATCCTTGCACATTTTTGCTCACCGTGCCTAAACCACCTAATATAGAAGTAAGCAGAGTAGGATTTCCTGGGCTTCCTTGGTCTCCTTGACCCGTGGTCAAGTTTGGCCTCGGCCCAGTTCTGGCATGGGCGAAAGAGATGCCCTGCGGATGGAGTGGTGTTTGGAGTGTTTGGGATACTTTCAAGAGGATGGAGTCTAACTCATCAGATGAAAAAATGTGCAGCCGGGAAGCCCTGGAGACCTTAGGGCGATTACCAGTTTTATCTACTTGAGATCCAACTGGGGGGCTATCTCCACGTTCAGAAGAAGATGAGGATGAAACAATCTCACAAGATGAGTTTGAGTGGTATTCGATGGTGGTATCGAATGGATGTGCGGCCATCCCAAGGACTACCGGAGCCTTTTGAGAGGCTTTAGTATCAGTCCGGTCACGCATATGGCTAGTGGTTTCAGTTGTCTTTCTTTTCTTGAGGATAGATATGGGTTGTCTATCTGCCTCAGAGTCACTGCTCGATACAGTGGTGGTTTGGGGTTTGCGTTTCTTGGAGGGTGCGGTTTGTTTTGGAGCTTTCTTTTTGGGTGTTGTAGCCTTCTTTTTAGACGCTACTGATTTTCTCCGTTTAGAAGGGTTAGAGAGTGTAGTGGCAGAGGGGGCTGCGGTACCCTTAGGAAGAATAGTTGAAGAAGGAAGAGGTGGGGTAGAAAGGTATGGGATAATACCCTCCGTGGCCTCAATATGATCTGAGACATCAGCAGTCTCAAGACCAAGTAGTGAAAGAATGTGTGTGGGGAGCTTGCGGATAGGTCCAAAAGAAGTTTGATCAGAGGAAGGAGTATACCTTTTGAGATCCTTAGTGACAAAAAATTGATGTCACTTCCCATGTTGAGACCAGCATCCACATGCAGATCAGAGATACACAAAGACCAAAAGCGAGCAAAAGTGAGCTCGGTTGGGTTTTCCGTTGGTTGTCCTTTGGGAATGTACTGGAGGAAATCATCCCAAAGAATTTCACCGTAGTTGACATCACGGCCAGTGAAGATGCTCCATACGAGTTCAAGGAGCTTGAGTCCCATGTTGTCAATGCCTCCGGTTCTGCCAGATAGACATCTGATGACGAAGTGGCATACAAACTGCCAAACCGCAGGCAACTGATTCTTCTTAAACTCACCAACCCCTCAGATTGGTTTCTAGTAACCCATTTGGTACAATGCGGTAGTGATATCGGATAAGGATGGAGTGAAGAATTTGATGGAGGGATGGATTAACAGGTTAATGGAGGTTAAGAATTTTTCTTTGGTCAAGATGACCAAGGAGTCGTTGACGAGGTTCAGATGCACTTCTTGAGGATTTTCTTTTGGTCTGTATGCAGACAGAGCACATTAGAGAAGTGTAGAAATGGGAACAGCATCGGTGAAGGCGTCGAACGGGCCAAAAAGGATGTGGTTCTTGAGATGCTTGATCATCAGTTTGGTTGGAGCATTGTAAGAAGGATGATCATCAAACACAGCCCTGAAGTTGCTTGAAGCGATTGTTGGTGATGTGGAACCAGTTTGATTCATCGAGCTTGAAGCCTTGGATAGCTTCTTGGATGCACCAGATTTCGCCATTGAGTGTTATGAGATGGAAGTTCTTGAGAGCTTTTGAGAGTTCTTGGAGAGTTCATAGAGTAATCGATTATCAGAGAGCATAAACGATTATTGAGAAGAAGGAGGGTTTATAAAGGGGGTAAAAGGATTTTAACCCTAGGTAAAAGATAAGAGGGGGTAAGAAGTTGAATGGGGGTTTGGGGGGGGGGGGAACAACGATTCTGGAATTGAATCTCAACCACACGAACATGAAACGGTTTTTTAAGAGATTTGAGAGATCTTAAAAGGAGGATTAGCATTTAATGGTGGAGTGGACGCATGGTAAAACGTTAGGTAATCGTGGGTTGATGAGAGAGAAAGTTGAAACTGATTGGACGTGTTTGGGAGAAGAAAGGACATGTTGAAAAAGGATCGATTTGGGAATCATTCTTTTTGGCATTATCCCTAAAGTAGGTCTGATACGGGGTTTATTAAGAAAGGTAAAGTGACAGTTTCTAAAGGGAATGTTTGTATTTTATTTAATGAAGGATCATTAAATAGCACACAAGGATTCAAGAGTTAATGAATCGGTTGGAATTTATTTGAGATGGTTGCGGATGAATTCATCAAAGCCGTTGAGAAACTCCATTGCGGATGAGAACGAAAGATTTCGAAGAATCTGTGAGACAAACACTTGTACAAAAATTAGAAATAAAGGAACATTAAGACCCATGAGAGATACGTATGATATATGGTTGCGGTACCTAGATTGCGGTATCAAAACCATCTATCATATGTAATTCTCAGTTAGAACCGTAATGAGGACCAAGGATGGTCTGCGGTAGCTAACACTTCAAAAAGAACTGTGGGTCCGAATTCATCATTCCTAACATTTGTAAGAATGTATTGAGTTTTGAAGAGTCAAGAGCTTTTGTAAAAACATCAGCAATCTCTAGGAACAAAGATGAGTTCAATATTACCTTTCAAAATATGATCTTTGATGAAATGGTACCGTAACTCAATGTGTTTCGTTTTGGAGTGCTGAATATGATTATGAGAGATAGCTATAGCACTTTCTGAGTCACAGTAAATTGGTATCTGCAACATTTTGTACCCGTAGTCTAGTAATTGTGTCTTCATCCAGAGAACTTGGGAACAGCAGCTGGTTGCGGCTACATATTCTGCTTCTGCGGTAGATAGAGATACACACGTTTGTTTTCTTGAAGACCAGCTTATAAGTCGTCCGCCTAGAAATTGACATCCACATGAAGTACTTTTTCTATCGAGCTTACAACCTGCATGATCCGCATCGGTGAAGGCTTGGAGACTGAAATCGTTGCCTGCAGGATACCATAAACCCATAAATTTGCTTCCTTTAAGATACAGGAGAATTTGTTTGGCTGCGATCATGTGAGACACTTTTGGATCAGCCAGGTATCTTGCACATACACCAGTTGCAAAGACAATGTCAGGTATGCTTGCGGTGAGGTACATTAGCGAACCAATGATGCCTCTATAAGTCTTGTGATCCACAGGTTCACCAGAGGGATCAGCAGAGATCTTATATCCGAAGGCCACAGTGACTTTTGCAGAAGAGCAGTTATCCATTGAGTATTTCTTCAGAAGTTCTATGGTGTATTTTTCTTGATGAATGAAAATTCCTTGATGAATTTGTTTGACTTGAAGACCAAGAAAGAAGTTGATTTCTCTATTCATGCTCATTTTGAATTTGTTGGTCATGAGCTTTGCAAATTCATCAACCATATCTTGATTAGTAGACCCAAAAATGATATCATCCACATATATTTGTACCATCATAAGGTGTTCACCATTTGCTTTTCTGAATAATGTGGGATCAATCACTCCTCTTTTGTAACCGGATGAGACAAGAAATTCAGAGAGTGTCTCATACCAAGCTCTTGGAGCTTGTTTCAGGCCATAGACTGCTTTTTCGAGCTTATAGCAGTAGTCTGGAAATTCATCATTTTGAAATCCTGGAGGTTGCTGAAGGTAAACTTCTTCTTTTAGTTCACCATTGAGGAAAGCACTCTTAACGTCCATTTGGTGTACCTTGACATTTTTGTGGGCTGCGTATGCTAGAAAGATTCGGATGGCTTCCATTTGTGCTACCGGAGCATACGTTTCATCGTAGTCAATGCCTTCTAGTTGACTATAGCCCTTGGAAACCAGTCTTGCCTTGTTTCGGATGACTGAACCAGATTCGTCTAGCTTGTTCTTGAAAACCCATCTTGTACCGACAATAGTATGACCTTGTGGAAGAGGAACAAGTTGCCATACTTTGTTCCTTTCAAATTCTTCTTGCATTGCAACTATCTAGTCTGGTTCAAGCAGAGCTTCTTTGATAGTTCGAGGTTCAACTGAAGACATAAATGCTGCATATATTGACAATGGTCAGATAAATCTTTGGAAGACCGTGTCTGGATACCTGCTGATGGATTGCCGATGATTTGACCTGGTGGATGGTCTTTTGTCCATACATGAAGATGTGGCATTAGATGATCAGCAGCTGTGGTAGAAGGAATGTCTTGGATATTAGAGGAATCTGCGGTTGGGGAAGGCAGTTCCCCCTGGACTTGAGAGCATCCTGCGGAAACATCTTGATCTATGAGAACAGGGTTTTCTTGAAGAATTGACAGAGATTGAGGTTCCCCCTGGATTGCGGATGGGAGTTCCTATGAAACTTGAGAAGGTTCCCCCTGGAATGCAGATGGAAGAGTGACAATTCTGGGATCGAATCTAGCGTCAATATTCTCTATGAGTTCGTCATCTGAGTCGTCTGAAGGTTCGATTGATGGTGAGACTTCACTTCGGGTAGGAATGTAAGCAACATCAGGTACTGGAACCTCAACGGTTGTAGCAATATCCGAAGTAGAGCTTTCCCCCTCAACCGGAGAGGTGGAAGTATTGATAGATACTACTTCAGATAGAGAAGGTGCAGATACGTCGACATGTTGTTGTTGAGCTGCGGACGACACTAGGACTTCGGATAGTTTCTCCGTTTCAATGGGATCAAACGGGTCATCATAGTTGATTTCAAGTAGATTTAGAAGTCGAGAATTGGTTGGAATGTCACTTTCCATGATTGCAGTTGTTTCAGTGGATGGAGGTGCACTGCGGATGTGATAGTCATCAAATTTCACATCAAAACTTTCAATGATCAACCTTGTTCTTCTGATGAGCACTCAATATGCAACCTTGTTAGTCGAATAACCAAGGAAGATACCTTCGTCAGACTTCGGTGCAAATTTATTGAGTTGATCTCTATTGTTGATCACGAAGCATCTACATCCAAAGATATGAAAGAAACGAACATTGAGTTTGCGATTGTTGAGCCCTTCATATGATGTTTTATTGAGACACTTGCACACAATACTTCGATTTCGAACAAAGCATGCGGTTGCTACTGCTTCGGCCCAGAAATAGAGAGGAAGTTGGGCGAAGTTAAGCATGGATCTGGCTGCTTCAACGTGTGTGCGATTTCTTCTCTCTACTACGCAATTTTGTTGCGGTGTATAGGGTGCTGAAAAATATTGAGAGATGCCTTTGGAAACTAGGAAACTGGTCAGCAGATGATTAGTGAACTTAGTTCCATTATCACTGTGGATGCGTCTGACTGGAAGCTTGATTTGAAGTTCGATTTCTTTGATGAAGTTAATGAAGATCTGTGATGTCTCTGATTTGAGTCTAAGAAAGAAGACCCATGTGAAGCGTGTATAGTCATCAACAACAACCAGTATATATTTTTTGTGGTGAAGACTGGCTACGGTTGAGGGACCGCAGAGATCAATGTGTAGTAGGTCCAGTGGTTCAGAGATAGAAGAATCCATTAGCAGAGGGTGACTTGCTTTGGATTGCTTACCGCATTCGCATGCTGGGCAAGGAGTTTCGTTGCTGAATTTGAGAATAGGAAGACCACAGACCAGTTCTCCTGTGACAAGATTGTTAATGTAGCGAAAACACAGCTGCGGTTTGCCAATGATAAGAGAAACATCAAGAGGGTACATCGTGCCTTCGCAGCGTTACTTGATTAAGCAGGTGCTACGATCATTCGTCATTATGTAACATAATTGATTGTCAAATTCAACACGATGTCCTGCCTTACATAATTGGCCAACACTGATAAGATTGTGTTTAAGACCTTCTACATAAGCAACTTTTTGAATAGAAAAGTTCCTTGTAGTGAGAACAACGTAACCTCGGATGACACCATTTGCATTGTTGCCAAATGTGACATTTCCACCATTGCATATAGGCCTGAAATCCCAAAGGTACTCTAACCTTCCGGTCATGTGCAAGGAGCAGGAACTATCAATTAACCATTCTTCTTCTTATTCCTCCTTGCACAAATCCTGAGATTTAAACGGTTAGTTTAGGCATCCAAACAAATTTGGAGCCAGGGATGATTGATGTATTCTTGAATGATGCATGGTCCGAGGTTGCATGGACAGGTCTTTTGTCATTATTCAAACCGAGTCCTGGGTGTTTGTTCAGATTTGGATTGTTACGAGTTTTCTGAAAAGTGTGAGATTTCCGTCTTTGATTTGACTTGACATGAGATAAAAACCTTTGACAACTGCACTGACATTTGCAAAAAGAGGGTTTGTCATTGACTCTGACATTGTTTTTGGTCAGCGGTTTATGGGGTGTGTTGGACTTGAAATTAGTACGAGGTGGGTAACTTTTGAAAGATTTGACGTTTGAGTTCTGAAAAGTTTGTTTTGAACAAGTTTTCGTTCGTGTAAATCTTTGGTTTGCTCTAGGTGGATTTGATAAAATTCCTTTCCATTTGTTTTGATTTGATCTTAAAAGTGTTGGAGTGGGTAAAACTCCTTTCCATTTTGGGTCAGTTGGAGAGTAGATCTGAAAAACATAGTTTCTGAAAGGTTTGATACCTTTTTGGGTTATGTCAGAAGTAGCAGAGGTGACTTTTGAAACTGAACTTTTCTTTTTGTTTGTTTTCATGAAAGAAGAATTTTTTGAAATGTAATTTGTGAGAACAAATTTTTTTGGACTCTTGGATTTAGGAATTCTTTCATGTTTTCTATTTTTCGAAAAACTTTGTCTGCCTTTGTTTTGAAATCTGATTTCTTCTTTGAAAGCTCTTTGTGCCAAGAATTTTGGTGAACCGCAGTCATTGTTATTCAACTGCGGTTTCTTTTGAAAACATGGGCTAGAATCATCAGAACTTGAAGATTCTAGAATTTTAGAGCATTGACCTACCTCAAAATTTTCTATAGGCAATTCGTGAAAAATCGATTGAAGAGTTGTAGTTCCTTGAACTAAATAGTTGCAGTCAAAGTTTTCTAACTGCGGTGAAGATAACTTGACTATTTCAGAGTAGGTTTTAGATAAGACTGCGGTGGGACATTTCTGAGACAGTTGATTGCAGTCTGAGGACAAGGATGGAAAGTCCTCTGAAACTTCGGGGCTTTCAACGACAATTACTTCATCAACTTCGGATGAAGGTTGAGAATTGGAGTGAGTTGTGCCACTTATGGGAATTTGATCACGTATGTGACTAGAATCCTCAGGCACAATTTCCTCAATGACACAATTATTGTTCAAATTGTGTAATCTACCGAAGTGAGTTTTGATATCCTCGGGAAAAGTCTTGTCATTGACAGGGAAATGAAATTCTCTATTAGGAGGGACATACACTCTGTTTTAGTTGAATCGGGGTGAGGAATCCATTGCGGTAAGATATCCATTAGACCAACCCCAATTATATGTATTATCTACGGTACCATTGTTTACCAAATTTTCAATAGCCTCACTCTCATTAAACAGTTTTTCAATTAAAAGATTCAAGCGTACAATTTCTTTCTGAGCTAAATCTTTTTGATTCAAGGCTATTTCTAATTGAGTTTCACTTAACATTCTAGCATCTTTCTCTAACTCTAGATCTCTTTCTAGCATTGCCATCTTAAGTCTCATGTTATCCAGTCTTCCTCTCACGTGGAACATCTCTTGGGACGCTATGTTCTTCTCATCTAAGGCTTTGTTATAGTCTGAAAGGACAGCAGCGCAAGTGTCCTTGAGATCATCTATGTAGGGTTGACAATCATGCATGCTATAATTTAAAGTTTGGATCATGAGTTTTACCTACTCAACGATGCTTAGGGTCCCATCTTTCGCCATGTAGCAGTAGTTTTTGTTCAATACTGCTGACCCATCATCATCCGTAGTAGCCATCATGCATATTTTGCCTTTCCTTGTAACACTGCTGATGGTCTCTTCTTCATCTCCTAATGACCAAACTTGATGGTCTCGTTTAACTTAAGCCACATATGCCCTTGCTTTTTTCTTTTTCTTCTAACTCTTGATCCATTCTGAGATAGAATGCTCTGTCCTTGACTACGTTGGCCTTACAGTCTTTTGCGAAGTGATTTTCTTTGTTGTGTTTGTGACAAATTACAACATCAGCCTTGTCTTCTAATTGAGTACCGGAGTCATTGTTCTGTGGAGACTGTGGTACCTCATTGGGTTGATTATTCTGAGAGAATTTAGAGTACCGAGAGTTGTTGTTCTGAGGACCGAAGTTACGGTTGAACGGTGGTTTGTTGAATTGTTGATTTTTGCGAAAAGAGGAAGGTGGTATGCGGTTGAACTGTTGGCTAACTAGAGCAATAGCCTTCTGAAACTCTTCTTCATCATCATACTCAGAATCTGCTTCGTATGATTGTGGTGGGGTGTCATACGATGAGGAGTAAGGTGACTGCAGTGGAGCTTGTGCTATGAGAGCAAGTGGTCCCCCGAAGTCAGCACAGTCTTTGCGTATAATGGATTCTTGTGCTTGAAGTTCTCCATAAAGTTTGTAGAGTGATAAAGAGTGAATCTTTCTGTCACCTTGGACTATCATTTTGGCCGTAGTCCAATGTCTTCCTAGATCATTAAGGAACTGGAGATTGGTTTCATGGTTGTTGCGAATGGTACCAGCATTTGATAACTTTGTGACAATTAGATTGAATCTTTTGAAGGAGTCTTCCAAACTTTCACCAGCATGAGCTTTGAAGTTGTTGAAGTCGTTGAGTGCGGTTGTGAGCTTCTTATCTTATGCTTGTTCTGAGCCTTCGTACAGGTTTTTGAGTACATCCCAGATCTCTTTAGCTGACTTGCAGTTTATGATAATATCAAAGTTGTCAGGAGCAACACCACATGAAGTTTCATAAAAAGCAACAACATCATTTTCCATTTTATCGAGATCATCTTTGGTAGGACGACTCATAGTTGGTTGACCTCCTCCTAGTCTGGTTGCAGCACCATCAGTTTGGATATGTGTGAGAACTGGAACATGTGGTCCTTCTTCCACGGATCTCCATACATCTCTACCCAATCTTCTTAAGTACCTCTCTATTCTTTGTGACCGGTGATGATATTCATTTGTTACTAGTATTGGGGCTCGGTTAGAACCACCAACACTATTGTGCCATTTTTGTTTTTTTTTTGAGAAATGAGCTTTAGTGGTATAGAAAGCTTAATGAGAAAATCAGAGTTCCGATATCCAAAAAGCAACCACTTTGGCTCTGATACCAATTGTTGAGAGAAAAACTTGGAGACACACTTGAACAAACGTTAGAACAAGTTAATTGTGGAATAGTTAATCTCTAAGGATCTAGAAGCTCAACAATAATAAAGTTAGATAGTTAGATAGTTAGTTGTGGAAAGTAAAGAAAGATAAATGAAAAAAGTTATATCAAGAATACACTTAAACTGATTCATAACAAGGAATGCAATCACTCCAAGTTAGTAAGCGAGATCAAGATTAGTGATTAAGTCTAGAAGACTTGCTCTGAAGAGAGGTTATGTTCCAGTAGCAGTTTGAGTGAGATTAAGATAAGATAGATAGATAACAGATGAAGATAAGAAAGATGAGAAATCTTGTGTATTAAGAAGATAAGAGTTTTCACACATACATATATAATGATTACACAAGTGTTTTTAATACATAGGAAAGAGTCTCTATTTATAGAGTTTAGAAAAGAACAACTCTATGAGCAGTCGTGCAAGACATGCTGGACAATAGAGTGAGTTACATAGTAAAGAAATAACAATGAATGCGGATAAATAAGACTTGAAGACTCCGGATGTTGCTGATGAAGAATGGTTGAGGTCTCAGTTGTAGAGTTTGACTCTGGTGGTGAATTGGCTGCGGTACTGAACCATTGCGGTAGATAAGTTCAAAAGGGTCACTTTCATGTTTCAACATGAATCACACCCATATGGGAATAAATGCCCTCGACAAGTTGGGTATTATAAGTAACACCCGCACGAATGTTGTCCAAATAAGTACCCACCCAACTTTGGAATGGGTCGGCATGCATTCCTCCTTTAAATCTATGAACTCTTCCTGTTTCTCCACGTGCTTGCACATTTCGTCGGCGAGGTCTTGACTGCGGTTGTTGCTCGGGTTGTGGGCTTGGTTGTTCTTCACCATCATCATCGGAGTGCACGATCCCCCAATGTGTCCCATAATTCCTCACCACCCTCATTGTCTCCAAATAACCCAAGGAAAACTTATTCCCCTCCATGCAAGTCAAGGACATCGTGATGTTAGGAATTATCACACTCCTGTCTTTAAAATGGACCATAAAAAGAACAAATTCAACTTGGTAACTTTGTCCCCATGGCGCTTGTGGTGGATGGAAAATGTGATGAGTCAGTGGATAAGATGGTGAATAGGTGATTTGATGCTACTTTCCGGTGACACCCGGGAATTGAACACTCCAGACGCAATGTTACTCCAAAACTCGACCCCCGATGCTCCAACCTTGTAATCTCGGGCAGCCTCTTGCAAAAACATAATGAACTCAGGAGTCATGGCCTCGTGGGCCTCATACAAACCCATTCTCCACGAGAACTCAACCAAGCTACACTCCCGATATTCTCCGCCTACACAAAAAACCAAGGCTTGCGGATAAGTGGGATCTTGGACATTCTCATGAAATGCCACAGTAGAGAAAATTTCCATAGATATCTCCTTATAAACCTGTTCCTGGATATCATAAAGATTGTTCCACCCCTTGCATGTGAAAGAGTACCCTTTCCCCATAAATAATTTTGTAAGAAATGGGGTCGACCGATCAACAATTCCAACATCCTTCAACCCTTTCCAATTCACAGTCGGGGTGACAACGAACTCACGGTTATGTAACCACCCCAGATGGTTGTTATAATAAGTAAGAACATCCCGCGACACATTCGTTGGGAAGACATAAAATGGGTGCAAGCTAGCCAACCCAGCTGGAATCTCTCGCCTAGGAGCCATTTCATGCAAAACATGAAACAACACAAACCAAAATAGAAAAATATCCAACACATTAGAATTAAACAACATAAAGTTCACCATGCCCAGAATTCACATCGTGAATTCCTAGGAACTCACGTCGTGAATTCGACAGTGCAGGTTAGAATCCTTCATGGCAGTGTATAAATTGTTCCAATAAAATGGTTTGGGTTTACTCCATTAACAATCCTAAGCATAATCCAGTCACATGCAATGGTTATAACACAAATTTTAGGGCAACATTGCAACGATATACTAAACACAAACCCTAGCCCTATATTTAACAATTAAAGCAAAAATTAACAAGTAAAATAAAGAACTCAATACCTTAGAGTGTAGATAACGTAAGCTAAAATGGAATATTGAGTTTTATATGGCCGCAATCGGAATGGGGGGACCAGGAGAAACAGCCTCACTTCGTGGGAATGGAGAAGTGATTAGGTCAAAGTGGGTTATGGTCCTTTATCTGTGGTTCTGTGTAATTCAACATTCACGTCGTGAGTTTTTAATGACTCACGTTGTGAGGCGTCTTGGGCCATGCAGTTGGGCCATCCAATTAATCATCAAGTGGACTTATATAGTTATTGGGCTAATAGAAAAGTGGTCTGTAAGTCCTCTTGGACTCACGTCATGAGGCATACGCACTCACGTCGTAAATTCTATCTCATCAAATATCCACTTAATTAATCTAATTTTTTTTAATTAACTATAAATCTTAATTAATTAACTATAAGTTACTTAGATGATGAGACAATTGATTTTCCTAAAAACTAGAATTCAAAAACTAAAAGGAAAAGAAAATTCAAACCGGGCTCGGGTTGCCTCCCGAGAAGCGCTTGTTTTTTATGGAGTCATGAGCCGGACTCCGTGCCTCCTTATGTTGAGCTGTCCGAAGAGTCCATCACCAACTGAACCTTTTGCTCCTTCTATCGCTTTTTGTAAGCCTGAACTCGTCATTTATACACCTTTTTCGAATTCTCCTTTTTAGCTTTCACCTCATCTACATCAAGCTTTCGTTTGGTCCCTTTATTTTCTAATTTTTCTTCATTCTTTTTAAGTTCCATGGGGACCTTCTTTTCTTCAGTAGCTGAATCTATCTCCTTAGAATTAACCTCATCTTCATCACTTGATAAATCGTCACTTTCCTCGCTTACCCAAGAAGTTGGTTTTGTATAGGCAATTACCTCAACTAAAAATGGGACGGATGCTCTTAGTTTTGTTCATTTGACTTGCTGAAGTGTTTTCATATGTTCTTCCATCAACTTCTCTAATTCTCCAAGTTCATTATCTTCATCAATGTTACAAAACTCATTTTGAACATTACTTCCTTTGAAACCGTCTTCTACTCCAAAAATTTCCTCGTCATCTCCAACTCTCAAGGTGAGCTTGGACTCACAAATATCAACCAAGGCACCAACAGTATTTAGTAAAGGGTGACCAAGAATAATCGGAAGATCAGGATTTTCTTTCATATCTAAAACCACAAAGTCAATTGGAAAAACGAATTTCCCAATTTTCGCTAGAATATCTTCTACAAGGCCCCGGGGTTGTGTCACTGAAAGTTTACCATGTGAATTGTCATTTTTGTATCCTTCAACTTTTGTATATTCAACTTCTGATAAAATGAATAAGGCATCAAATTTATGCTAGCCCCAGAATTGGCTAAAGCATAAGTGTTCATATTATTCCCAAACTCACATGAAAGAGTGAGGCATCCAGGATCTCCCATCTTCTAAGGTAAGTCTCCCAACACTACTTTTAAACTTTGCTCAATTAAAATAACCTTGGAATTTTTATTCAATTGTTGACGAGTGTCTATCAAATCTTGTAGGAACTTCGCGTACTCGCGAATTTTTGATAACGACTCAATAAAATGAGTATTTATAGGAATACCCTTTACATGCTTTATAAACTCCAAATTCTCCCTTTCTAGTGGAATAAGATTAGCTCGGGGCAGAAACGGTAAAGGCGGACGATAAGCCGGAACAAATTTTGAATTTTTTTGATCAGACCGATCCCACGTCATGAGCATAAAGGGCTCGCGTCGTGAGTTTTGTGTTTCAGCCATAATATTATTTTCGATTTATGACTTCTTTGGTTTTGGTTCGGCTGGTTATGGCTCCTCCTCTAATGCTTCTAAGAATTCAGAAATGGCCTCGTCTTCAGTATCGATCATCATGACATGGGATTGAGTTTGTTTTTTGGGAAATTGTGAGGATAATTTGTTGTTCACCAAAGTTGTTAATTAACCAAGTTGGACTTCGAGATTATAGATCGATTCTTGATGATTTCTTAATGAGGTATCGTCATGCCTTTTCTTGGAAGCTTCCATAAATCGGGTTAACATGTTTTCAAAGTCAACTTTCTTCTCGGCTGGTGGTTGCTCTTTTTGGTAGAAGCCTCAGCTTGCCTTCTTATATTTTTCTTCTTTCTGCTTCTTGTATTCGTCATATGGCAGCCACTCCTTCTTTGGTTTTCTCCAGTCTTCATCATATTTATCCCCACTAGAATAGCAATCTTTAGCTTTTTTTATACCCATTATCATCTAAGTGGAAATCTTTGGTCAAGTGTGGACCATTAAACCTTTCACATCCAAATCATATAACATGTATTGTCTGGTCGATTTTTGTCATTCTCCTATCCATTGTATCAAGCATGGCCATTATAGCAGCCATGTCTGCAAAATTTCCACCGCCGCTTCCTTTAACTCCGTCATTTCATGGATTGTGGTACTCACGAGAATGCTTTGCAAATTCTTGAACTAACTCCTTGACTTTCCCCAGATTTTTCTTAGTTAGTGGTCCTTGAGAATCAAGGATTTGCCTTGTCATGACATTAACACCATCATAAAATATTGACACTTCTTGTTGTATATTGAGGTAATTTTGAGGACAATTTCTCAGCAATCCCTTATAGCGCTCGCGTGCCTCATAAAGTGACTCACTTGGATATTTTCTCAAAATTTACTATTTCCTTTTTGAGTTTAGCTATCTTGGAAGGTGGGCAAAAATGTTCTAAAAACTGTTCGTGCATTTGAGCCCAAGTAGTGATTGCACCAAGTGGTAGTGCCTTTAGCCAGTCTTTAGCAACTCCCTTAAAAGTGAATGGTAGCATCCTCAGCAAGACTATCTCTCTAGGAACATTTGGGACATTGAAATAATCTGATGTGTCATTTACTTCATCTAAATGCTTGTAAGCATCCTCATGATCCTTTCCAGAAAATGGTACATCCTTAAGTGCAGTAAGGATGTATCCTTTCAGTTCGAATGGGGCAGTTACATGAATTATAGGTTGTATTAGGCCAGGACCAGCACCATCTCACTTTTTATAAGCTCCCATGGACATATCCATGATATCCGCCATATCGTTATCAGGCTCGGATTCGGATTCATTTCTATGTAATGCAAATTCAGGCTTGCATTCGTACTCGGATTCTCGTGGGTTAGATTTTTTTATCAAAGTCCTCAACCTTGTTCTTGTCCTTTATGGATGTACTAGATTCTCCCACTTTCTTTCCTGACTTCTTTCCAAAGACTGATTTGAGATGAATGATGACTTTTTTGGTGTTTGGTTCACTCCTACCTGCTTATCTGTCTTCTTGTGAAGGGCTGACTCTAGATCTTCAAGTGGTGGCACCAAAGATATGTTAGAGCCTCTGGTCATGAACTTCTGCAAAATAAACAAAAATAAAAACACAAAACTGAACTAAAATAGAAAAACAAAGAAAACTGGAAATTACTAGATTCACATCGTGAGCCAATAAAGCTCACGTCGTGAGTTCAGTACCGGAAGAAAATAAACTAAACTGAAAAAAATAAATTTTTGCAGGTTTTACCCCACAAAAAGGATCGGTTAATTTAAAGCAAATAAATCAACAATTAAATAATTTGTTCCTCGGCAACGACGCCAAAACTCGATGCGTGCAAATAGCTACACCTAATTGTAAATTTATAACGTAACTACTTAACTAACTAAAATGTACCTAGGCAGTGTACCTAGTCAAATTATAGAATAGTTTGGGTAAGTCGGGTGTCGATCACAGCGAACGGTTTTAACTAATTAATCTACCTACTATTAAATTAACCTAATTTCTAATCAAGGAAGGGGTTTATCTAATTTTGCAAGTTTGGAAGAACTTAATTCTTTAACACAAATTCAATCAATAAACAAAACACTTCTATTAGTTCGAATCCACTTTCCCTCGATGGTTTATAAATTAGTTATGACAATTACTGTTGGTTACCTAGCAATTCAGTTCTAAATTTACTAACATTATTTAATTCATGTAGATCTATGTATGGTCACACAATAGTTAACACATAATCAATTATTAAATAACATTGGAGCCATGTATGACTGATTTGAAAAACACACTTACGGTCATAATATGAGTTCTCTAGCACAACCTAATTCAATAGTTCAATTACTTATCTAAGATTGGTTCGATCTTAGCTCTAATAATCTAATGTTCACTAAATTACTAGGTATTCAAATTCATGCATATTCATATTCACTAACTACACAGAATGGGAATTTAAAGCAATCAAATATTAAATTAAGCATGCTAGGTTCAATAAATCAAACACAAGTCATAACCAACGAGTAAATCAAAGCTAAAGTATTAAAACCATGAGTTCCAGCTTCATCTAGCTAACAGAAGCAGCTAGATTTAGTTGGACATCCTAGCAAACAAACATAAACAAACCATAGTCTTAATCATGTTTAAATGTACCAAACTAATAAGCTAAGTATGAACTCTTCCTTCTTCTTTGGTATGCAACCCAATTCCAAACCTCTTCTCCTTCTGAATTTTGTCTCCAAAAACTCTCCAAATCAGCCTAAAAATCCTTTCAGCCGTAGGGAACAAGCGAATATATAGTTTTCTGATTTTCCGCACTCACGTCGTGAACAGATATGTCTCACGACGTGAGTATAGTAATTATACGTGTTGGGCAAGGACTCCTCTATGCGTATCCTATCTTCTGGAACATTCGTACTCACATTGTGAATAGTTATGACTAACGATGTGAATGTAGCTGATTACGTGGGTTTTCTTCTCTTTTACTCTCCAAGCCTCCAAAGTTCCAATCTTTGTCGATTTTAGTCCTTTTCTCCAAAAAATGCTTCTATTTGGTTGCAAAGTACAATTAAAGCTTATAAACATCATTATTCAATGCAAATAACCAACACATGTATAAAAATATAAGTCAATATTGCCTATGAACATGTATAAATATGGAAATATTAACGATAGGTTATAAGCCTCAAGTCGTGTGCTAGTGTTAAACAATAGGTTTACTCTTGATTAGTTCTTGAAACATTTAAAGATCATTTAGACTCCCATTGACCTCTTGACATATAAGATTCTCTTTTCATGAACATTCCTTGACAAACAAATATTCAACACTTATTGCAGGTTCTTATCAAGACAAACACTTCACACAATTGGTCTTAGTTGGTCTTTGTCTTATCCAAGACATCACAACTTACTAATTTCAAATGTACAAAAGTAAGAACCTTTTCTACTCCACATTTGATGAGTGTTATAAACCTTCTTAAGATGATGTCACTCAAATCACAATCTTGGAGTACGACTCTAAGACTTGATTTTGGAACGAGTATGATTCACTTTTTGATTTAACCATTCAACAATTTTGTATTCCTCTTCTTAGCTATACTAGTGCAATAAGGTATTCTTAGAAGATCAATTGTGACACTGTTTCATAATCATAAGTTAATCATAAAACACAATACTTAAGTACTCTCCCTTCTTTTCAGATTGGACAAATTTTTATCTTTCTACCTAATTAAGTCTTTTTATTCGTTCTGCTATACATCGAAACATTTTCAACTTTTCAGAATTACACTTAATCTTGTAAGCATAACCATATTTACTAAACTTTTTAGTAAATCATGACAAAGAGTCTTATCATTCTTTTGTGATGGACTTGAATAGTGCACAACAATGTGTACTAGATCCCATAGTCCTTCACTTGACTCACATCCATATGTGAATAAGGAATTAGTCTTAATTTCCCATAGATGAAGGTTCTCATTCATCATACGATGTAAGTCGCATGATTCCAAGTTTCTGTCCAATTGAAAATTGGGTGATGAGAATCTTTCTTTATTTGGAAAATTTCTGACACTACCACAAATATCATAATTAAGAATAACATCCATTTCAGTATTGCTAACAATAGAAACATACAAACATCAATTTTCACAAATGCCATTGCAAGGATATAAATAAGACAAAACCAAAATTTATTTTATTTATAAAAATGCGGAAAAAGTTGTCCTTACAATCGCAGTTACAAATGAAAAATATGTAAATATTCCTAAGAAATCTATCCTAACTCTTCTAAGTAGCAGCTCAAAAATCCGATCATCGAACCATGCGATCGAAATCCATTTCTTTGTGATCAGACTCAACTCACTCTTCCTTTTAAGCTTCCTTTCTTTTCTTCGATCCTACAAAACATCAAACTTTCCATTTTCGTATTTACTTGCCAATAGGGCTTGAGTGACCTTGAACTTTTCAAGTCTTCAAACACGTGGGTCAGGGAGAACTACTGGAGGAGGTGGAGGAAGTGAAACATGATTTCCATTTATACAATCCAATCATGGAACATCACCTTCAAGTGGAAAGATTTTTCTAAAGGATTCGGGAAGACCATAGTCATTTGACACCTACAAAATGGGAGAAAAATTCAAGTTAGTTGATAAGATTCCTTGATATAACACCCAAATGAAATATCAATGCTAGGATCCAACACAATATTCTGCAATTAGGAAGAGGGATGTCGTAATCCAGTTGCAAGATATTTGAAGATAGGTAAATGACGATTTACCAATTTCCACCATGAAAAACGAAAAGAAAATTAGGTTTTAAATGTTTTGAAACTCCTATATCTTTTGAGATTCATTGAACTTTTCAATGGTATGTTTAATCTCGATTATACCCTTCAAGTTTGTGACTGGGATGCCGAGGATCACAAACAAGGTGTGGATAACCATGCAAATTAGCTTGGTACTCTCGATGTCGATCACCACCCAATCAATGTGCCGATTAATCACACACACTCCATTGATCAATGATAATATTACGAGAAACCCATTGGCATCCTTCATTGGTCCCATATTAGAGTGTCGGTTAACCATACACACTCCTCTAACGACCAACAAGGTGCAATGTGCAATTTCATGGATTCGAACAAATTCCACATTTTTCCTAAAGTAACTAAGATTTGGGAATTTGTAAAAGTGCTTAGTTACTTCGTATTTCATTATACTTATAATGGAAGGTTGTGTCCTATCCTACCCATTCGGCTAACAACCCTCCACTAGTAAAGAGTGCGGTGGGTAAGAATGGATACCCAATGGCGGTCATTTTACAGGCCGCTTTCTTAAAAACCCCTTATAGACTAGCTTCGTGAATGAGGCCTACTAACGGTAGGACTAACTCTTTACTCATACATATATAATATTAAACTACTAAATTTGATTAATCTTAAACCATATTATTATGGATTCATTAATTTTCTCTTTTAATTAAACACTTAATTAATTTAATAAAACCATAAGGGTGTAATTTGAACTTTTCAAAACACTAGTGTTCTAGAATTTAATATTTCAAAATTAATACCTTTTAATTAAATTATAAATTCCAAAACTTGAGGGCAAATTTTGAAACTTTTCAAAATATCTTTTAGATCAAATTGGAAAAATAATTAAATATCATATAATTAATAATTATCACATAATTTGACCTAATCCAATTTTTTTCTTACATGATAATTCAAATCAAAACACAACTAATTAATCTTAATCTTATAAAACAAGTAATTGTCTTAAATTCACAATTATCCATTAAGTTGATTGGGATATCAATCACCATAATTGAAAATTCTAATTTTTAATTGGAAAAACAATTTATGGTAATTATCCAAATCAAATTAGGGCAAAAATTCTGAAATCTGCTGTTAGACTGTGTTCACGAGGTGAACACACTGTGTTCACGATGTGAGTCTGGTCAGATTCGAAATTCGCAAATTTTCAACTTTGAAAACTTAACTTTTACATCATATAACAGAAAAACTACCCTAGTATCTGATACCACTGATGGGTTTTGAGTAAAACATCATTCCTATGGTGTACATGCAACCCTAGTGCTTTGGATCTAGGTTTTCCTCAAGTTATACATGCAAACAATCTTCCAAATCATAAACCCTAATCTAACATGTATATGAACGAAATTCATATGTAAATAAGGGTTTGGAATCTTACCGTACTTCCTTTACTCTTGAAAGCTTAGTGCCCCAAGTGTTGCACCTCTAATGGAGTCACAAACACCACTAGAAACAAGATGACTTAGGAGAGGGGAGGAAATCGACTAGGGCAACACCAAGAAGCATAGGGCCGAAATCCTTATGTTAGGGGGTCTATTTATACTTGTGGCTGATAGGGGTTTTAGGTGTTAACCCTAATATGACTGCTTAAGATAAGCAGCCCATTGACTCCTTCTAGAATATCCATTGGATGAATTCCTTATTGGCTTCCCATAGAATTCGTCCAACCTTTATTCCAAGGTGATCCATTAGCCCAATTGCAATTATCTTATAATTACAATATCAGTCCCCTTGATTTAATTAATCTCTTTTGATCACAAAATTAATTCTAAATTAATTCTTGATCAATATTAATTAAACAATATGATTTCTATTTTAATATATTAATAAATCACAATTAATCCTCTTTCTCCATAATTCACCCTATTAGTTGCTATGGTGAAGGCAACCCACAAGGACCATGCTTATAATCGGGTCAAGTACATACCAAAATAGTTATTGGCTTAGACACATAATCCAACACTTACAACATTATATATAATTTCTACTAGCCTATAAATCCATAATCTCTCATTAGATCATGCAACTATGCCCTTGTCACTACTTGTAATACAAGAAATCAAGTGGGTCAGGCTTGGGAGCCTGGTAAGCATATAGGGTTTTCGACCCCACAATAAATAAGTTTATTAGTTTCATCAAACCAAACAAACACTGATTACTCGTTCCTGTTATCCTCACTTTACGTCCCTAAAGCATATATATTAAAAGGGACCTAGCCTAAGGATCATCATCGGGGTAGACACTACTGCTGAGGGGATTCCTCGGCCATATATATCCGTAAGACAACCATGATGGGGATGGAGTACACCGATGAACACATCATTCATAAACACCTACAGGTTGCTAGTCCACCAGCATTCCACTAGTCTATCTAGAAAAGTCTGTGGTCGTCATCTATACTCCGCTAGATGACTGGATCGTCATCAACATCGAGGCCTCTCATCATTTTATTTCATCACACACCAACTACTTCATCTACCCATGTTTTATCTCAACATATTTGTAGATATAAAAAAATACATATACAATTTAAATAATTTAAAACATGTATAAAAACGTTCATCCAACATAGATATCAGGTAAACAGATAATATGCACACATAGCATGTAATTTATATAAAATACATCATATCTCTATGTAAGATGAAAGTTAATACACACTCACCTTTGTAGCGTGATTGGATAGAATATAACTAGAGACAGTTGGTGGTTCGTGATCGTCGGGCTCGGGAAGGGAAACATCTTCAACAAACGAGAGAGAGAGAGAGAAAGAAGTTTTCAGGTGTAAGAAGAGTAACAACCAAACTTGTTATTTCCACTTCGTGGACTTAATTTCCACGTCGTGGAATTGAGGCTGATTAGGGTTTCTGCCACGTGTCATGCCCTTAGACTATTACATCTTCTTAAGGTCATAACTTTTGCATACGAACTCTATTTTTGACGTTCATTATACCCACGCGTAGGTGGATACATACTATACAACTTTTATTTACAACCCTAAGGCTAAAAAGCACTTTATCATAAACTCACTTTTTACGATTTCCGATGTCATGCCAGTTTTGTCGTAAAACTTCGACATGTCATAACTTCTTCGTTATAACTCGGATTTCGGCATTATTTATATCTCCGAAATCCTTGTCACGGCCACTAGAACTTTCTTCATGGATATTGGGCTTATCTAATATTTTATTTTTATGTTTGTTTTTATTATATCTTTACAAACAACTATATAATCACATAAAATAACATAATATTCCAGTAATTCATCTTTATTACTTTAAAATAGGTTACAATGGTTGACCTAGACTATTACATCATCATACTAGTGCTTTGCGTAGAAAAACGAGTGTTATACTCTCAATATAATTCAGACAATCATCAACCTGAATATCATCAAGAGGAACAATTGCGGACTCATCGTCCACACACTTCTGAAGCTAAGACACATGAAAGGTGTTATGGATATGGCTAAGCTCATTGGGAAAATCCAACCGGTATGTCATATTGCTCACCCGGGCCAAAATCATGAAAGGTCCAATGAATCTGAGACCCAGCTTGCCCTACTTCCGAAATCGGATGACACCTTTCCAAGGCGACACCTTCAGAAGTACCAAGTATCTCACCTGAAACTCGATTTGTGAATGTCGCCAATCTGCATAACTCTTTTTCTGTCTTTGAGCGACCCACAACCTATGTCGTACCTGTTGAATCAACTTAGTAGCCTTGAGTACAACCTTTGTACTCCCTATGACTCGATGCCCGTGAAGGATTTTTAGCATTCTAACACTCCTATGGTGTACATGCAACCCTATAAACATTGGATCTATGTTTTCTCTATTACACATGCAAATATATGAAATTCCAAGGTATTGTTTTAACTAGCATAATACGAAGTACATATAATATAAATTCTAGTAGAATTACATACCTCTTTGTCATAGCTTGATTCCATGGAGCTTAAGAGCCTAGTGCCTCAAATGGTTGACAAAACATCACCAACATCTTGGAATAACTTGAGAGAAAAGGTTCCTATGCTAGCCCTCATGTGTACACACACTAGTGCCAATTTCTTGAGCCATGGGGTCCTTATATATTGTGGCTATTAGGGTTACACAATTTAACTCATGTCCTTCCATATTCTTCATGCACCATGGGTTAAAACCTCCATGGAGTATCCATGGGTTACTCCATGGGTTTAGCCCAACATGAAGAACTATGGATCATAAGCCCACATATATAAGAATGAATGATTTACACAGTCGATCCCCATATATTTAATTAGTCTCCTTTTGATCATAAAGTTAATCCCATATTAATTCTTGATCAATACTAATTATATAATATGATTTAATATTAATATATTAGAACTTATAACACATTAACAAATCATTAATATCCTTTTCTCACAAAAGTCTATCCAAATTGTTCCGACACCATGCAACCCAAATGGACCATGCCAAGTCGGGTCGAATACATACCAATAATAGTTTGGGCTTAGACATCTAATCCAACAACCATACCCCCCCTAACAAAATAGGGTCCTTCACCTTCATCCTTACAAAATCGCAAAAGGCGGTCGATCAATACCGAGATGATAACTGTTGTTGTAGAACTCTGCTAGCGGGAGGTAAGTATCCCAACTCCTTCCAAAATCTAGCACACAAGCCTGAACCATATCTTCGGGTGTTTGAATCATCCACTCACTTTAGCCATCAGTCTGGGGATGGTATGTTGTACTAAAATACAACTGAGTACCCAAATCTTCATGAAGCTTTCTCCAAAACTTGGAAGTGAAACGAACATCCCGGTCCGAAATCACTAAAAATTGCACCCTGTGTCATACTACCACCTCCCAAACATAGATGTCAGCTTAATTCTCAGTGGATATGCTCTCAACAACTGGTATGAAATGCATACTCTTGGTCAGTTTGTCAACAATGACCCAGATATAATCAAAACCACATGTCATCCTTGGCAATTTTGTAATGAAATCCATAGTAATCTCCTCCCACTTCCATATGGGAATGGGTAAGGGCTACATCTTACCATGGGGTCTCTGGTGCTCGGCCTTGACTTTCATGCATGTCAAGCATTGCTCAAAAAATCAGGCTATCTCCTTCTTCATATAGGACCACCAGTAGCTCAATATCATATCCCTATACATTTTTGTGTCCTCGGGATGGATAGAATACTTTGTCTTGTGTGCCTCCTCCAGAACAGTCTGTATCACCCCACCTGATGTCGGAACCCAAACTCTACCACACGGAGTCATGAACCCTCGACTATCCCTGACAAATAAGGGAATTTGTCCCCTGATCTGCTCGGCCTTCCAATTCTCCTTGTTAAATCCCTCTAACTAAGCCTCCTTGATCAAATCCAACAAAGGTGATGTGATAACCATCGTCAAGCTCATATATCTGATAGAAGAACTCACCGCCTTGCACCTTAAGGCATCATCCATTGCATTGGCCTTCCCAGGGTGGTATAGGATCTCACAATCATAATACTTTACCATTTCCAACCATCTCCGTTGTCGCATATTCAGATTCGGCCGGTCCATCAAGTACCTCAGAATCTTGTGGTTAGTGTAGACAATACACTGAAGCCCATACACATAGTGTCTCCAAATCTTGAGGGCAAAAACCACAGCCCTAACTCCAAATCATGTGTAGGGTAGCTTGCCTCATGAGGTTTCAGTTGCCTCGAAGCGTAGGCAATCATGTGACCCCTCTTCATAAGAACAACTCCCAAACCTGAAATAGAGGCGTCACAATAAAGTATGAAATCATCCAAACCCTCAATAAGCACGAGAATAGGGGCTTCACACAATATCTGCCTCAAAATCTAAAAATCCAATTGTTGATCTGGCCCCCATCGAAAGGTCACATTCTTCTTTGTCAAACGGATCAAAGGAACTGTAATCTTATAGACATCCTGGATAAATCTTCGATAATACCATGCGAAGCCTAAGAAACTTCGGATCTCAGATGCGGTTCTTGGAACCTCCGCTCGTATCACGGCGTCGATCTTGACCGGATTAAACAAGACACCCTTCTGGTTGACGAAGTTCCCAAGGAATTGCACCTCGCGCAACCAAAACTCACATTTGGAGAATTTGGCGTAAATCCTCTCCCTCCTCAGGTCTCCAACACCTCTCGTAAGTGCTCCTCGTGCTGCTCCTTGGTCTTGGAGTAGACCATGATATCATCAATGAATACAATCACAGACCGATCCAGCATCGGTTTGCAGAATCGGTTTATGAGATCCACAAACATTGTCTATGCATTAGTGAGCCCGAAGGGCATCACCATGAGTTCATAATGACCATAACGAGTCCTGAAGGTTGTCTTCTAGTAACAACCCAATTTTCACGTCCAAAAATTTCATTTTTGATTAAGTGTTTTGCAAAACATTTGTAACAAAATATCATCCGATCATATTATTTAATAAAAACATGTCTCGTATCTGAAAACCGAATCACAAAACATAATAGTGTTAGAGTAAAAATCCCATAATATCACATAGTGCGGAAAACAAAGAGCGTGTGTATGATGCGCCGCTACCGCGCCAGCTCCTTCCCTTTTGCTGAAGAGGTACCTGAAACCAAAACTGAAAACTATAGGAACGAAGTTTAGTGAGTTCCCCCATCGTACCACATACCATACAATCACATCACATACATTTCTGGGGTGTCCGACCTACTCGTACGGCCAATTTTGGGTGCCGACCTACCCATGCGGCCATTTTGGGGTGTCGTCCTACCCGTGTCAAGCCATTCTGGGGCGCTGACCTACCCATGTTGATCCATTCTGGGGTGCCGACTACCCTTTGGACCTAACAACCGAACCTCGGGGACTATTTCGCCCCCTACTACTACTATCACATATATCATAGCATAATCTATTGTCAGACATATCTGGGGTGTCCGACCTACCCTTCGGTCCTAACAAACGAATCTCGTGGACTATTCCCCCTCCTACTACCTCTATCTCATATAACACATCATGCTAGCAGCTAAACATATCATAACATGTTGTTAGGCATATCTGGGGTGCCTAACCTACCCTTCGGTCCTAACAACCAAACTCTATCACTATCAGATATCGTATCACGCTAGCATATAACATATCAGGTAGTAACAACACAGATGAATATCACAAAGACAAACATCTAACATACGATCCCTACTGGTGGGCGGGCATTGTGGCCATTGTTGGATTAGTGTCTAAGGCTATAACTATATTTGGTAAGTACTTGACCCGGTTGTGCATGGTCCTTTTGGGTTGCCTTTACCATAACAACTTGATAGGTTGATTTGTTGAGAGAGAAGAGATATTATTGTTAATATATTATGAGAATAATATATTAAAGGAATAATATTGTTATTTGATTAATATAAGTCATATATTAATTAAGAATTAATTTGGTGACTTAAAGAGGTTAATTGAATAAAGGGGCATAAACTGTCAAATGTGTGATAATTGTGTTTTGGGATATGTATCCTTATGGATATAAGGGTGGATGGTTTTTAGGGTTAGAGGACCATAAAATCGTCCAAGCCTAGTATCTAGGAGGATCTTGGATAGCTTAGGGCCTAAGTTATTCAATTAGGGTTAAAGGTGAAACCATAGTAGCTCATAGTATAAATAGATCCCTAGGGTGAGGGAAATAGGCACTCATGCAAGGCAAGGAACCCAAGGGCCGATTTCTCACCCTCCTCCCTCTCTCTTAAGATCATCTTCTTGCTAGTTGGTGTTTGTAAGCCATTAGAGGAGTGATAATTGTGACTCTAAGCTCCAAGAAGAAGAAGTATCAAGCAAGTAATCCAAGGTATTGTTCTAGATCCCAATTCATATGATTAGATTCAATTGTTTTCATTAGATCTAGTATCGTAAGTCTTGGATTCAATGCATGTTCAATTAGAGAAACCTAGATCCAAGCAATTAGGGTTTGCATGTGCACATAGGAAAGTTCTTATGGCTCAAACCCATCAGTCGTAGACCCATCGCTACTGGAAGGTAACTCACCTCGTAGTAGCTGCTAAACTGTGCATGAATCCTCTAACTGCTGCCGCTGCTGCTCCGGAAATCCTCTGGCTAAAATTACCACAAAACACTTAGTCATACACTACTAACTGTTCTTAGGGTAAAATGACCATTTCACCCCCGACCAAGTCAAAGTCAAAGTCAACTTCTAGTTGACCTGACTCGCCGAGTTGGCTCGCCAACTCGCCGAGTCCCTATCCTTCCATTAGACCTCATACCCGTCTCTACTCATCGAGTTAGGCGATGACTCGACGAGTTTTCCTTCTAAATGAACATCGACTGAATCCTCATCTGACTCACCGAGTTGTATGAGAAACTCGCCGAGTTCATCATCAACTGATACACAAGTCTTGTCCTTGACTCGCCGAGTTGTATGAACAACTCGTCGAGTTCATCTTCATCCTTAAGAAGATTTCCTTGGACTCATCGAGTCTGTTCATGCACTCACCGAGTCCCATGAATTTCCAGAATAATGGCTCAGTCCAGAACGTTGGGTCACTCCCTGGGACCCCCTTAAAAGCTTTCCACACTCAAATGGGTCCTTATGACCCTCAACTGATTTGGAACAGAACCTTGGACTCACCGAGTCCAAGAACGGACTCGTCGAGTTGGTCACAACCACTCACTGGATCTTCGATTTCTGACATACAACCTTTGATCAAAAGATAGATCTATGCTTCTACAACCGATCTAGCACGTAAAGTTACAACCTCTACGTGCTTGCATGGGACTTTGAGCTTAAAAGGTCCTTAAACAAGCCCTCTCAAAGCATGGGGCCTACTTTGAGTGCAAGAGCCACTCCTTTCTGCCTTGTAACCCCTCTAAGCGCCAAGATCTGAAACATCAACTCCAAACCATGCTTGCAATCATGGTTGGTGATCAAAATGACTTAGAAAAGCCCTAAAACTTCACAAAATGGGATCTAGCAAATGGAAGAGCAAGGTATAGGCTTTTTACCTTCAATGAGCTGAAAATGGTGCACAAAATCGGATCCCTTTAGCCTCCTCTTCTTCCTTCAAGCTTTTCCTTCCCTCCTTGGATCACAAAAGCACAAAAGTCTCTTGAAATGCCTTAGATTGCTTCAATAACAGCTAGGGTTTACTATGGGGGTCTTCTGGGAGCAAATGGGACTAAGGAGGCCAAGTTAAGGTGTTTAAATAAGGTGCAAACCCTTGGATTAGGGTTTTTGTCCAAACAGGGTCTACCCACTGAGTCCGGGGCCCGACTTGCCGAGTCCATCGCTTAAGTCCCATGTCCCTTCTTGCTTCTACTCGGCGAGTCGGACCTTCAACTTGTCGAGTCCAAGGCCAAAATGCAAAGTATTTAACAAAGAATACATACCAAGAACCAGGTGCTACACTTCTGTACATCATCATCTTTGAACCTCATCTGATGGTACCCCGATCACAAATCAATCTTGGAAAACCAAGATGCACCCTGAATCTGATCAAACAAGTCGTCAATCCTCAGAAATGGGTAACGGTTCTTTACCGTTGTCTTATTCAACTCACGATAATCAATACACATCCTATGTGAACTGTAATTCTTCTTCACAAATAGAACCGGTGCTCCCCATGGAGAGCTTCTTGGAAAAATAAAACTCTTGTCTAGCAGTTCCTGAAGCCATGTAAACAACTCCTGCATATCTGGGGGTGCCATGCGATATGGCGCATTGGTTGTCGGAGCCGCACTAGGAATCAGATTGATCTGAAACTCCACCTGCCTCTCGGGAGGCACTCCTGGTAATTCCTTAGGAAATACATCATGGAAATCCCAGGAAATAGGAGCTCCACTCAACCCTTTCGTACCCTCAACTCTAGTGTCTGCAACATAATCTAGGAACCTAGAACAACCGTGATGAAGATATCTCCTGGATCTCACATCTGAATAGTGAGTCAGTCCATGTGAAGCTATCTACCCAGGAATAACCAGTTCTCTCCCACTTGGGGTTAAAACTCTCACTAACTTCCGCTCTCAATCAATCATGGCCCCATTGGGGACCAACCAATCCATCCCAATAATAACCTTCGATACTCTTAAGGGAATCAAAACCAAGTTAATAGAGTGTCTCTCATTAAACAGATTCAGGACACACCCGCGATGAACCCGCGAAACACTCACAGTACGGTCATCCATAATCTCAACCTCTAGAGAAAAATCTAAAGTCCCTGGAGCATCACAAAACTTCTTGCTAAGTGCAAGAGATACAAAGGATCGGGTAGCACCCAAACCAAATAGAACATGAGCGGTCACACCATTGACCAAAAAGGTCCTTATACAAGATCAAAGTAATCATAAGCATAAACAAGGAAAAGTAATTAATTAAACAAATAGATAAAACACATATCAGTAACCACATCCGGTGCTGCACGGGCCTCAGCGGTGGTCACATGAAATGTACTGCTCTTCACCATAAGAGCCTCCGCCTTGCCCTATCGGCTATTAGTAATACTCAATATGGATGGCACAGGTGCCGCCACAACTCCTCCTAACAGTCTCAGACAATCACCCATTTTACAGTCGGTCTGATTGCAATGGAAGCATATCAATACGCTCCGAGGGCAATCCCAACTCATAGGGCCAGTTTGCCAACACCTATAACATCCCAAACCCACTGACTGACACCTCCCGCTATGCTGCTTGCCACACTTGCAGCGGCGGCCTCGACCCTGCTGTCCCCTAGAGTGCGAATCAGAAACATTGGGCTTCTTAGCCTTGCCCACAATAGTCTGCACCTACTTCGACTTTCGCTTCGACCGAAGCTCCAGCTAAATCTCCCGCTCATGGGCCCTCTTAATCATATCATTTAGGGTCTTACACCCCAAAAAGCTCACAAACTCCCAGATGTCATCTCTCAACATGTCATGATACCTCACCTTCTTCATATCCTACACTGCTGCATACTATGAAACCAATAGAGCCCTCTCTCAAAACTTGGAAGTGATCTCCACCACAGTCTCAGTAGCTTGGCGAAGGTCCTAGAACTCCCTTGTCAGTTGTTGCACCTCGATAGCTAGTGTAAACTCCTTATGGAATCTCTGAACAAACTCCTCCCAGGTAATCACTATCACTACCGCTATCCTAATAGCTCGGGTAACCTCCTCCCACCAGTCTCGTGCTCTGTCCCTCAGCAAGAAAGATGCAAATACCACTTTTCCCCCTCAGGGTAAAACATCGTCCGCTGAGCCTTCTCTATGTCAGTGATCCAACAACAACTAGTGATGGGTTCCTTAGCCCCAAAGAACTCAAGAGTTCAACAAGCCTTGAACTCCCAAAATGAAGGAGCTCAAGCTCCAATCTGACCCGCAACAATCTCGACTTGAAAATTTGTGAGCCTTTCATCCATCGACTCCAAAATCCCCTCCTTGATGGTACCGAACAACACAGCGGTAGCATCCAAGATACCACGAGTAACCTCAACAGAAATGAACTCGCGTAAACGCTCATCAATCGATTTTGTGCCTGAGCCAGAACTTGAACTAGAGCCAGAGCCAGAACCTCCTCAAGTAATCATCTCCATCCTCTAAACTGAAACAAAACATATAAACAATCAACAAAGGACTCGACGAGATTCATCTATACAGGCCTCCGTAGAGTTTCCAAATCTGCTCTTGTCTCAGGTACATATCCTGTGGTTCTAGTAGTACGAGGCCAATACTACCTTTCACACCTACCTCTACCTTCCTTAAAGTCAGTCCAGATTCCTCTAAGTCACAACACTAAAACCATATACTAATCCTATGCTATACCGCATACATATCCTAGACTCTCCTAGGAATTCTCAACTCCCACCATTGACAATACCAAGAACCTCAATCAACATCGTTGGTTGCGTTATGCATGCAAGTTATGCACAAAATAGGATCTTATAGACTATCAAATGACGATTCTACCTAAAGTCCACAACCAAACAAGGAACAAGAAATGAGGCTAAATTGATCAAATAACCCTAGGTCAAACCCTAGTCAAAATCCAAGTCAAGTCAACCGAGTCAGTCGGGTTGACTCAGTGAGTACATTAGGAGTACTCCTTACGTATGTGGGGTGTACTGCATGGTTTACCATGGATCAAGGAGCTGACCACGTTCGCGCAACTTACTCCCAGTTACTCCCAGCGTATGCAACTGCTCTCCACTTAAGTCATTAAGTGCTTATTCCTTAATAATTTACGTCCAAAATCCATATCTTGGCTCAAAAAGATGTCCTTAACCATAAAGTTTCCAACTTAATGGTTTAGCATGGCTATTAAGACCTTAGCTCCAAAAACCCAACTTATTAACCCATTTAGACACTTTAGCACATGCATGAGGAGAAACTAGTGACCAAAAGCACATTTTTATGACCTAACACCCCTTAAAACCTCTGAAAGGACAACTCAAACATCTTGCAATACCTCCTACTCACAAGGATCAAGTTTGGGAAAATAAGGTAGCAACCTAGGGCTAAAACTAGATTCATAAGCAACATACACCAAGATTGAAGCTTTTTACCTCCACAAAATGCACAATGAAGAGAAAATGTTGGATCCAAAGCATTAAGTGAAACCACACAACCTCAAGGTTATTTCTTTTACTCCAAGGCTCCAAAATGACAGCAAAAAGGGATCTTCAAGCTTCACAATACACTCACACACTTTAGGGTTTCGAAATGAGAAAGGGGGCTGAAGATAAGAGGGTACATGAGTCCATAAAGGTGCTTAAATAGGGTCCAAACCCTAAAATTTAGGGTTTTCACCATGGATGCATGCGCCCTACGTACTAGTGTACGCTTAACATACTAGCACGGAACCTAGTATGCCCAACGTACCAAGGTGTACGCCCCACGTACTAAGCTGCATCCGAATTTTACGAAAATGCCATTAGGACTATTCTTGCAAACAAAACACAACCCAAGGGTTAAAAGCGAATACCTAAAACTTATATGTTACATTTTCTTATTTTCATAAAAATGCAAAAAGAACCCTGAATGTTGTAGTCTTCATCCATTGTTGATGTTCTCACTTACTTACTCATCTACTCTATTGATGTGTGTAAACTCAACTAGTTTTAATCCTACTTTTAATTATAAAATAAACACACAAAGGAAGTGGACCTATCAATTGTGGTAAAGCTAAATAAGTAGAGTATCGAACACATGGAACGGAGAATTAAAACTAAAAACTAATTTTATCTAAAATTAAGTAATAAAAGGAGGTTTTCTCTAGTTTTACAAGACTAGAAACTTACCAACTAATACTTAAACTAATTAGCTAAAAACTAGATAAGCAAAGATTCAACTAAATTCAATTACGAAGGGAACTTCTGTTTAGTTTAACTCAATTGATCCTATGGTTGATATTATGGTAATGCTGCAATGGATTAATTCTTCTATTGGCTACCGATTCAAGTGATTAGATTCACGTTCGCTGCACTAATCCTTAGAGAACAAACTAACTTAAACAGTGGCCAGTTGTCTAATTTAATTCAATTCACTAGGTTATTTATTCGGGTTAATTTAGACTTGTAATGGTTAACTAATTTGGTCCTTTAATTAACCTCTTGTTGATGGTCATCAAACAAGCTCACACATGAATTTACCTATTTTTCTATTAATTATAGTTTCACAATCGCTAATCCTAGTCATATAATAAAGTGGTCACATAAATTATATGAGGTAACAATTAAGAGATGTTCATGCAGCTTAATTATCTTCCTATTAACAGAAAAATAGTTATCATTCACACATATGGTTCTTTTACAACCTAGAATTAACAAAATCACCAATATTAAATCAATCCTACCATATATCAAAGCATAGTCTCAATATTGTCTCCCCAAACAAAAGTTAAAAGGTTTTAGCTCATGATTGAGGTAATTGACAGCACAAAAACGAAATATAAAATTCTAAACATGATGAAGAACAATAGATTAAAGTAAGAATGATGTAAATTTGCCTCAAATCTCCTTCGGGATTAGGTTTAGGGTTGTATCTTCGTTCCCCAGATCTCTCTTGACTCTAATTCGCAACTTGCTTCCCCCAAAGGGTTCCAGAATTATTTGTGTCGATCTGAAAAGTCGTTTTTATAGATTCGCACCGACTCGCCGAGTCCATGGCTGACTCGTCGAGTCTATCACTTAATTCTCGTGCACGGTAAGTCAGAGAGTCCTTATCTTCTCGATTCTTCAATGCGACTCGCCGAGTAGTTGACCCTACTCGCGGAGTACCTTGTATTCTTAGCATTTTTCTTCTTTGTTCAACTCCCGAACTCCCAACCGCTTCTCCTGCTTCCTTTTGCTTCTGAGCTTCGCTTTTAGACTGAAAACACAATTCAAACACTTTTAAGTACCTTTTGTCCATGATATGCAATAAATTAGCTAATAAATGATAAAAATCTATACTTAATATAAGGTTAAATATGCAAATATCAAAATACCCGACACTTGACTTTTGCTTGCCCCCAAGCAAATCTGAATTTTAACACATTAGAATCACATAGGACAACTCCAATCGAACCCAACCATTACGCCAAAACCGTAGCGCGTACATTTGTGTCTAAAACTTTCCTAAAACCCCCCCAATACTCCAAATACTTACAATCCTCATAAACATTCACCCACTTATCCCGAACAATGCTCATTTTATGCATCCCTCTGAATCCATCCGTAGAAAACCTCCTATCCTCAAGGTATTTTCGGTCGAGCAACCCAAGCATACATAATCTAGATAAGTACAATTTATGATACCACATTGGAGCTCTTTGGAATTCTTCACTTCTTTGATAATTTGATCTTGATTTCTTTGAATTCACCACCTTCTTTGATTTGATTTTTGGTATCTTCAACTTTTGAACTTTTGGAATTTTGATCTTTTGATCTTCACTTTGATTGCTTCAAAATTCTTACAACTTTTCTTGTAATTCTCTCTCTCTTTTTTTTTTTTTTTTTTTTAACATGTACCTCACTTTTTTCACTCAAAACCCTACATGCTTAAGCAGGGGCGCTCAACTTCAACCTTTATTGGCTAAAATAATAATTTTTCTGGATACATTTCTAATACACGATGCTAAACATATTGCATCCTTCGGGCTAAGCGAGGTCGTGTTTTTGTCCCATGATTTCACTGGAATAAGGAAGCCATAAATGCACTAGAACATATAGAGACTCAACTATGTATTTGGTTCTTCATGCAATCATCAACATAATTCTAACATGGAATCCTAATTTAATTTTTACCAAAATTTTCTAAATTAAATCCTATGTAACATTTTTGGTATGCAAATTTTTTTAAAAATATACCTAAGTTAGAATATTAGGATTCTAAATTTACTAAGATGTAACCAACCCCTTACCCCACACTTAATTCATACAATGTCCCCATTGCATGGTATGCATGAAAAATAAAAACATATGAAACATAGATAGAATTGGAACAAACTCCCCTGGCGTAGCAGTCGATAGGTTGATCATCTTCTATTAAGCTCCTACTTCAATCGACTTTAGACATGGGAATAGCTCATCCATGTCTTGGGCATCAAATCGCATGTGGGTAGCTCCAAATGTGCAGGAAAGATACTGTAAAATCTTCAGGAATTGATTACAAAGATAACATGGTCAAATGGTGTAGCTAACAGCATCAAATCAGCGGCCCTTGTGGTAGATAAATGAAAGACTCATCAAGTCATATGAAGCACTCGTCGAGTCATTGCGCGATAATTTCGAAGTCGTGGAAATATACTGCGACTTGTTGAGTAGGCTAACTGCACTCGACGAGTCATCGTTGGGTGGAAGATAATTAAATTCTGTCTTGAATCTAGCTTTTAGTGGACTTCAAAAAGCTTCCCCTTGCTTAAGTAAACATTCACTCATAAACCCTTTAGGACCGGACTCGACACTTAGACTCAAGACTCAATACGTCGACCTTTCTTGACTCGTTTCCATGTTTTTCTCACATTCTCTAGACTCCTTATGCAAGCATTGCCTAATCCAAATTCTGAAAGAAACAAAGGTAAATAGAACATCAAGCACATAAGTTTAAGTCCTAATTAAGAACTCAAAACACACCAAACAAAATAAAAAACAAATAAAATTTTTTCAACAAAACATAAATAAAAAGAAACTACTGTGACAACCCGAAACTTTCATCCTATGTAATTGGTCCGCGTATTGGCTTTAAATCTTGAATTCATCATCCTTTGTAAATCTTGTGGTTCCATATGCGTGTTTTGGACATAATATAGTCTAGATATGGGTCTTTGGAGGAGTGGGAAAGTATTTTGCATCATAAAATCGGATCAAACACACCAAAAGAGGTGTGTGCGGCCACACTCTTGTGTGTACGGCCACACACCCATGTGTGCGGCCGCACACCCAACTGCACACCCTCTAGCCTCACACCCAAACCTATATATGGATGAATACCCTCTTCATTCATTCATTTGGATGCTCCTTACCCTCTCTCTACTTTTTCTCTCTAAAATCTTCAACCAAGAACACCTTGAAGGCCTGATATTTGTGATCTAGTTCATCTTCTAGCTAATTAGTGGTAAACACTTGAATCCCAAGCCTTAAAACTCATCATGTTCATCATATTAATGGTCCCTTGAAGGTGTATGGCCGCACACCTTCATGAGGGGGCAACACACATTCAAATCTCCTTAGTGAAGAGCAAACACTTCATATGGACTCACAAGAGGAGTATACGGCCGCACACTCCTGTGTACGGCCGCACACACACTCTGTACAGCCGCACACACATGTGTGCAGCCTCACACACCTTTCTGGCCGCACACCCCAGCCACACACTCACTTCTAAGGCCATACACTTACTCAAATGCCCATATTTGGCCCTAAACTTGGATAGATCATTATCTTGGATTATGTGACACTTATTCTTAGTAGTTCCAAACCCTAAGTGTGTTTCCCCATCATATTTAAACATGAAACACCTTAGTTCTAACTCAAATATGTGTCATCACATGATTAATAGGGACCAGTGGCGTTTAGGGCATCCGTTAACACTCGCACCCTACATTAACTGTGAGTTCATACCCCTACACTTTTTCCGTGTTTTTCAATGTTTTCAGGGGGGGGGGATACAAGCAAACTATAACTGTTTTCAAAACATAACATTGATGTGTTTCAAATAATATCTGCCAAATTTATAAACACTTTTACTCCTTATGTATTATGCTGAGCATAAGGGATGATCTATCAACTACAAATAAATGGATTTTAGTTAAAAAAAAACTAACCAAACTAATCAAATTATTATGGGAATAATTTGGGAGTTCTTTAGTTCTCGTTTTATCATGTATTGATATGTGTATAAAGTTATTAGATAAACTATGACTGATTCAGTTTATATCTGTATCATTTGAATGTATTGCCAGATAATTTCATTGTATGTATCTATATTCACTGTATTATGTTTCATAATCTTTTGTATGTTTGATATCGTATGAGAACCCTGTGAATAGTTTAGTACTAGTTTGTGAGTTAGTCACTACCCTTTATGGATGATCAGTAAATCCTCCCCGGAAGTGTAACCAGAGTCTCCTGGTGGGAGAGCTAGGAATTTGTGAATAGATCTATTCGGGACTTACAATCCCACACCTTAACTGATAGCTACAGTTAGGCGGGCACACCTGGGGTGAGAAATTCTGGATATCGTCTGACGTCTGACAAGCGTCAAGGAGGTCTCGTTGTCATATCAGTATGGTTACTCGACTCACAATACGTATTAATATAAGATTATTCACGACTTTGGTTTTGGATTTGATTTTATATCAATCTTCTATCTTTGGATCTTATATCTAATACGGGATGGTAAGCCCATGGTTTTTGGTCGATAAGGCTCATATCTATTGCAGTATGTTATTCCTATGGTTAGAACCTATATCTAGTTCGGGATAGTGATCCCATGGTTTTAACAAACTATCTTGTATCTAGTTCGGGATAGTAGTCCCATGGTATTCAGTCTATATTTTCAAGTATATCAAACTATCTTGTATCTAGTCCGGGATGATAGTCCCATGGTATTAAATCTATATGTAGCACGGAATGTTAATCCCAAGGTTTTCAAACTACTTTCCATCTACAGTTCACGTATAATTAAAGTATTTTATACCTAATTCGGGATAGTAATCCCATGATTCTCAATATATAGTTTTGTGTATTAAACTATACTCTGTGATATTCAATCGGTCTTGCATTTAGGAAAATATGGGATTTTCCTGGGGTAGCGAATAACGTGTAATTGAACTGTAATGAAGGATAACTAAATTGTTTTACATAAGAAAATATGGGATTTTCTTGGATAACAAGCCTTTTCGGAAAACTAAAGGAAACTGGTACATTTTCAGAAAACAAACATCTTATGAACTCACCAGCTTTATGCTAATTTTCAAACCGCTTGTATTCTCAGGTCCACGTTAGACAGGTACCCGACGATATCTTTTGGAGAAGACGGAGTGCTCAGAAGACTCGTCTCAACTTTTGTTCATATGATATATGTATAACACTTGTACAATTTACTTTTAAAACAAATGTAAACTATCAAATATATGTAATGTAATGGTTGTTTACTGTGATTACTATGTACATTGGATTTGATACTCAACGTGGAGTCAACCCCGGAAATGTTTCCGCCTTTGGTTTTCGGGGTGTGACAGATTGGTATCAGAGCCCTTGTTTATAGTGAATGGAGTATACCAAACCTTACATGGTATAAAACTATAAACATTAAGGGGCCTAAGTGCTCTGAACTAAAAGTATCCTACATAATATAAGTAATTTCAAAAGTATATAAGTATACCGAGTCGTTGAGATCCGTAACTACAAGTAGAACAAAACATAAGTAAATGGGTGTTGTACGCTGCGGTTAAACCTGAGCAGTTATGTAGTCGTGTATAGGGTCAATATAGCCTGGCCAACTATATTCATTCGAGACACGGACAACATGTGCTTGGGAGTGACTGTGGTATGCGGCATACCTAAAACTTACCCAATACCCCAAACAACGAGTCGTCATTGCAGTGAATCATGAAATACTATGGGAGTATTTCTCGAGTAAATCCTTCATAGAAAGTCCTCGTATACGCGTTGTTCCTTGATCATTCCTCTAGCGATAAAATGTTCTATCTTGATAACTCTTTCCTACTTTATCGCTTAATACGATGCTATATCTGACTTGATGAGATATCCCCTATTCCATATCTCTTGATTCAATTCAGAGGACTTATGATCCTCTCTTTCCTGATCTTTTTAGATCACGATGCCTCCAAGAAAGAGACCCAGCTCGAAGAACACCAACAACCCTCCGCCACCACTTCCTCCTGAATTTGACCCTGTGATGTTCCAGGCAGCTGTCATTGCCGCGGTGGCAGCTGCTATGTCTCAAAGGAACTCGGATGGTTCTGGTGGTACTCAAACCCAAAACCCAAAGAACAGTCAAGGACACCAAAAATGGGGTTCCTATAAAGACTTCATGAACGCGAAGCCCACATCCTTTGATGGCACTGGAGGTGTCATTTCCCTCACCCGATGGTTCGAGAAAATCGAATCAATCTTTGAGATATGCGCCTGTTCGGAGTCTGACAAAGTAAAGTTTGCCACCTGCACCTTCCTTGACAAAGCCCTGACTTGGTGGAATGGCCGAGTCAAATCCCTAACTCTACCTGTAGCAAATGCTATGGGTTAGAAAGCTATGAAGGAACTTCTGCTCGCTGAGTATTGCCCTCGAGGCGAAATATAGAAGCTAGAACACGAACTCTGGAACCTTAAGATGAAGGGTTCCGACATAGCCTCTTATACTTCAAGATTCGACGATCTGGCGTTACTCTGTCCGGGAATGGTTACCCCGGAGAGTAAAAATATTGAGAGGTTCATCTGGGGGTTGACCCAGCCAAACAAAGGGAATGTCTTGGTTGTGAAGCGAGACACCTATGATAGTGCTAAATGTCTTGTGCAAATCCTGATCGATCACGAAGACAACTCTGATGAGGAGGCTACCACTCCCGAACCGGTCACAAGTGGAGGTGGAAGTAAAAAGAAATTTTGGAACAAGCGGAAGGCTCAGAGTACGCAAGGGTCTTCTAAGAAACAACAAACAGTAGCAGTCCATGCTGCTACTGCCCCTGTTGCTGTTTCAGCTGTCGGGAACACGACCCAAACTCCTACTAGTGGATACACTGGTACCCTTCCTTGGTGTGATAAGTGCAGCTACCATCACCGCATTCCTAGTCCATGTCGCGAAAGGATCTGTGACAACTGTGGCAAGAAGGACCATCTTGCTTGAACCTGCAGAAAACCAGCAAAATCAACGAACCAATCATCTGGAACGGGAATCAGTCTAGCCTGTTACAATTGTGGCGAAGTAGGGCACTTCAAAAGAAATTGCCCCAAAGCAGCTACAACCGCTGATCCCACTGTCGCCGCAGGTATACTCTTCTTTGACAACTCTTATACCTGCAACTCTTTTTGATTTTAGCACTAAAAGGGAAAACTGTTATCTATCCATTCGAACATCTTTCTAAACTCAATCCTTCGTTAGTAACCGAAAATGTGCACTGTTGAGATAACTAACTTGTAGATCGTATTCTCAGTTCGGAGGATTATTCTGTTCCATTCGATTTAAATGGGGTAAAATTTTCACGAAATACTTTGATGCTATGTTGGACATGTAATGACCGAGTCTCATTCATGTTGTTATCTTTTAGTTTCAAAAAGGGTCGCTAATCTAGATCTTTTCCCCGACCCGTATCTCGTGATCTTCAGCATCAAACCTTCGTATCATTTCATGCCTTAAAGCTCAAAAGTTTTTCCTGATATGAATTATCACGCATCCCTCGTTTATGTGATCATTAAAAAATGGGAAGTCAGCAGCTCTTTCCCTTAAATGTCTTTCCCGAAGAATTCCCGAGAATTCCTTTCGAACATTTTAGCTTAGTCTCGCATCAGCCTAATCTCTAGATTTACCTCGTGACCGAACCTTAGCGAGAATGATGTGTTCAAGACGTTGACCAAGAACTGATATGATCACTACGGATTAGTAGTGGTATCCTTTCGGTCAAATCTCTTTCCCTCGATCATGTAGCCAAGCAAAGTATTCGTAACCGTGTACTTTTCCAACATCTAGGGCAATAGGGAATTAGTCGGCATCAAGGATACCCATAGAAACCCGTCGATTCTTGGGTCCCATCGATTATTATCGTCTACATATCCAGAAATTTCTTCTAGAACCATCAGACTTTTAGCTATTCGACTCCACGAAGATGTGCCATCCTGTTGGAGCATGTGTCCTATTAAGGGCTTTATCCCCGAAAAGCATGATATGCTTTGGGAAGTGTAAAATACTTTCGGCGTGATACATTAGACCCTTCGTGATCCTTGTATAATCGATTTCGTAACCTTCAAACTCTGACTACTCTCAGAACTTAGTAATATCCATCCGGTACTTCACGTCTCGAATCTTTAGAAGTACCTACCTGACGAAACCCTAGTGATTCCTTTGAGGAGACCGAAGTTATCAAGGGTCGAAATCTCCATGTGAGGACAAATTGAGATCATGGATTGGGAGAGTCAATGTACGAAACAAAGACACGTCCCGATAATGACGGTTCGTAGGAACGCCCAGCGGAGACCGAAATTCACTTGGGAGCGCGAAGACTCAATGAAGTAGAAGTACCTGCGTCTCTTTCCAAATCCTTGAATTGTATCTTAATTCTGAATTTCGGGACGACATTCCCTCTAACGGGGGGATGATGTGACAACCCGAAACTTTCATCCTATGTAATTGGTTCGCGTATTGGCTTTAAATCTTGAATTCATCATCCTTTGTAAATCTTGTGGTTCCATATGCATGTTTTGGACATAATATAGTCTAGATATGGGTCTTTGGAGGAGTGGGAAAGTATTTTGCATCATAAAATCCGATCAAACACACCAAAAGAGGTGTGTGCGGCCACACTCTTGTGTGTAGGGCCACACACCCATGTGTGCGGCCGCACACCCAACCGCACACCCTCTAGCCTCACACCCAAACCTATATATGGATGGATACCCTCTTCATTCATTCATTTGGATGCTCCTTACCCTCTCTCTACTTTCTCTCTCTAAAATCTTCAACGAAGAACACCTTGAAGGCCTCATATTTGTGATCTAGTTCATCTTCTAGCTAATTAGTGGTAAACACTTGAATCCCAAGCCTTAAAACTCATCATGTTCATCATATTCATGGTCCCTTGAAGGTTTATGGCCAGACACCTTCATGAGGGGGGCAGTACACATTCAAATCTCCTTAGTGAAGAGCAAACACTTCATATGGACTCACAAAAGGAGTGTACGGCCACACACACACTCTGTACGGCCGCACACACATGTGTGCAACCTCACACACCTTTCTGGCCACACACACCCCAGCCGCACACTAACTTCTAAGGCCATACACTTACTCAAATGCCCATATTTGGCCCTAAACTTGCATAGATCATTATCTTGGATTATGTGACACTTATTCTTAGTAGTTCCAAACCCTAAGTGTGTTTCCCCATCATATTTAAACATGAAACACCTTAGTTCTAACTCAAATATGTGTCATCACATGATTAATAGGGACCAGTGGCGTTCAGGGCATCCGTTAACACTCGAACCCTACGTTAACTGTGAGTTCATACCCCTACGCTTTTTCCGTGTTTTTCAATGTTTTCAGGGGGGGGGGGGGAATACAAGCAAACTATAACTGTTTTCAAAACATAACATTGATGTGTTTCAAATAATATCTGGCAAATTTATAAACACTTTTACTCCTTATGTATTATGCTGAGCATAAGGGATGATCTATCAACTACAACTAAATGGATTTTAGTTAAAAAAAAATAACCAAACTAATCAAATTATTATAGGAATAATTTGGGGGTTCTTTAGTTCTCGTTTTATCATGTACTGATATGTGTATAAAGTTATTAGATAAACTATGACTGATTCAGTTTATCTCTTTATCATTTGAATGTATTGCCAGATAATTTCATTGTATGTATCTATATTCAATGTATTATGTTTCATAATCTTTTGTATGTTTGACATCGTATGAGAACCCTGTGAATAGTTTAGCACTAGTTTGTGAGTTAGTCACTACCCTTTATGGATGATCAGTAAATCCTCCCCGGAAGTGTAACCAGAGTCTCCTGGTGGGAGAGCGAGGAATTTGTGAATAGATCTATTCGGGACTGACAATCCCACACCTTAACTGCTAGCTACAGTTAGGCGGGCACGCCTGGGGTGACAAATTCTGGATATCGTCCGATGTCTGACAAGCGTCAAGGAGGTCTCGTTGTCGTATCAGTATGGTTACCCGACTCACAATACATATTAATATAAGATTATTCACGACTTTGGTTTTGGATTTGATTTTATATGAATCTTCTATCTTTAGATCTTATATCTAATATGGGATGGTAATCCCATGGTTTTTGGTCGATAGGGTTCATATCTATTGCAGGATGTTATTCCTATGGTTAGAATCTATATCTAGTTCGGGATAGTGATCCCATGGTTTTAACAAACTATCTTGTATCTAGTCCGGGATACTAGTCCCATGGTTTTCAGTCTATATTTTCAAGTATATCAAACTATCTTGTATCTAGTCCTGGATGATAGTCCCATGGTATTAAATCTATATGTAGTACGGAATGTTAATCCAAAGGTTTTCAAACTACTTTCCATCTATAGTTCATGTATAATTAAAGTATTTTATACCTAATTCGGGATAGTAATCCCATGATTCTCAATATATAGTTTTGTGTATTAAACTATACTCTGTGATATTCAATCGGTCTTGCATTTAGGAAAATATGGGATTTTCCTGGGGTAGTGTATAACGCGTAATTGAACTGTAATGAAGGATAACTAAACTGTTTTACATAAGAAAATATGGGATTTTCTTGGATAACAAACCTTTTCGGAAAACTAAAGGAAACTGGTACATTTTCAGAAAACAAATATCTTATGAACTCACCAGCTTTATGCTGATTTTCAAACCGCTTGTATTCTCAGGTCCACGTTAGACAAGTACCCGATGATATCTTTTGGAGAAGACGAAGTGCTCAGAAGACTCGTCTCAACTTTTGTTCATATGATATATGTATAACACTTGTACAATTTACTTTTGAAACAAATGTAAACTATCAAAGATATGTAATGTAGTGGTTGTTTATTGTGATTACTATGTACATTGGATTTGATACTCAACGTGGAGTCAACCCCGGAAATGTTTCCGCGTTTGGTTTTCGAGGTGTGACAACTAGTCTTCATCTTCTTCCTCATCATCACCATGCACATCCCCACTTCCTCTAGCTCCTCCTTGCCTTGCACTTATCCTTTCTTCCCAACTTGGAACATATGGAAATTGTCCCCTATCTAGATGTTGGATGTGGAAATGTCCAAATAATTGGACGAGAGATTGGTTTGTGAAATTTGAACTCCGAGCCAAATCATCCAAATATCTCCTTCCTTCCTCATTATACCATTCCTGATGAACATTGTCCTCGACAGGAATAACCGGTGGATCATGGTGTGCTTGCTCCCTTCTTGGTCGAACCCGCCTTCCCGGTGCCTCGTGTCCGATCACGGCATCGTCATGTGGGATAGCGTAATGACCCCCCTCCATAATCCTCAATAATGCGAGCCCTGCGAAAAAGAAGAGGATTAAAGGGAGATGTCAAGATCTCCATTAGCAAGTTCCAAGCACCACTAGTCTTTAACCAATAAGAATGGGCTTTGTTGAATTTGAGTCGATTTGTGGAAAATGCAACCAAGGAAAATCTCCTTGACTTCCTAGAGAGCTTTGTCCCCGTGAAAACATGGTTCCTGCAAAACAAAGAACAAACAATCCAAAAGACACAGAAACAGATTAAAACATAATCTTTCTGGGTTCCTGACTGGACTCGTCGAGTCCATGCCCGACTCGGCGAGTCTGATGAACTGCGCGAGTCAGTCGACGGGTCGTGTGAAATTCGACCAAAAAAACTCAAAATTTGTCCAAGGGTTTGTCCAGGGATGTCCATAAGGTGTATTAGAGCAAGAACATCCATCCAAAACACCACAATTAATCCAAAATCAAAACCCTAAAAAATCTTCTAAACTTCAAAAACGGGTGTTCTATCAAATCGACTCTTCTAATCATCTAAAGATCATGACTTTAACAGAAATAAAGAAGAAATTAAGTACCTTGCTTGAAGAACTTTGAGAAATTTGAAGAAAATTGGAAGAAGATGGATGAATGCTTGAGAGGGAAAGGGGAGCACATCGAGTGTGTCGGCTGATACTATGTTTCAAATTAGGGTTAAAAATCTAGTTTAACCAGTTGTAAAAGAAAATGTTTTTATTTTTTTTCAGTAAATATTTTCGACTCGTCGAGTCGAGGTCAGACTCGTCAAGTTTGGTCGCGAATGAAAGGTATTCGGAATCGAATTGACTCGTCGAGTCAGTACCCTAACTCGCCAAGTCGCTTGCAAACATTTCAAAAATTACATCATTTTCTCATCTATTAATAAAAATTGTTCAATCCACCCCACACTCAGACCATGCGTACCCTCAAGCAAACATTTTTGATGAATTAGAAGAGAAAAACAGAAAATTCCTAAGAAGATCAAAACAAAAACTAAAACGAGAAAGATAAAAGAAAGCAAACTCTCATCACGAGTTGCCTCCTGCCAAGCGCTTATTTTTTAGGAGTCTTTAGCTGGACTCCCTCCCATCTATGTTTCTTCATTTTCCTGCATCGGGAATGCACGCCTAATCTTTTGTGGTTTATACTTTGTCTTGTAGGCATGTATCTTCCTCTTGTATGCCCGTCTCAATTCTTCTTTCTTTTTCCTTGTGGCATCCTCTTCAATTGCATGTATGTTCCATTTCCCAACCTTCTTTTTCTTCACCCCACTCTTTGGCACCTTCTTTTGTACTTCCCCTTCCTTGAAGGTAATTACTTCATAATTGGAAAAGACTTGGGCTCGAGGTTTGGTTGCATGTGACTCAATGAACAAGTTATTAGTATCATCATTCCCAGCCTTTGCATTCTCATCTTCCCCCAAGCTTGCCTCCTTATCAAGTCGCATTTCTTCATCTCCTTGTATCACCGTGTCAAGGTATGCTACTTGAGCATTTTGGAAATCACAATACGATTTAACAATTACGCCTTCTGCTGCTGGATCTTCTAAAGAATTAGGAAAAATCTTCATGTCAAAATCAGGCAAGGGACTGGTAAAAAGCAGATCAAGGTAATCCGAATTACTAAAATTTTCGACTGGACTCGTCGCATCTGTCGATGCGACTCGGCGAGTCGATGCGCATTCCTCACTTTCCATTGATTTTTGTGAATCAGTTCCATTCAACAACTTCTCTATCTCCTCTAAGTCTTTCTCAGCATCACCATTTCCTCCAGAAAATAGTAGAAATTTATTTGGATCTTCTTTTTGTAATAGTGCAAGTTCTTTTTGTAGTATTTCATCATCCAAATCAATGGAGGAAATTTCTTCTTCTCTTGTTTCTTCTTGCTTAACCTCTTGTATAGCCTTAAACACTGCTGATTCATCTCCTACCCTCAATGTTAGTGTGGACTCGCATACATCTATCAATGCACATGCGGTATTCGAAAATGGTATTCCCAAAATAATTGGAATTTTGGGGTCTTCTTCCATGTCAAGCACTACAAAGTCCACGAGGAATACAAATTTGTCAACTTTTATGAGAAGATCTTCACAAACACCTCTTGGATGAATGATTGTCTTGTCCGCTAGATGGATCTTCATATTAATCAGCTTTGGCTCTGGTAAACTCAGCTTCTTTAAGAATGAAAAAGGCATTAAGTTAATACTTGCACCCAAATCGGTCAATGCTTGAGCAGGAAGTATATTTCCAAACTGACAAGGAATCGAGATGCTTCCCGGATCGCCCTTCTTTTCTGGTAGCTCATCTAATACTAACTCTGATGCTTCAGCCATGTCTTTTCTAGCAGCAAAGAGACCCTTAAGCAAGTTTAAATATTAAGGTGTTTGAAGCATCATTTCAGCAAATGGGATGTTGACTTGAAGGGCTTTAACATGTTCCATGAAAGTTCTGTACGCTTTAACCTTTTCATCAGGCATGGCTCGAATTGGAAATGGCAAAGGTGGCCTGTACGGCTTGAAGGAAACAACAGTTTTGTCTTCAGACCTTGGACTCGTCGAGTCCATTAGAAGGACTCGACGAGTCGTGTTGGGTTTAAATGAACTCGACCCTTCTGTCTTTTCTGCAGGCACCTTAGTTGAGACCTTGTGTGCAGGGGTCAGAGGAGTGAAAATTTCCTCAAAACTAGATGTTATAGCATTCACATTCTCCATCCTCGGATTAGTCTAGGTTTTACTTGGAATTTCCCCTGGTCTTCTCTCGTTCACTTGATGTGCTAGTTGCCCAAGCTATTTTTCAATGTTGAGAATAGATGCTTGCTGATTCCTAAGTATTGTTCTGGTCTCTTGTATTGCAGCATCATGATCATTGTGTCTTTTCTCGGACGCGGCTATAAATCTCATGAACATCTCTTCCAAATCAGCTTTCCTTTCCACAGTTGGTTCTTCCTTTTGATAAAAACCCCTCTCTTTTTTCTTGTATTTCTCTTCCTTTGCCTTTTTGTATTCTTCATACGGGAGCCATTCCTTCTTGGGTTTCCGCCATGTTTCATCGTACCTGTCACCACTTGAATAGAAAACTTGCGGCTTTTTGTTTCCATTCTCATCGAAGTCACACTCTTTAGTTAATTGAGGTCCCCTACAATTTTCACATCCTACCCGGATAGCATGGATTGTTTGATCCATTTTCATCATTCTTCTATCTAAATTGTCTAGTTTAGCCATCATTGCCGCCATGCCATCGTTGACCGTGTTCACTACCCCCTACTTACTTCATTTCGTGGGTTGTGGTATTCTCTAGAATGCTTAGAGAACTCTTCAATTAATTCTTTGATCACCAGGGTGGCTTCTTTGTGAGCGGTCCTTGCGAGTCAAGTAATTGCCTTGTTGTGACATTGACTCCGTCATAGAAGATGGAGACTTCTTGTTGGCTGCTAAGGTCATGGTGTGGGCAATTTCTTAGCAAACTTTTGTACCTCTCCCATGCCTCATAAAGGGACTCTCCGGGTTGTTGTTCAAAGTTGGCAATGACCTTCTTCAACTTGGCTATTTTAGAAGGTGGCAGAAATGGTCAATAAATTCTTCTTTCATCTTAGCCCATGTGGTGATGGATCCATGAGGGAGTGACTTGAGCCAATCTTTTGCAGCACCCTTGAATGTAACTGGAAGCATGCGAAGTAGCTGGGTCTTGCGAGGCACATTTGGAACATTAAAGTAATTAGCTACATCATTGACTTCATCTAAGTGCTTGTAAGCATCTTCGTGGTCTTTTCCATAAAAAAGAATCTCCTGTAGTTGAGCAAGTATGTGACCCTTTAGTTCGAAAGTAGCATTAGCGGGAATTGCGGGTTGCACAAGTCCCGGGCCGGTATCGTCACACATCTTCTTCTTCCATTCCCCCATAGGGATTTCATTGATGTTAGCCATGTTAATGGCTAATTCGTCGTCGAAGTCGGATTCGTGCCCGAAAGTGGGGTCTTCTTCTCCTTCGGTTTCGTACTCGGTGTCCTCTTTGATCGGGTCTTCTATTGCTATAGAGACACTGGAAGCTCCTGATTTGCTGCTCTTCTTCATGTTGAAAACGGACTTTAGATTCTTCAACAGTGAGTTCTTTGAAGAAATTGATTCTCCAACGGATTTTCCTTTGTTCTTCTTTAGGGCGGACTCCGGGTCTTCTAGTGGAGGGACCAAAGGTGTGTCAGATCCTCGAGTCATGAAACAACTACAAATAAAACAAAAAAACGCGTAAAAAGAACAAAAATAAAATAAAAACTAAAACTGTGAACAACGATGGACTTGCCGAGTTGCTTCAAGTGCACTCGGCGAGTTCAAGGTAAAAACAGAAAAGTTCCTAATTAAAACAGAAATTTATCAAAACCTATCCTAATTACTAAATTACCTAAGATTTAACTTTGTGTAAGATAAATGTCACACAAAGGATCGATAAAAATAGAATTTAGTGCTAATTTAGAACCGTTCCCCGGCAACGGCGCCAAAAACTTGATGTGTGTAAACTCAACTAGTTTTAATCCTACTTTTAATTATAAAGTAAACACACAAAGGCAGTGGACCTATTAATTGTGGTAAAGCTAAATAAGTAGAGTATCGAACACATGGAACGGAGAATTAAAACTAAAAACTAATTTTATCTAAAATTAAGTAATAAAAGGAGGTTTTCTCTAGTTTTACAAGACTAGAAAGTTACCAACTAATATTTAAACTAATTAGCTAAAAACTAGATAAGCAAAGATTCAACTAAATTCAATTACGAAGGGAACTTCTGTTTAGTTTAACTCAATTGATCCTATGGTTGATATTATGGTAATGCTGCAATGGATTAATTATTCTATTGGCTACCGATTCAAGTGATTAGATTCACGTTCGCTGCACTAATCCTTAGAGAACAAACTAACTTAAACAGTGGCCAGTTGTTTAATTTAATTCAATTCACTAGGTTATTTATTCGGGTTAATTTAGACTTGTAATGGTTAACTAATTTGGTCCTTTAACTAACCTATTTTTCTATTAATTCTAGTTTTACAGTCGCTAATCCTAGTCATATAATAAAGTGGTCACATAAATTATATGAGGTAACAATTAAGAGATGTTCATGCAGCTTAATTATCTTCCTATTAACAGAAAAATAGTTATCATTCACACATAAGGTTCTTTTACAACCTAGAATTAACAAAATCACCAATATTAAATCAATCCTACCATAGATCAAACCATAGTCTCAATATTGTCTCCCCAAACAGAAGTTAAAAGGTTTTAGCTCGTGATTGAGGTAATTGACAGCACAAAAAAGAAATATAAAAGTCTAAACATGATGAAGAACAATAGATTAAAGTAAGAATGATGTAAATTTGCCTCAGATCTCCTTCGGGATTAGGTTTAGGGTTGTATATTCGTTCTGTAAATCTCTCCTGACTCTAATTCGCAGCTTGCTTCTCCCAAAGGGTTCCAAAATTATTTGTGTCGATTTAAAAAATCGTTTTTATAGATTTGCACCGACTCGCCGAGTCCATGACTGACTCATCGAGTCTATCACTTAATTCCCGTGCACGGTAAGTCAGAGAGTCCTTATCTTCTCGATTCTTCCATGCGACTCGCCGAGTAGTCGACCCTACTTGCCGAGTACCTTGTATTTTTAGCATTTTTCTTCTTTGTTCAACTCCCGAGCTCCCAACCGCTTCTCCTGCTTCCTTTTGCTTCCAAGTTTCGCTTTTGGATTGAAAACACAATTCAAACACTTTTAAGTACCTTTTGTCCATGATATGCAATAAATTAGCTAATAAATGATAAAAATCTATACTTAATATAAGGCTAAATATGCAAATATCATCCATTGTGATCTCCCTTTCTATGTTGATACCCGAAGGCCCAAATATTGTCACCAATGCTAATTTTTCCGCTCTCAACCATCCTTTCTCTATTTCCCCACCACCTTCTCTCTCTCTCTTCCAATGACTCTCTCTCTCTCTCTCTACATGATGCCATTATCACCGCCTCACAGATTTGACTGCCGACGTCGCCACCTAGTGGCAAAGCCAGGGTCAAAGAAAAGGTGTAGCATAACTTTTTTCCTAATTTTGGATAGAACTATGATCATTAGAACAATGGTTGTTAGAAAATAGGAAAAGCATCAAATAGGAATCAACAATTAGCGAGCAAATGGAACATGCAACGTCGATTAGCCTTTTTTGTGTTTCTATTTCATGTTTTTTTTATCAAATGGGTACAACATTTGGACAATTGGACATTATTGGGTTATCTCTTATTCTCTTATTTGATTAAAATATTGGAGTTAAATATTTTGGCTTTTTTAAAGGAGTTGGATTTGTAATATAGAGTTGTAGCACCTGGTTCCTGGTATGTAAATCTTATTGAGAATTTTCCTTCTTTTTAGCCTTGGACTCGGCGAGTCATAGGTCCGACTCGCCGAGTAAGGACGGAACCTGGGACATGTTTAAGTGGGCGAATCGGCGAGTCCATATTCCGGACTCGGCGAGTCACCGCTGTTGGATGAAACCCTAATTTTTAGGGGTTGCACCCTATTTAAACGACGTTTTGTGCCCCATATTAGCCCCCATTGCGTCCAGAACACTCCCTCTCGAAGCTCTAACCCCTCATTTAGTAATTTAGGTGATTTTGGTGCATTTCTTTGAAGTTTTGGAGAGAAGAAGAAGGTAGATCAAGAGGAGAGGAAGAAGATCTAGAATCTTTGTGCCATTTCAGAACTTCTAGAGGTATTGGACTCAAAACCCTCTCTGTCCCTTCATTATTATCTTGTTGAGAGCTTGTGATAGCCATTTCAAGGCTTCTTCTAGTCTTGACCTTTGTGTAATGAGCTTATAGTGTTGAGGGACTTCGAATCTAGGCATGTTTGGGCTCTAAGGGCTCGAATCTGTAGCCTTTATGGACCCTCATTGCTTGAAGACCTTGGATCTACCATTTTAAGTATATTTTGAACCCTAAAATCCGTATTGGTGAATATCTACACGTAAAGTTGGAAACTTTACGTGTGATTCGTGTTCTAGGAGTCCAGATCTGTGAATGGCATGGACTGGAATCGAGCAAATCTGTGTATTTAGTGGGTTCATGGCAACAACTCGGCGATTCGTTCATGTGACTCGGTGAGTCTGTTCGCGAGTCTCCGAGTTTGTCCCATTTTTGTAGTGTCGAGTGAACAGTGAGGCACGGGGTGTGACTCAGTGAGTCGGAAGCTGAACTCATCAGTGGGGGAACTCGGCGAGTCAATGCCCTGACTCGGCGAGTTCAAGGCAATCTCCTTAGATCAAGAGCAGACTCGGCGAGCTGTTCATACAACTCGGCGAGTCTTAGCATAAGTGTTCATCGGATCAACATTAACTCGACGAGTTGTTCATACAACTCGGCGAGTAGGATGAAGGACTTGAATATCAGTTTAGAAGGAGAACTCGTCGAGTCGTCGCCTAACTCGACGAGTAGAAACGGGATTCAGGACAGTCGTTTGGGGAGGGACTCGACGAGTTGGAAAGCCAACTCGGCGAGTCGGGTCAACTGAAAGTTGACTCTGACTTTGACTTAGGGCATGATCAGGGGTAAAATGGTCATTTTAGCTAAAGGACAGTTAACAGTGTTTGATTAAGTATGTTGTGGGAATTGCAGCCGGAGGATTTCCGGAGCAGCAGCAGCAGCAGTAGACAGTCAGTTCCCGATCAGAGCAGCAGCTACTTCGACGTGAGTTACCTATAAGTAGCGGTGGGTCTACGGCCACAATGCCGGCCCACTAGTAGGAGTTATATGTAGATGATTGTGTCCGTGATATTCGTCTAGGGATTACTACTACCTGTGTTATTTTTATGTGCTAGTATGTTATGATGCTATATGCTAGTGACAGTAGAGGGGAGATACTCCCCGAGGTAACCGGTCGGTAGGGCCGAAGGGGTAGTTATACCCAGCCATGTTAGATAGATCTGATATTGTGATGCATGTTATGTGGTAGTAGTGGAGGGAAGAAATAGTTCCCCAGTATCTGGTCGAGAGGACCGAAGGGGAGGCCAGCACACAGATATGCTAGGCAATATCTGGTCGAGAGGACCAAAGGGGAGGCCAGCACCCAGATATGCTAGGCAATATCCGGTCGAGAGGGCCAAAGGGTAGGTCAGGCACCTAGATATGCCTGACAATATATGTATGTTATGAGATTATATGGTATGTGGTACAGTGGGGGAAATCACTAAGCTTCGTGCTTACGGTTTTCAGTTTTGGTTTCGGGTACCTCCTCAGCTAGGGGAAAGGAGCCGGCGCGGTAGCAGCATGTCACACACACACTCTCTGGTTTCCGCATTTACGAGATTCTCTGGGATATATACTCTGATTTTGATTGGTTGTATGATTTGTCTTTTAGACATGGTTTACGTTGTGATATGGTTGATCAAACAATGTTTTTAATTATTAACGTTTTCCAAAGTAATGTTTTAAAACGAAATTTTTGGACGCGAAAATTGGGTCGTTACAAGTTGGTATCAGAGCCTTGGTTTGAGGGATTCGGACACACCTTCGGGGGTGTCTGAACTCAAATCAAGGGATTAAAATATTTTCTAAAAGGAAATGTCTTCTAAAAACTTAGAAAAGAGTTTCGAGAAAGAACGAAGTGTGTGATGTGCGCGACCGGCCGAGCTCAAGTAAGTATTCCCCAAAGTACCCATACGAGTTTATGTTATGTTTATCAGCTTTTGTAGAACAGCATGCTAGAATAGGACTAAGGATCTAGGAGTGATGCCTTATGTGCCTGCTTTGTGTGTTTCAGTTGTATGAGAACTGCATGCTAGTTATTCAGTAGACAGCAAGTAGGATAGCCTGATTAGGTTATGCCTGATAGTATGAGCTTAGCACTTTATGCTAGTACAGTTCCTGTAAGCAGATAGAGTTGATTGAGATTGTTACCCTTGTCTGAATGCTGCTTGCTTCGTGCTATGTGGGACTCTAAATAATGGGAGTTAGCCATTAGGCGAATACGTCACGTCCCATGTGATCAGGGTTGAATAATCTTAGAGTACCGGGTTTGATCCTACTGCACAGCTCTTGTTTGAGTTCAACCGTTGTAGGGACGAGTCGGGTACTCGAAGGGTTATCTGAGCCTCGTCACGTGTGATGGTATTCGAGTAATGGCTAATTGGCATTACAAGGAGATCTGCAGCAGCTGAGGACTGGATCGAGTAGAGTTGGAGATTTCCCTAGGGCGAGCCTAGGATGAGTATAGCAGTGATCAACAGTAGTGAAAGGGATCTGGTGGAATCGAGGCATTCCTTGAAGAAGGTACGGATAGATGTGGAAGGTAGTATGGGCCCGTACTACTGAAAGTAGAGGATCCATACCCGAAGCAAGGAAGGCCAAGATAAGGCCATGGAACTTCTAAGTAGTTGTGATCCCTCAGGAAGTATCAGTATCTCTAATGTTTGTTGTGATGTATTGCAGAATGGTGGTACTTTGATCGAGGCCGGTAGATGGCGGTTCAGGAGAGGGGTCAGGTTCAGGATCAGGTTCCGAGCCGGTAGATGAGGGACTATGCGAGTTCATCGCGTCAGAGATCACCAGGGGCATCCTTGAGTCGACCCCCATCCTCTTTGGGTCGATAAAGGAAGGGATCATGGAGTTGATGGAGGATTGCCTTCGAGCATTCAGGAGTGATATGGCATCTAGCCAGTCGGGATATCGCACACTGTCCTTCAAGGACTTCAGGGGAAGTGGTGCGCCGGATTTCCATGGGGTGAAAGACCCCATTGCTGCCAGGCGATGGATTTCAGACATCGAGTCTGCACAATTGACTAGCTTCTGCCCCGAGGGTCGAAGGTGAGGTATGCAGCAGGGTGTTTACTGGACTGAGCCCGGGATTGGTGGGAGTCAGGGGGTGACTCGTTGGGAGCTTCAGCTATCGAGGCTATGACCTGGTCGGACTTTGTGACCAGGTTTAGAGCAGAGTTTGTGCCGGCTGTCGAGCTTCAGCAGCTGGCCAGGGAGTTTCTAGACATGAGACAGACGACAGAGACCGTGGCGGAGATTACCGCCAAGTTTCGGGAGAGGGCATTGCTGGTGCCCCAGTACGAAGGAGATGAGGATATGAGGAGGACTCGTTATCATTATATGCTATGAGCTGACATCCGGGAGCATGTTAGCTTTTCAGCTTGCCCCACCCTAGACTCCATGATTGCCAGGGCGAGGGAGAGGGAGATAGATTTGGAGCACCTCCGGAAACGGAAATCAGAGGAGGGTCAGACAGGAGGGGCTTCGGGGAAGAAGCCCAAGGGATCAGATGCGGGGCCGAAAGGCCAACAGGGACGGGGACGCTGCAGGAAATGTGGCAAGACGCACGAGGCAGCGTGCCGGTTGGGATCATCAGGCTGCTACAAGTGCGGCAAGCCTGGGCACATCAGCATGGAATTCACTGCTCTGGCAGCAGTTATTCAGACATCAGAGTTGTTGTGTTTCCACTGCAACCAGAGGGGCCACAAGAAGGCCAATTGCCCCCAGTTGACAGTTTCAGCGATGGTGAAGGCGCCAGCTTCAGCGACCCTGCGGATCACGGATGGCCGGCAGGGCAAGGCAGAGGCTCCAGTGGTGAGGAGCCGAGCATTTCAGCTGACTATCGAGGAGGCACGCGCCGCACCCGATGTGGTGACGGGTATGATTCTTTCCCTCTATTTTATTTTTATGATGTTATGATATTGATATGTGCTCCGTATGTATATGTATGCATTAAGATCGTTCCATGTGAATGGCATCCCAGTTCAGGTGTTGTTCGACTCAGGTGCATCCCGATCATTTGTTTCCCTTGCGCTTAGCAAGAAGTTTCATGAGACTTCGGGCGAGTTAGATTTCCCTTTAGAGGTAGAGATTGCTGATGATCGATCGGTGCAAGCATCGATGGTGTTTCAAGATTGCGTTTTGCATTTGTTTGAGGAGCGTTACTTGGTAGACTTGGTTCCCATTCCGTTGCGCGGGAACAAGGTGATTATAGGCATGGATTGGTTGAGCCCTAATGGGGTGGTGATAGATTGCGCGCAGCAGCTAGTGCGGGTCAGGACCCCAAGCGGGGGAGAGTTAGTGATTCATGGCGAGAGGCCGCAGTGTGGACCTGCAGTATGTTCAGCAGCAAGGGCGAGGCGCTACCTTCAGCAGGGATGCGCAGGATATGTCGCCTACGTGATGGATACCCGGGAGGCGGGTAAGGCGACAGTGAGCGAGGTTCCAGTGGTGCGAGAATTCGCAGATGTTTTTCCAGAAGAGCTTCCTGGGATACCTCCAGAGCGACAGGTTGAGTTTAGGATTGACCTCGTTCCTGGTGCGGCTCTGATAGCCAAGGCACCGTATCGGTTGGCTCTCCCTGAGATGCAGAAGTTGTCTACACAGCTGCAAGAGCTGTTAGACAAGGCATTCATTCGACCGAGTAGTTCACCCTAGGGAGCCCCGATCCTGTTTGTGAAGAAGAAGGATGGGTCGCACCGGATGTGCATAGACTATCGGGAGCTGAATAAGGTAACGATGAAGAACCGTTACCCACTCCTGAGGATTGATGATCTCTTTGACCAGCTTCAGGGAGCGTCTTGGTTTTCCAAGATTGATTTGCATTCGGGATACCATCAGATGAGGTTCAGGGAGGAGGATACGCAGAAGACTGCGTTTCGGACGCGCTATGGCCATTATGAGTTCGTGGTGATGTCGTTTGGGCTCACCAATGCTCCTGCTGCGTTCATGGACCTCATGAACCGTGTATGCAGACCGATGCTGGATCGGTCTGTGATAGTCTTTATCGATGACATCTTGGTTTATTCAAAGACTCAAGAGGAGCATGAGGAGAATCTGAGAGAGGTGTTGGAGACCCTGAGGAGGGAGAGCTTGTATGCCAAGTTCTCCAAGTGTGCGTTTTGGTTGCGCGAGGTGCAATTTTCGGACACCTCGTCAACCAGAACGAGATTCTGGTGGATCCGGCCAAGGTCGAGGCCGTGATGAGATGGGAGGTTCCGACGTCTCCATCTGAGATTCGGAGTTTCCTGGGATTAGCAAGCTACTATCGGAGATTTATTCAGGATTTCTCCAAGATAGTCGTACCCCTGACGCGGCTGACGAAGAAAGTCGTGGTCTTTCGATGGGGACCCGAGCAGCAGGCTGCATTTGAGACGCTGAGACAGAGACTGTGCGAGGCGCCGATCTTAGCCCTGCTGGAGGTCGTAAAGGATTTTGTGGTATACGGCGACGCGTCCATTTCAGGGTTGGGTGCGGTACTGATGCAGAGGGGGCATGTCATTGCCTACGCTTCGAGGCAGCTCAAGCCTCACGAGGCGAACTACCCGACGCATGATTTGGAGTTGGGGGCGGTGGTTTTTGCCCTCAAGATTTGGCGGCATTACCTCTACGGGTTTCGATGTACCATCTACACGGACCATAAGAGTTTGAGGTACCTCATGATCAGCCGAATATGAATATGAGGCAGCGTCGGTGGTTAGACGTGGTAAATGATTATGATTGCGAGATCCTTTTTACCACCCGGGGAAGGCCAACATGGTGGCCGATGCGCTTAGCCGCAAGGCGGCACTGATCAGGGATATGTGCATGAGGATGACCGTAGTGACTCCCTTGTTGGAGCAGATTCGGGAGGCCCAACAGGAGGCTATCAAGGAGGAACATCGGAAGAGTGAGCGTGTGGTGGGTCAGGTTTCCTCCTTTGATTTTGATAGCCGAGGACTATTGACACTACACCGTAGGGTGTGGGTGTCATATCACGGAGGCGTGCGCCAGATTTTGATGGAGGAGGCACATAAGTCCCGATTCTCCATTCATCCCGGGGCGACGAAGATGTATAAGGATCTTCATCTGGATTATTGGTGGCCCTGCATGAAGCGGGATGTGGCATGGTACGTTGAGCGGTGCTTGACCTGCAGGAAGGTCAAGGCCGAACATCAGAGACCGCATGGCAAGATGCAGCCGTTGGATATTCCACTGTGGAAATGGGAAGATATCACAATGGATTTTATCACGAAGCTTCCTAGGACCGTGCGTGGAGTGGATTCGATTTGGGTCATTGTGGATCGATTGACCAAGAGTGCTCACTTTATCCCGATTCAGGAAAGCATATCGGCCGAGAAATTGGCCGGCATCTATATCAGGGAGATCGTGGCGCGGCACGGGGTGCCAGTTTCGGTTATCTCGGACAAGGATGTGCGTTTTACTTCCAGATTTTGGAAGAGATTTCATGACGAGTTGGGCACTCGTTTGCATTTTAGCACCGCCTTTCACCCGCAGACGGATGGTCAAAGCGAGCGGACCATCCAGACTTTGGTTGGATATATTGCGGGCATGCGTGTTGGATTTCGGTGGTAGCTGGGATACCTATCTTCCCTGGCCGAGTTCTCATACAACAACAGCTACCACGCGAGTATTGACCGTCCCCCATTTGAGATGTTGTACAGTCGGAGGTGCAGGACCCCGATATGCTGGGGTGAGGTTGGCCAGAGAGTCATGGGGAGCACCGAAGTGGTGCTCAAGATGACTGAGAGGATCCAGCAGGTCCGGAGCAGGCTTCAGACTGCTCAGAGTCGGCAGAAAAGTTATGCCGACAAGCGTCGATCCGACTTGGAATTCCAAGTTGGGGATATAGTTCTCCTGAAGGTGTCGCCTTGGAAAGGCGTCATTCGATTCAGGAAGCAGGGCAAGTTGGGCCCGAGATTCATCGGACCGTTTAGGGTTGTAGCCCGGGTGGGCAAGGTAGCGTATAGATTGGATCTGCCAGTCGAGCTCAGCCAAATCCACATCACTTTCCATGTTTCCCAGCTGCGGAAGTGCCTAGTGGACGATTCAGCAGTAGTGCCTTTGGAGGATATTCAGGTTGATGACAGCGTGAATTACATTGAGCGCCCAGTCGCAATCCTTGACAGGAAGTCGAAGGATTTGAGGAACAAGAGGGTGGAGCTAGTGAAGGTACAATGGCAGCACCGCAAGGGTTCGGAATGGACTTGGGAGCCGGTGGACGAGATGTTGGAGCATTATCCCGAGCTGTTTCAGGATCGAGCACCAGACTTCGAGGACGAAGTCTAAAATAAGTGGGGGAGATTTGTAGCACCTGGTTCCTGGTATGTAAATCTTATTGAGAATTTTCCTTCTTTTTAGCCTTGGACTCGGCGAGTCATAGGTCCGACTCGCCGAGTAAGGACGGGACCCGGGACATGTTTAAGTGGGCGACTCGGCGAGTCCATATTCCGGACTCGGCGAGTCACCGCTGTTGGATGAAACCCTAATTTTTAGGGGTTGCACCCTATTTAAACGACGTTTTGTGCCCCATATCAGCCTCCATTGCGTCCAGAACACTCCCTCTCGAAGCTCTAACCCCTCATTTAGTAATTTGGGTGATTTTGGTGCATTTCTTTGAAGTTTTGGAGAGAAGAAGAAGGTAGATCAAGAGGAGAGGAAGAAGATCTAGAATCTTTGTGCCATTTCAGAACTTCTAGAGGTATTGGACTCGAAACCCTCTCTGTCCCTTCATTATTATCTTGTTGAGAGCTTGTGATAGCCATTTCAAGGCTTCTTCTAGTCTTGACCTTTGTGTAATGAGCTTATAGTGTTGAGGGACTTCGAATCTAGGCATGTTTGGGCTCTAAGGGCTCGAATCTGTAGCCTTTATGGACCCTCATTTCTTGAAGACCTTGGATCTACCATTTTAAGTACATTTTGAACCCTAAAATCCGTATTCGTGAATATCTACACGTAAAGTTGGAAACTTTACGTGTGATTCGTGTTCTAGGAGTCCAGATCTGTGAATGGCATGGACTGGAATCGAGCAAATCTGTGTATTTAGTGGGTGCATGGCAACAACTCCGCGATTCGTTCATGTGACTCGGTGAGTCTGTTCGCGAGTCTCCGAGTTTGTCCCATTTTTGTAGTGTCGAGTGAACAGTGAGGCACGGGGTGTGACTCAGTGAGTCGGAAGCTGAACTCATCAGTGGGGGAACTCGGCGAGTCAATGCCCTGACTCGGCGAGTTCAAGGCAATCTCCTTAGATCAAGAACAGACTCGGTGAGCTGTTCATACAACTCGGCGAGTCTTAGCATAAGTGTTCATCGGATGAAGATGAACTCGACGAGTTGTTCATACAACTTGGCGAGTAGGATGAAGGACTTGAATATCAGTTTAGAAGGAGAACTCGTCGAGTCGTCGCCTAACTCGACGAGTAGAAACGGGATTCAGGACAGTCGTTTGGGGAGGGACTAGACGAGTTGGAAAGCCAAATCGGTGAGTCGGGTCAACTGAAAGTTGACTCTGACTTTGACTTAGGGCATGATTAGGGGTAAAATGGTCATTTTACCCAAAGGACAGTTAGCAGTGTTTGATTGTGTATGTTGTGGGAATTGCAGCCGGAGGATTTTCGGAGCAACAACAGCAGTAGACAGTCAGTTCCCGATCAGATCAGCAGCTACTTCAAGGTGAGTTACCTTCCAGTAGCGGTGGGTCTACGGCCACAATGCCGGCCTACCAGTAGGAGTTATATGTAGATGATTGTCTCCGTGATATTCGTCTAGGGATTACTACTACCCGTGTTATGTTTATGTGCTAGTATGTTATGATGCTATATACTAGTGACAGTAGAGGGGAGATAGTCCCCGAGGTAACCGGTCGGTAGGGCCGAAGGGGTAGTTATACCCAGCCATGTTAGATAGATCTGATATTGTGATGCATGTTATGTGGTAGTAGTGGAGGGAAGGAATAGTTCCCCAGTATCCGGTCGAGAGGACCGAAGGGGAGGCCAGCACCCAGATATGCTAGGCAATATCCGGTCGAGAGGACCGAAGGGGAGGCCAGCACCCAGATATGGTAGGCAATATCCAGTCGAGAAGGCCGAAGGGGTAGGTCGGGCACCCAGATATGCCTGACAATATATGTATGTTATGAGATTATATGGTATGTGTTACAGTGGGGGAACTCACTAAGCTTCGTGCTTACGGTTTTCAGTTTTGGTTTCAGGTACCTCCTCAGCTAGGGGAAAGGAGCCGGCGCGGTAGCAGCATGTCACACACACACTCTCTGGTTTCCGCATTTACGAGATTCTCTGGTATATAACTCTGATTTTTGATTGGTTGTATGATTTGGGTTTTAGACATGGTTTACGTTGTGATATGGTTGATCAAAAAATGTTTTTAATTATTAACGTTTTCTAAAGTAATGTTTTAAAACAAAATTTTTGGACGCAAAAATTGGGTCGTTACAAGAGTAGCCTATATTTTACTAGGGTAGCACCGTAGTATAAAAAAATTATGAAAATATTTAGCTTCCTAGACAAAATTTAAGGGGTATCCTTGGCATATCCCAGGCATATATATGGATCTAATAGTGTCGCCATCCTTATTGCCATATTTTGGAACCCTTATGCCCTTCACCATCGGTAACTTGTCCTGTCTCCTCATTCGTCTACAACGCTTGTAACCCCACCCCAACTCCATCCATGTCCTTACTTCCTGACGTCTCCTGCCTTCACCTTCCTTAAAAGAGACTGCCAAAAGATGGAAACACCCACCACCACCAACCCTTGCGTATCGGTTCCAAACAGACTAACGTCATCGCCTACTCCATCCTCACCTCCATCGTCCACCCCCCATTATTCCACTTATTCTTTTGTTCATGAGTATTTTTGTAACGCCTCAAATTTTAAGAAAAAATTTTTATTTTAATTCTGAAAATATTACTCATAATTTATGGCCATCACAAAATTATCAGTTATTATCAAAAAATATAAGAGTATCCTAAAATCCTCAAATCTCCATAAGCCGATGGATGTGTACAATCATGCCTCCTCCTTCCTGTAATTTACAAAAGTACCTAAAACACATTTAACTCAACACGGTAAGCACGAAGCTTAGTGAATTCCCCAAGATACCACATACACAAATAATTAGCCTCTCGTGGCTATGTCTCGAAAAAGACCCTCCAGTCATGTGTCTTAGTGAAGACCCTCCGGTCTTACAGCTCGGTATGGACCCTCCGTTCATAGCTCAACATATATACATGATATATAACAACAAAAGTCACAAAGACAGAATGCAGGAGAATACATAAGGCAGATAAGACCCTCCGGTCAGTAATACAAATAAGACCCACCGGTCAATAATATAAATAAGACCCTCCGGTCAACAACATAAATAATACACTTCGGTCAACAACATAAATAAGACCCTCCAATCAATAACACAAATAAGACCCTCCGGTCATTCATGCATGACCACACAAGTAGGTATAGCGAGAAGACTCACCTCGTGAAGTAAAGTAAGTAAATCCCACACCCGAACTGCCGGTCTAGACTCCGCCTAACATATTTCACATAAATCTCTAATTAAAATTTGACATCAACAATCGTCAAAATGTTGGTTAAGTCTCTCTAATAAACCTCAGAAGGGAAAAATACGATTTTACCCCTCCATGGCCTCCAAAGTCCACAACTTGTCCAAAACCCTAAAGTCAACAGTCAATGTCAACAGTCCATGTTGACCTAACTCGACGAGTGTATCTACCCGACTCGTTGAGTTCCTTCAGTTATCAAAAAATCATGAAAAACCCCAACTAACTCGCAGAGTTCGCTCAGTATCCAAGAAGCGGGAAAAACTCGTTTCAACTTGTCGACTTGGTAAGGCAACTCGTCAAGTTTCTCCTACTCTTATAATCTTTAGACACTTTTAGGTAAAACCAAAGCTCCAAACTGTAGATCCGTTCCCTTAGGACTGAAATACCACGTAAAGTTGTTAACTTTACGTGCATGCATGATATAAAGGGGCTAAAACAGTCATATAAAGCATGTTATGGGACATAGAGCATGAAGGAGGGCCAAGAATTGATAAAGTTGGCAACTTTAAGTCCATATAGGCCCTATGATGCCTAGATTTGAAGTCATAACATCAGAATACGCTCAAACTCAGTTATGGTCCCAAAACAAGCTTATAATGGCCATAAACTCTCCAAAGAATAGATCTAACAAAGAGGTGATCACTGTCTCAGCTTTCTACCTTCAAATGGCTACAACAACACTGAAAATCCCATATCCAAGTGTAACACCCAAAGTTTAGAAAGCCAAGAAAAGAAAGAAAACCCCAATTTTTAGGGGAGACTCGGCGAGTCCATGGAGGGACTCGGCGAGTCCGAGCGGGATCCGAGTTGAGGTATAAGCGACCGACTCGGCGAGTCGGCCAAGGAGACTCGGCGAGTCTAGTCTGAGCAAGGAAAACCCTAAATCCGGGACTTGGAGCTTATTTAAACGTCTCATTATCTCCCCTAGGGTTCCTCTACTGCCTCTCTAGCACATATCACTAAACCCTAGCCGCCATAATCGTTTTGGAGCAAGATCTACCCTTGGTGAAGCTTTTGGAGCTTGAGAGAGAAGTTAGTCTTTGTGGAGCAAGAAGGGGGCCTTGGATCCAGAGTTGGTGGATCATTTCTAAGCATTTAAAGGTAATAAATCGTTACCTTCCCTCTTTTGTTTAATAGATCAACCTTGGCTATGTGATTTAGGGATTTTATGCCATGCTTAAGAGCTATTTCGAGTTAGAAGCCTAGATCTGAAGTTGCTACTTCAGATCTGAGTGTGTCTTGGCCCAGAAAGTCATAAAGCATCTGTTCTTGGGTTGATAGTGAAGCCTCTTTGTCTTAAACCCTAGTTTGGATTGTTTTAAGCCTAGATTTCTTGATCTACACGAAAAGTTTGCCACTTTACGTGGGGGATAGGCCTTAGAAGTATGGATCTATGAGTTGGAAGCCCTGTTTGGCTCGAAAAGCCACTGCATGGATTAAGGACTGAATAGACTCGGCGAGCCCTTCGAGTGGACTCGGCGAGTAGCTTGAAGTTGAGGAGGAACTCGACGAGTGGGATGAACAGCTCGTCGAGTCGGATGAAGTTAGGCATGAACTCGGCGAGTTGGAAGAACAACTCGACGAGTTGGTTGATGATTGCCTTGGGCTCGACGAGTCTATTCTTGGACTCGGCGAGTCAGGTCGCGAAACCCCCAAACCCTTCCAGTTGAAACTCGAATCAGTGAGTCGGATGGAGACTCAGCGAGTTGGACAGGTCAGGACTCGGGAATAGTTGACCCGGCGAGTCATGGACTGACTCGGCGAGTCGAGTCGCGAATAGAAAGATCCTGAGCATATGAACTCGGCGAGTATGGTTGACCTGGAAGGTTGACTTTGACCAGGATTTTGACCTTCACTAGAGTTGACCTAGTTGACCTTTGGAGGTCAGTTGGACTAAGTATTATATTGACATTTGAAGCTCGAGGAGCTAGTGGAGCAGCAGTTCGGAGTCAGAGGTCAGGTAGCAGTCAAAAGGATTAGCAGCATCAGTTCAGCAGTCTCAGGTGAGTTTCCTTCCAGTAGGAACGGGTCTAAGGCCACAATGCCGACCCATTTAGCTAGTAGTAGTTTCCGGATTTTGATCTGATGCAGTATTTAGTATGTTTGATGCCTTCGTGGCTCAGACAGGAATTATGTGTTATGTGTTCCGGGCCACGGCCCGATGTAGTATGTAGTATATGTGTGTTCATGCTAGTTGATATGTTTATGTTATGTTCTGTTCAGTTAGCCTAGACTTCGGTCCGATGCAGGGGACAAGGTCCCAGTTAGTCCGAACTTCGGTCCGATGCAGGGGACAAGGTCCCAGTTAGTTCAGACTTCGATCCGATGCAGGGGACAAGGTCCCAGTTAGTCTGGACTTCGGTCCAATGGAGGGGACAAGGTCCCAGTTAGTCCGGACTTCGGTCCGATGCAGGGGGCAAGGCCCTAGTTAGCCCGGACTTCGGTTCGATGCAGGGGACAAGGTCCCAATTAGTCCGGACTTCGGTCCGATGCAGGGGCAAGGCCCCAGTTAGCCCGGACTTCGGTCTGATGTAGGGTGCAAGGCCCCAGTTAGCCCGGACTTCGGTACGATGCAATGGGCAAGGCCCAGTATCTGCTTTATATGTTATTGTATGGTATGTGGTAGATTGGGGGAGCTCACTAAGCTTCGTGCTTACGGTTTTTCAGTTTTGGTTTCAGGTACTCAATTTTTAAAGGAGGAGCTCGGGAAGATTGCAGTGCACACACCATAGTCAGTTAACCTGGGAAAGTTTGACTCTGATAATGATATTACGTTTTGAATTAATACTCGAGAAATTATGTTATGACTTATGATACAGTTTTTATAAATATAATTTAGTAATGTTTTTAAAGAAATTTTTAGTTGTGATTTTTGGGTCGTTACACCAAGGCTTCTTCCTTCAACTTTGCACCGACAACTTCAACTCCTTCAAGAAAAACACCCAAGTACACTCTATGAGCTCTCACACACTAGAAATGGATGATAAGGCACGCTTTAGGGTTTCTCTGTACTTAGGGGACGATGAGGGAGACCGACTATAAGCCATAAGGTTCTTAAAATAGGGTGCAAACCCTAAAAATTAGGGTTTCATGTTATGACTCCAACTCGTCGAGTAGGCTTTGTAAATCACGCGGTCTCCTTAATTTCTACACGATGAGTTAGGGCCTCTCAACTCGTCGAGTAGGTCCTAGAATATGCATGAAACTCTAAAATTCATAAAATATCGAGCCAACGCCTTCACCGATACTCTTGGGCTCTACATCACAACCTGAAACCTTTCATCACACCTTCTACCTTATTCATATTCAAAAAGGGCCTAAATCTTTCTCCTTCTAAGCCTCAAAACCTTTTCATACTCGGATTAGGGACCACAAGCCTTGAATCGCAAAACGATCCAAAATAGGATGTTACAATTCTCCCCCACTTAAGTTTCTTTTTGACCTCGAAATCGTTCCTTGTCAATACCCAGATCAAATCAAACGACTCATGTAGTGCCTCCGAAAAATCAAAAAATAAACGATCTCCCCAAAACAACTAACACCAATCAAAACCCTCTAACCCCAAGAAGAACGAACCCTTCTCCGTTGCAGAACCATCCCTGCCTCTCCAGAACTTCGAATCTATAGTTTTTTTGTCTCCCCAACCGACCGCCCATGAATGTCACCATGTCAATCGCTCATTGAATGACATACCCAATAAAAGACTTCTAACCCTGATTGTAACGACCAAAAATTTCAACCAAATTAAAACATTTTATTTCATTCAAAAGCTGTTACGATCATACATCTTGTTTTCGAAATAGTTTAAACATCAGAGTATTTCCTCAGAACCATATCACATAAAGCATAAACATGAGGAGCGGTACGATCACGCCTTCGCCTTGCCACGATCTCCTGAAGCACCTGAAACAATAAACCACAACTATAAGCCCGAAAGCTTAGTGAGTTCCCCCAAAGTACCCATACACACATAAACATACGCATACAGCAAGAACAATATTCTTCGGGTCCAATCAACCTTCCGGTTGAAATACCCCCGGCCCTCAACCATCCGCTTGGAATGCCTACATAACACGAGTCAAATCATCCTACCGGGATGGAATACTCTCGAATTACAACCATCGGGTTGGAATGCCCAAACACCTATACGTACAACAATAGATACTATGGGTCCAATCATCCCTTAGGATGGAATACCCCAGGCCCCTCAACCATCGGGTTGGAATGCCAACATACTATGAGTCCGATCATCGTACCGGGATGGAATACTCCTGGCCCACAACCATCGGGTTGGAATGCCCTACTTCCTATACATACAGTAACTACTACTACTAGTATGGGTCCAATCATCCCTCGGGATGGAATACCCCAGGCCCCTCAACCATCGGGTTGGAATGCCAAACTACTGTTAGTCCAATCATCCTACCTGGATGGAATACTCCTGGCCTACAACCATCGGGTTGGAATGTCATTCTACACTAGCAGACATGCTCACATAACAGGCAACCATAAGACATTCTACAGAACCAACACACTAGGGCCCTATCATCCTACCGGGATGGAATACCCTATGCTACTGCTCAACATACATAACCCGCAGGTAACCTCCTACCAGCATACAAAGTGCAAGACAAAGTACCGGTCTATAAATAATCACTACCCAACTACTAGGGTGCTGATCCAACATAACTAGCCATCATACAACTATCCATTTCTCTAGGATACTAAGCTAACAAAGCATATCATCATACCAATATCCAATCTACTAGGATACTAGCAAGCATATCATCACATAACATAACAAGCTCTAACAACAATTCAAAGGGCCGACCTTGGTGCCTTAGACCCTTGAGTACAATGAGGATAACTCACCTTGCAACTTTCGAAATCCTGCAAATCTCTGACTGCTGATTCACCGGGAATCCCAACTATCACAAGCAAAACCATCACATTAGAAACCCTCATGACTTTCTAGACCAAGGGCCCACAACACTCATTAAGTCCATCATCCTCTTATTGGGCCAAGACCCAACACCAAATCCTCATGCAAAACCCAATATTGACCCAATTTACTAAATTGGGCCCACCTCACCAAATGGGCCTAGATCCAAGGTCCATAATAATTATTGGGTCTAAATGACTCCATCCATAATGTTCAGTCACGGCCCAAGCCCCACTAGCCTATAAACAGCCCAATTACTTAAGGCCCAAAATCAAAAGCCCAACACAGGGCATATGTTGGGCGTACCCCTCTTGGTACGCTAGGCGTACTTCGATTCTCGCGAACTAGAAACGGGGCACTGACCCACTACGCTGGGCGTACATCAGCTTACGCGGGGTGTACACGCGCTGATCTAAAACTCCTCTTATGTTCTTAATGGCATAAGCTCTTAAGCCCAAACTTCAGATCCATCGAGAAAACACGCCTAGGATTCATAAAGTCTCAAACTTTATTACTTGGGACGTCCATAAAGATCTTAACTCAAGGTCTTAATCCATTAAGACCCACCTACATCACACATGAGACAACCAAAGCCCTTGGGACCTCATTTTTCTCACTCAAGACCTCTCCTAAGGTCTGAAAGGACATCTAATCTCAACCAAATCGCATCAAGCATCACTTTGGGGTTTTTAGGACAAGAAATGGTGTCAAAACTTCATAACACCTAGATCTACACAAAATAGATGCCAAGCAAGAGACTTTATACCTCAAAAGGGCTCTAGAAGATGATGCCTTCCCATATCTACGAGCTCCAGCCACCCAACTCCTTCCTTGACCACTTCTTCTTTCTCCTTCAATGCTTTCCTTTGCCAAACCAAGCTCCCCAAGGTCAAATATCCTTAATAATGGAAGAAGAATGGCTACTTACGGTTTCTGAGGGTAAGAGGGCAGATATGGAGGCTAGGGTTGGAACCATAATGTTCCTTATATAGTGGTTGGACCTAAAATTAGGGTTTCTGGACATTAGACGTACGTTGGGCGTACATCCTATACGCTGGGCGTACATCGAGGAACTCCTCGTTTCATTTACCTCATTACGCTGGGCATACCCACACGTGTCCCAAATGCATGCATGGCCTTCCTTTGACACTTTTCCATTAAGGGACCAATATTGACACTATCTTCAAAGTGTCATAACTCCTTGAACCTAAGTCCGTTTCCGACGAACTTTATATCCACAAAAAGGTGGCAAGAAGCCCTACGCTTCTAGCAACACTCACTGACCCGAATTGTAACAGCCTGGAATTTCAGGTATTGTAATAATTATGTTTCTGGGGTGTTTTAAGAGGGGACTCGGCGAGTTGGAGCCTAGACTCGCCGAGTAGGATCGCAGACTTGGTCGCGGGTTCGCGACTTGACTCGACGAGTCCAGATATGGACTCGGCGAGTCTACGCTATTTAGCGAAAACCCTAACCGTTCAGGTTTGGGACGTATAAAAAGGACTCATTGGCCGTCATTGTTCATTTTAGCCTTCTAAGAAGAACCCTAAATCGATTGTGTGCATCTGGAGCAAGGATTATAGGCCATTGTTGATTATAGAAGAGTGGTTGTGCAAGGAAGAGAAGGGATTGGCTAAAGGAGCAGCAAGGGAGTCACGTTCTAAGGATTTGGGGACACAGAGGGCACATTATTCAGGTAAGAATTCGAGTTATGCTCTGCTATGTTGATGTGTTTATGGAATTAGGGTTTGTGGAACCCTTTTGTGATTAGATTGAATGCTACCCTAGTCCCCCAAACGATTGTGACTCTGTATTGGGACCTTTGGAGGTCCAGAATGTCCCATGCCTGTACATTTCGGGAATTAATGAAGGTTTTGGATTGGAATCCTTATGCCTTAGGTCAATATGTATGTTATGAATCATGGGGTGTATCATGAGCACCAAAATGAGGACCTTACGTGATGGACCAGTCTAGGAAGGCCAGACCTATGAATGGTCGGAGCAGTTCTGACCTTAGGAAGCAGTTTGAGCGGTTGCATGGCATGGACTCGTCGAGTCCAATGAACAGACTCGACGAGTAGCTTGAAGAATAACTGGGACTCGGCGAGTTGTTCTTCAGACTCGGCGAGTTGAGTCGGGGTGGCCCCGCGATTCTTCCAGGAGGAACTCGTCGAGTAAAAAGGGGATACTCGACGTGTAGAAAGGGAATCTTAAGGAATCGGTGAGTCAAGGGCGAGTGGACTCAGAGTCGTTGAAGTCGGCGAGTCTTGGGGTGACTCGGCGAGTTAGGTCGCGGGTTAAGTGAAGTTCTGAGTATGGGGACTCGGCGAGTCATAGGGTTGACTCGGCGAGTAGGGTCAGTCAGGGGTTGACTTTGACCTTGTCTTTGACCAAGGATTGACCAGTGGTTCCAGGGGTATTTTGGTAATTGTTGTTTATTGTTTGAGTTCAGTGCATTGGTGACTGTCCACAGAGGAGATCGTATCAGTGATCGGAGCAGCTTGAGCTATCTGTTCAGTCGGCAGTTTCGAGGTGAGTTATCCTCACTATATCGTTAGGGTTTATGGCACCAAGGCCGACCCTTTTACCGGATGGAAATCCGGGTAGTTGTCATTATATATTACAGGCCGGAAGGCATTGCTATGTGGACCGGAAGGTCTTGGCCTGGAGAGGCGTATGTATGCATTTAGTATGTTGACTGATTCATAGGGTAACGTTATGCTAGTGACCGGCTAGACCGGTATCTTGTTTAGAGTAATGCTATGATATGTGATCTGTTGATCGATTATTGTCTATGAACTGCTATATGATTATTTGTTATGTGATATATGCATTTTATGCTTATGGGCCGGAAGGCAATATGTTATGGGCCGGAAGGCAATGTGTTATGGGCCGGAAGGCGATATGTTATGGGCCGGAAGGCGTATATGTGGTTGGTATTCTGGGGGTATCTCACTAAGCTTTCGGGCTTACAGTTGTGGTTTTATATTTCAGGTTCTCAAGAGTCTGTGGCAAGGCAAGGGCGTGATCGTACCGTTCCTCGCGTTGGTGTTTTATGATATGAACCTGGGAAATTACTCTGCTTAATAATGTATTGAAAACCTTTTTGTAACAATGTTAATAAAATGGGTGATTTTTAAAAGTTTTAATTGTGTTGAAATTTTGGATGTTACAAGTTGGTATCAGAGCCTTGGTTTGAGTGAATTGGGGAAACATTCGTGTGACCCCAGTCTCAAATCGAGGATGATTTTAAAAAGAGAAATTAAAATGGTTTTCAAATTTGGTAAAAGGAGGACGCGGAGGTACGATCAGCCGGAGCCAGTAAGTAACCCCAAGATACCATACATGATATTTGTTTATTTGAGCTTGATAGCACAGCATGCTAGAGTTAGGCTAGGGATCTTCAGGAATTCATGATAATGTTGCCTAATTGTGATGCCTGTAGCCTAGGGTCCCTTATGGGATATTCTCAGTGTTCCTCTAGTGGTGAGGGTTGATAGTTGTTATGCATGTTCTCTAGGGTATTATGGTAGTACTTCATACAAATATGGGTAGGTGTGGAAGGTAGTATGGGCCCGTACTACTGAAAGCACAGGACCCATACGCGTATCAGGGAAACCATGATCTCTAGGGTAGGGTTGCGAGAGTTGGATCCCAGGATTGTGGGAAGTGTCTGAGATTGGTAGGGTGCCTTCAGTATGGAGATTTCGAGGCATGATGATAGTGGATCCGGATCAGGATCGGGAGCGGGAGAGCGAGTTCCGGGTGAATCGGTGCCGTCGAAGGTTATCGATCGGACGAGCACGAGTGAGCGGGATGCGAGGATTCGCGAGATCCTGCATGATGAGGTTGCTGCATTGCTACGGGCTGAGTTGCCGGAATTGTTTGGGTCGATCAGGACCGCCATGGTTGAGTAGTTTGATGAGCGATATGCGGCTCTCGCAGAGACGGCTGCCGCGGCGGTTACAGCGGCTGTAGCAACGGCAAAGAGAGGAGCTAGTCGGGGTTTTCAGTATCGGGACTTCTATTATACGAAGCCTCCCACATTCGATGGAGTTCAGGACCCGATTGTTGCTATGAGATGGTTATCAGACTTGGAGGGGTGTTTCTCCACGAGTTTATGCCCTGCTGATCAGAGGGTGAGGTGTGCTCTGAACCTGTTGAGGCTAGGAGCGAAGGATTGGTGGAGATTGACTACGAGGTCATTTTCCGATGTGCAGAGGGCTGCGGTTTCATGGGATCAATTCAGAGAGATGTTCAGTACTCGCTATGTTCCGCGGGATGAAAAGGAGAGATTGGCTCGGGAGTTCTTTGAGCTGAAGCAGGATTTGGAGTCAGTGACTGAGATCACCAGGATGTTTATTGAGAGGGCGATGTTTTGCCCTGAGTTCGCTTCGGAGCAGGCTCAGATGTCCTGATATCTGAGTATGCTCAAGAGGGATATCAGACAATTCGTGTCTGCGTAGAGGTGTGAGACCTTGTTGGAGTTGCAGGAGGCCGCCATGTGGCGTGAGTTAGAGGTTGAGTTGCAGTTGCGTGAGCTGAGGCAGGCCCCAATGCAGTCGCAGTCGGCGCCGAAACGGTCCAGGACCGTAGATGTTAGAATGGGGGATCGGAGCGGCCACACTTGTGGGAAGCGTGGGAGGGGTTACACCGGAGCTTGTTGGTCCGGTGGTGTATGCCGCAAGTGCGGAAAGGAGGGGCACGGTGCACGGGATTGTCGGTAGTCAGTGCCAATTCGGGATTTGAGGATTTGTTATCAGTGTCGGCAGGTTGGACATTTGAGGGTCAACTGTCCACAGCTTTCTGCAGGACCGGTGCAGGCTCTAGCACCGACCACCTTGAGGAGTTCAGGAGGAGGACAGGATGGAGCAGAGCCCCAAGGGCTCAGGGTCGTGCTTATCGGCTTGCGGCAGAAGGAGACGGAGCAGTGCCGGAGGCAGCTGCGGGTATAATGCTTTCTTGATGTCTTGATTATCTTGCGTTGATTGTGGCGTATTGTTGTGCTGGTATCTTGTGTGGATTTCGATGAGGTATTCGTTGTTTCGTGGGTTTGGCATGGTTAAGGAATGGTGTTTCAGGTTTTTGCTTTAGCATTCGTTGTTCCCTGATGGTTGGTATGGTTATAGTTGATGTTTTGGTGCCGGTATCCTTGTGTGGTTTTCGATGCGGTATTCATCCTTTTTCAGGTTGTGGGTTTGGTTATGGGTTATTGCTTGGTAATTCCGTTGGTTATCGTTCGTGAGGGTTGTTAGTGGAGATGCGGCACTGGGTTGAATGTCGGGTAGCATCTGCAGTCGTGGAGTGGATAATTGAAAGACCGGATTCTTTTGAGCGGATTGATCAGGGAGGAGATGTGTTTTGCTGAGGGTTGCTTATGCTTGTGGGAAGCAGTCAGTGGGTAAATGTTCTCTTTGTGCAGGATTGTTCTGAAAGGTCATTAATGACGATCGGTGGCAGTTAGTCAGTGCTTTAGTGGGGGAGAATTGGAGAATTCTCTGGGAGATCGATGAGTATGTGAGGGTGCTTAGCTGTAGGGATTCAGCAGTGTTTGTCAGCGCAGAGTATTGGCCGACGAGAGCGAGTGTCGGGTATGCGGGGCGGGATACAGACCTAGGGCATTTGATTGTGGAGGCCTGAGAGAAGGACGGGATCAAGCTTGAGTAAGTAACCGGGGTTATGCGATCAGAGTATTGGTATGTTTGAGGTACGTGATGGGTTGTACTGCATTAATCCCACAGGATTATGTTGTGCATGTTTCTAGAGCTGGAACCGGAAGGTTCCCAGAGTTAGAGCCTGAGGGTTCGCAGAGTTGGGTGTACGGACCCACAGAGATATAGCCTCGAGTGGCTAGTATGTGTTATGAGAGTCGGTCCAGTCATGCTGGAGACTCTGTTGGTATTGCTGGATCAGTTTGAGATTGCGGATCGTGTATGTTGCAGTGTGATTGCATTGGAAGGTCTGGCCCCGGGTTAGTAATCTTGTTTAGCTGAGGCAGTGATTTTGATGAGTGGAGAGAGTGCATGGGATTGAGAGCCCCTGCAATGAGAACCAGAGTATGTGAATAGCGGTTACGCAAAAAGGGTGGTGTCGCTTGGGACAAGCACCGTAGCACCGGTTGGAGTGGCATTATGGCCAAGAGGGTCCCTTGGAAGGAAAAGAGGAAGGTGTGTAACTCCGAAGGGGAGTGCAAGTTCACGAGAATGAAAGCTGCAGAGCAGAGTTATGGTTAGAGTATTTCGAGTATGCCTTCGAGCATCGTAAATGGACAAAGTGGGAGATGTTCGAGGATATCATCAGTGTATCGGGTCTTTCAACCTGCGTGTGTTGGGGCTAGTTCGGTATGTGTATGTGATGGCAAGAGGAGAACTTGTGAGAGTTGCTCTGAGAGTGAGAATGGATCTCTCAGTCAGTCCGGAATGGACAAAGTGGGCTTTGGATCGGGGATTCGGTGGTTCATGGTTTCCTAACCCTTATGGGTCGAGTGATCGTTGAGATTTAGAGCAGAGTTGCATCTTGGGTAATTTTCGGTTACAGAGAGTGATGTGCAGTACAGAGATCATGCTTCAGTCGACAGAGCAGATTCGACAGAGCCGACAGGGAAAGTTATGTAGACAGACGCCGGTCCGAGCTTGAGTTTCAGGTCGGCAACCTCGTACTCCTGAAGGCCTCTCCTTGGAAAGGAGTGATTCGCTTCAGGAAGAGAGGCAAGTTGGGGCCCCGGTACATTGGGCCATTTCGGGTGATTGCAAGGATAGGCCGGGTAGCCTATCGATTGGAGTTGCCAGCGGAGTTGGGACGGATCCACGACACCTTTCATGTGTCGCAATTGAGAAAGTATATAGCCGATGAGTCGGCAGTGGTTCCATTAGAGGATATTCAGGTGGATGCGAGCCTGAATTATGCTGAAAGACCAGTGGCCATCAGTGATCGGAAGATCAAGGTTCTGAGGAACAAGGAGGTACCTCTGGTATTGGTTCGGTGGCAACATCGGAAGGGATCGGAAATGACTTGGGAGCCGGAACGTGAGATGCGGGAGCAGCATCCGGAACTATTTTCAGAGTGAGACTTCGAGGGCGAAGTCTAATCCTAGTGGGGGAGAATTGTAACAGCCCGGAATTTCAGGTATTGTAATAATTATGTTTCTGGGGTGTTTTAAGAGGGGACTCGGCGAGTTGGAGCCTAGACTCACCGAGTAGGATCGCAGACTTGGTCGCGGGTTCGCGACTGGACTCGATGAGTCCAGATATGGACTCGGCGAGTCTACGCTGTTTAGCGAAAACCCTAACCGTTCAGGTTTGGGACGTATAAAAAGGACTCATTGGCCGTCATTGTTCATTTTAGCCTTCTGACAAGAACCCTAAATCGATTGTGTGCATCTGGAGCAAGGATTATAGGCCATTGTTGATTATAGAAGAGTGGTTGTGCAAGGAAGAGAAGGGATTGGCTAAAGGAATAGCAAGGGAGTCACGTTCTGAGGATTTGGGGACACAGAGGGCACATTATTCAGGTAAGAATTCGAGTTATGCTCTGCTATGTTGATGTGTTTATGGAATTAGGGTTTGTGGAACCCTTTTGTGATTAGATTGAATGCTACCCTAGTCCCCCAAACGATTGTGACTCTGCATTGGGACCTTTGGAGGTCCAGAATGTCCCATGCCTGTACATTTCGGGAATTAATGAAGGTTTTGGATTGGAATCCTTATGCCTTAGGTCAATATGTATGTTATGAATCATGGGGTGTATCATGAGTACCAAAATGAGGACCTTACATGATGGACTAGTCTAGGAAGGCCAGACCTATGAATGGTCGGAGCAGTTCTGACCTTAGGAAGCAGTTTGAGCGGTTGCATGGCATGGACTCGCCGAGTCCGATGAACAGACTCGGCGAGTAGCTTGAAGAATAACTGGGACTCGTCGAGTTGTTCTTCAGACTCGGCGAGTTGAGTCGGGGTGGCCCCGCGATTCTTCCAGGAGGAACTCGTCGAGTAAAAAGGGGATACTCGACGTGTAGAAAGGGAATCTTAAGGAATCGGTGAGTCAAGGGCGAGTGGACTCAGAGTCGTTGAACTCGGCGAGTCTTGGGGTGACTCGGCGAGTTAGGTCGCGGGTTAAGTGAAGTTCTGAGTATGGGGACTCGGCGAGTCATAGGGTTGACTCGGCGAGTAGGGTCAGTCAGGGGTTGACTTTGACCTTGTCTTTGACCAAGGATTGACCAGTGGTTCCAGGGGTATTTTGGTAATTGTTGTTTATTGTTTGAGTTCAGTGCATTGGTGACTGTCCACAGAGGAGATCGTATCAGTGATCGGAGCAGCTTGAGCTATCTGTTCAGTCGGCAGTTTCGAGGTGAGTTATCCTCACTATATCGTTAGGGTTTATGGCACCAAGGCCGACCCTTTTACCGGATGGAAATCCGGGTAGTTGTCATTATATATTACAGGCCGGAAGGCATTGCTATGTGGACCGGAAGGTCTTGGCCTGGAAAGGCGTATGTATGCATTTAGTATGTTGACTGATTCATAGGGTAACGTTATGCTAGTGACCGGCTAGACCGGTATCTTGTTTAGAGTAATGCTATGATATGTGATCTGTTGATCGATTGTTGTCTATGAACTGCTATATGATTATTTGTTATGTGATATATGCATTTTATGCTTATGGGCCGGAAGGCAATATGTTATGGGCCGGAAGGCGTATATGTGGTTGGTATTCTGGGGGTATCTCATTAAGCTTTCGGGCTTACGGTTGTGGTTTTATATTTCAGGTTCTCAAGAGTCTGTGGCAAGGCAAGGGCGTGATCGTACCGTTCCTCGCGTTGGTGTTTTATGATATGAACCTGGGAAATTACTCTGCTTAATAATGTATTGAAAACCTTTTTGTAACAATGTTAATAAAATGGGTGATTTTGAAAAGTTTTAATTGTTTTGAAATTTTGGATGTTACACGAATCCTTCCCGAATAAAACCCATTGCCCATAAAATACCGAAACGCCCTTACTTTTGGTCTCGAAGATCCTAGGAATAATTACTCTTAGAACGGGGGGTTACACTGATGGAACAAGTCACTGACCATAATCAGCTGTTGATCAATTATGCCTGACATACTAGTCGATCCATACCAAAGTCGCCGAGTCCACCCATGGACTCGCCGAGTTGGCCACCTCAGACGCAACCAGAGTCACGACCCTACTCGTCGAGTCCACCCATGGACTTGCTGAGTTGCCCTTTCACATTTACACTTTGAACCCTGAACTTGCACTCCTGAACTCGAGATGTTACAATTCTCCCCCACTTAAATTAGGCTTCATCCTCGAAGCCTACGGTAACACAACTCCATAACTACTCTCGCAATGCACCACCTGACATTAACCAGACCAGGTTCCTCAAAACACAACCACTGAAACCCAAACCCAACTTTCCCCTTGCGGTGTCCTGACCACCGCTTCCAGCCGTCCACCGGCCTTATCCTCTGATAACCACACTTATCAACCGAGTACCACTCCATGACACCTCACTCGCTCCAAAACACAACAATCACTTGACTCATACGAGCTAGAAATAACCCTGAACCACCGGAATCCCGATCTGAGACCAACTTCATCCACTCCATGCTGACAGGACGACACATCCTTCAGCCTCAAAACAACTCCAATGAGTTCTCCTCCGAAATCTCATACCCATGCTGAACTGGCTCTAGCATCCTCGGGTTGGGAAAACCCGATATACTGACGACACCTCCAAACATCCCCCAGGATGAATTTCCACCATATACATAATCCCTTGATCAAAATCAAACTGGAAATCCAAGATTCAATCCCTGCATCCCTTCCGAGCCTCAGCAGACATCCAACCCGGATGTGATTCCATACCACCGCCGCAACACACTACTCAATAACCATAATTGGAACACCCTAATCATAACTCCGCACTACTGCTTTCACTTCCGTGAACTTACACTCCCGCTTGGAGCTATATTCCTTTCCCTTTTCTTACCAAGGAAATCCACTTGGATGCCTTGACACTACCACAAGTGCCACGGTGCTCACCCAATACTATACCATCCCTCATAGCATAACCATTCTCTCATGCACCACACATGATCTGAATCCGCTCGCAAGGACTCTCGAGTCCATGTACCACCTTTTGCTAATCACGATCAATACCCGGGGCCAGACCTTCTGATGCTATCGCATCACGACATACTCATTCCAAATCCTTATACAGACCTATCAACACATGCAAAGTCTTCAGCATGACTGGACCGCCTTACCAGGCCTTCAACCAAACTGGACCACTCTCAGAACCTTCAGCAGGTCTGGACCGTCCTCCAGGGCCTTCAGCTTGTCTGCACCATCCTACGAGCCTTCGGCCTGACTGGTACGCCCACCGGCCTTCAGTCGATCCGGACCGCTCAACTAGCATTCATCATCTCGCGTTATCCCTCAAGAAAACTCACCCATGCATACTGTTCTAGCCCTCTAGGGGTTCCGAACTCTATCTCCACCCTACATACTCAAACCCGGCCTGATCCCAGGCCTTCCACAATCAATCACCCTTGGTCTGCATCTCACCCCGTATGCCTGTCACTTACTCATACCAGCCTGCGCTCTTGGCTGACAGAACCACTGCTGAAACCCGACAGCTAACAACCTCTCATGCTTATCGATTTTTCTGTAGAATCTCCAATTCTCCCTACTTAGAGCACTGACTATCAACCACCGGTCGCCATCACCGACCTCCCTCAACAGCCCTACACAACACAATCCCTTACACGCGAACTGATTCCCACTAGAACAAGCAACCTTCACAAAATTACATATCAACACAGATCGTCTCGGACATCGAAAGAAACCTGACATTGTACATCTTGAATCCCAATGGAGCCTGACTCCCAGCTAAACACTTCTCATTGCTAATGCTATACCCAACATCAAAACCAAACAACCAATCCGGACCATCCATCCCTTGGATACTAACCAAATACAACTCCTAGCTATAAAACCCTCTACCAAAAGATAACCCAGATGAAAAAGCGAACAACACAACACTATAAATCATGCAAACAAGACTAGCATATGCAATACTCCACAACAATCGCAAGATAACAAGATATCAAGAAAGAAACATACCCGTAGTTGCCTCCGTCACTGCCCCGACCTCCTCTGCTGTAAGCTTAAAAGCATGACCTTGAGCCCTTGGGGGCTCCGCTCCACCCTGACCTCCACCCGTAATCCTCAAAGTGGCCGGTGCTGGAGCCTGCACCGATCCCGCAGCGAGTTATGGACAGTTGATCCTCAAGTGTCCAACCTGGTGGAAATGATAACAAATCCTCAAATCTCGAACCGGGGCTGTCTACCGACAATCCCTGGCATAGTGCCCCTCCTTTCCGCACTTGCGGCATGCACCACCGGACCTACACACTTCGGTGTGGCCCTTCCCACACTTCCCACAGGTGTGGCTGCTCTGATCTCCCAATCTAGAATCAACGGTCTTGGACCGTTTCGGCACCGACTGCGACTGCACCGGAGCCTGCCTCTGCTCTCGCAACTGCAACTCAATCTCCAACTCACGCCTCCTGGTGGCCTCCTGCAACTTCAACAATGTCTCGCACCTCTACGTAGACACAAACTGCCTGATATCCCTCTTGAGCATAGTCAGATATCGGGACATCTGAGCCTGCTCCGAAGCAAACTCAGGGCAAAACATCGCCCTCTCAGTGAACATCCTAGTGATCTCTGTCACCGACTCCGAATCCTGCTTCAGCTCCAGGAACTCCTGAGCCAACCTCTCTCTCTCAACCCGCGAAACATAAAGAGTGCTAAGCATCTCTTGGAACTGATCCCAAGAAACCGAAGCCCTCTGCGCATCCGAATATGACCCCGTAGTCAACCTCCACCAATCCTTCGCACCGAGCCTTAACAGGTTCAACGCGCATCTCACCCTCTGATCCGCAGGACACGAACATGTGAAGAAACAGCCCTCCACATCTGATAACCATCTCATAGCCACTATCGGATCTTGAACTCCATCAAAAGTAGGAGGCTTTGTATTATCGAAGTCCCAATACTGAAAACCTCGACCAACTCCTCCCCTTTCGCTGCCACAGCCATTGCGGCTGCCGCGACTGCTGTCTCTGCAATGGCTGCATAACGCTCATCGAAATACTGAACGATGGCGGTCTTGATTGACCCAAACAGTTCCGGCAACTCAGCCCGGAACATCGCAGCAACCTCATCATGTAGGATTTCCCGAATCCTAGCATCCAACTCATCCGTACTCATCTGACCGATGACCTCGGGTGGCACCGACCTACCCTGACCGCCCTCTCCTGCTCCCGATCCTAACCCGGATCCACTCCCAGCATGCCTCGTAGCCACCATACTGAAAGGACCACAAAACAACAGATACTTCCTACTAACCCGGGAACCAACTCCCAACCCAACCCTAGGGGTTGTGACTTCCTTGATATGCGTATGGGTCCTGTGCTTTCAGTAGTACGTGCCCATACTACCTTCCACACGTACCCATAGTTATATCAAGTATCCCCACAACACCCTAAAGAAGAACATCCATAACAAGCACTCAACCCTCACTCCTAGAGGAACACTGGAAATCTCACACGGAAGAGACCCTAGGCTAGCAGGCATCATAAATCAGGCAACATTAACATGAAATCCTGTAGATCCCTAGCCTAGTACTAGCATGATGTTCTATCATAGCTCAAAAACAAATATCATGTATGGTATTTTGGGGTTACTTACTGGCTTCGGCTGATCGTACCTCCGCGTCCTCCTTTACTCATTTTGAAAACCATTTTAAATTCTCTTTTGAAAACTCTCCTTGATTTGAGACTGGATTCACACGAAGGTTCCTCCAATTCACTCAAACCAAGGCTCTGATACCAACTTGTAACACTCTAAAAATTTAAGCCAATTTAAAATTTTCAAAAACAAACCAGTTTCGTTAAGTCATTACAAAAAGGTTTTCAATAAAATTATTATCAGAGTCTTCCCAGAACCATATCGAAAAACATAAACATGAGGAGCGGTACGATCATGCCTTCGCCTTGCCATGGTCTCCTGAAGTACCTGAAAAACATTAAACGACAACTGTAAGCCCGAAAGCTTAGTGAGATACCCCCAAAATACCAACCACATATAGCATACACGCACAACATGCCATATCATAACAGAACACATAACAACCATGCACTTCAGGTCTACTGTGTGACTGGTCCGCCGCACCGGCCTTCAGTCCACCTGGTCCACCCTCTGAGTCTAACTATATACATCGAGTCTACAATGTGATTGGTTTGCCCACACCGGGCCTTCAATCCACCTGGTCCACTCTCTGAGTCTACAGTATGACTGGTCCGCCCGCACTGGGCCTTCAGTCGCCCTGGTCCACTCTCCGAGCCTCGGCACCTCTGGTCAGCCCTCTTGGGGCCTACAGCCTATCCGGACCGCTCAATGGGCCTTCGGGATAACCGGTCCGCCCTGGATGTGTCGGCCTATAGCACAAAGCAGGGCCCACCTCAACCCATCCCCAGTCCAACAACCATGTGCACATAAACATATAATCATATGCAATGCATATCCAATCAAACCGATCTACCATATCACATAGCATGACATACTCTAAACAGGATACCAACTTAACCGGTCACTAGCATAACATCATCCTATATACCAGGATATCGACCTTAACCGGGTCTCTAACAAATACCATCCTAACTACCATGATGCAATCATAGCAAAGCAATAACATAACAACGATACCCGGATTACAATCCGATAAAGGGTCGGCCTTGGTGCCGTAGACCCTGCCGATATAGTGAGGATAACTCACCTCGCAACTGCCGACTGAAAAAGATATGACCGAGCTTCTCCGACCACTGACACGATCTCCACCACTAGCCAACACCAACACTGAACTCAAAACAAATGCCAACAATTACCAAAATGCCCCTAGAAGTCAACTTGTCAACCCTTGGTCAAAGTCAAAGTCCCCAGTCAAAGTCAACCTTCCTGACTGACCCTACTCGGCGAGTCAGCCTGCTGACTCGCCGAGTCCCTAAACTCAGAAAACTCCCATAACGCGACCCAACTCGCCGAGTCGCCCCAAGACTCGCCGCGTTCCACAACTCTGAGTCCCCTCGCACTCAACTCACCGAGTCCTCCCTTGACTCACCGATTCACGGCTCAACCAAAAGAAGGTTAGGACCTCACGACCAGACTCGCCGAGTCCAAGAACAGACTCGCTGAGTCCAAGGCTATCTTCAACCAACTCGCCGAGCTCCTGCCCATCTTCAAGAAACTCGCCGAGTACACCTTTGTGACTCGCCGAGTACCTCTAGATCTTAATCCATACAGATGCTTTCCAGGCCATGCAAATGATCCAAACCAAAGATCTACCCTTCTACAACCTATCCATCACATAAAGTGGCAAACTTTACGTGGATCCAAAGAGATCTAAGCATATAACACTCTAGGGTTAGGGTTTGGGACAAGATGGCTTCACCAATCACTCAAGAACAGGGACTTTAATGTACTCTTGACCTTCTCTGTTCCAGATCTGAGGTAGCAACCTCAGATCTAACCTCCAAACTCAAAACTCCACATGCTATTCTTTCCAAAATGATGAACCTAGATGCACAAAAGCTCAAACAGCAGATTATTACCTCAAATGAAAAAATCCAACTGATGAATAAGCTAAATCTCTGCAAAGCCCCTTGCTCCAACCTTCTTGCTCTTCGATTTCTCTCCAAGATTCCCTCCTCAAAGGCTCCGATCTCTCACAAGGAAAGCACACACAAAACTAGGGCTTCTGGAACTCAAAGGGAAGGAAAAGAGGTTGGGGGAAGGATATCATGTCCTCTATATAGGGCTCAACCCCCGACATTAGGGTTTTCTCCACACAGCACCAACTCGCCGAGTTGGCCACCTCACACGCGACCAGAGTCGCGACCCTACTCGCCGAGTCCACCCATGGACTCGCCGTGTTGCCCTTTCACATTTACACTTTGAACCCTAAACTTGCACTCCTGAACTCGGGATGTTACAGTATCCCTACACATGTTTGGGCCAATCAACCCTCAGGATGGAATACCAAACACATAAGTTCCAATCAATCATAGGGTCCGCTCATCCTCACGATGGAATACCCCGGATTGGAATACCATCACATACATAACTCAACCTATAACCATACTTGGAACCAAGGACCTTGTCCTTGTGTCACCCTCGAACCCTTCGGTTCGCCACATCTGAGTGTAACCTACTCATACTTCCCTATCACGATCTCTAGGTCCTTGACCTCCGACTACAATATCTTACACAATCCTCATCACCGGTCCAGACTGCTCTCGAGTCTGTTAACCTGCTATCCCACTTTTCTCTCTCTAAACCTCCAATCTGGAGCCACTATCCCCCTCCTCTTCCAAGGAGACTGAAAACATGCCCACACATCATCCAACATTGTCACAGAGACAGATCCTTGCTATACATCACCCCTTAGAGGTGCCCACCGCTATCTCATATCATGCATACGTACTCAGAGACTGATCACATAACCAGCAGCCCATACATAGCTTGCCGCATTCCCTAGACACATGCAAGCCCTTACTATAACTGAACCGCCTCATCGCACCACCCCAAGAACCGACAATCAAGTCGTGCCAGGAAACCTTCTACAACCATCGGCTCATCCGAGAATTTCCAATTCTCCCCCACTTAGGGCACTAACCACCATCCACTGGCGGCGAAGCTAACATGCTGCTCAATCGAAACTACTAATACACTGAACTTCAAGGAACCAAAGTTCCTGCTGAAAGTTCCCGAATTCTCGAACCATAATCTTCCTCTTTCACGAGTTCCACACTGGATGATAACCCTCTAAAAACCCTCAATACTCACTCTTCTCTAACACATACAACACTTCAATATCTCAAGCAAGAAACAACATCTCATAATCATAACATAAACAAGATAAAGTAGAAAAACATACCGACTGACATCTCTGGCTCAGATCTGATCTCCTCAGACACAAGCTGATAAGCACGCCCTGGAGCCTTCGGAGGCTCTACCCGACCCTGACTCCCGTTAGTAAGTCTCAAAGTGGCTGGCGCTGGGGCCTGCACTGACCTGGCAACCAATAGAGGACATTGGGCCTTCATAAGGCCCACCTGATCACAATGATAACAAAGTCGGACCCTGCCGCTGGAGTCGACTACCTGCAATCCCTGGCTATATGGCCCTCCTTGCCACACTTGTGGCACCCCAAAGAAGAACGTAAACTACCCTCGTGCAACTTGCCGCACTTCCCGTAAGTGCGACTCCTCTGACCTCCCTGTCGATAATCAGCGGACCTCATCCACTTCAGTGCAGGATGCGACTGAACTGGGGCCTGCCTCTGCTCTCTCAACTGGAGCTCAATCTCTAACTCGCGCCGCCTAGCGGCTTCCTGCAACTCCAACAAGGTACTACACCTCTACGTGGATACAAACTGTTTGATGTCCCTCTTGAGCATACTCAGATATCGAGACATCTGAGCCTGCTCCGAAGCAAACTCCGGGAAAAACATCACCCTCTCAGTGAACATCCTGGTGATCTCCATCACTGACTCTGAACCCTGCTTGAGTTCCAGGAACTCTTGAGACAACCTCTCTCTCTCAACCTGCGGAACATAACGAGTACTGAACATTTCCCGGAACTAATCCCATGAAACCGCAGCCCGCTGCACATTAGAATAGGATCCCGTGGTCAACCTCCACCAATCCTTCGCCCCGAGCCTCAAAAGGTTCAGAGCACAGCTCACCCTCTGATCCGTAGGGCATGAACACGTGAAAAAGCAACCCTCCACGCCTGACAACCACCTCATAGTAACGATCGGATCCTGAACTCCATCAAAAGTAGGGAGCTTCGTATTGTCAAAACCCCGATACTGAAATCCCCGAATGGCTCCTCCCCCTGCCGCTGCCACATCCGCTACGGCTTCCGCGGCCACTGTCTCTGCAAGAGTCGCATAGCGCTCATCAAAATACTCCACCAAGGAATTCTCGATTGACCTAAACAGTTCCGACAACTCAGCCTGGAACATAGCAGCAACCTCATTATGTAGGATGTCACAAATCCTAGCATCCAACTCATCCGTACTCATTTGCCCAATAACCTCGGGTGGTACTGGTCCATCCTGGCCACCCTCTTCTGATCACGATCCCGAACCGGATCCTGTCTCAAAACATCTCGCATCCGCTATGCTGAAATGAACCATAAGAATCTCAGATACCTTGCATAACCGCCGAGAACTAACCTTTAGTCAATAACCTAGGGGTTGTGACTTCCTTGACACGCGTATGGGTCCTGTGCCTTCAGTAGTACGGGCCCATACTACCTTCCACACCTACACATATTTGTCTCAAGTATCACAACAATGCCCTAAGCACAAATATACATAGCAAACACTCAATCCTCACCCCTAGAGGAATACCGAATTGTCACACCCCAAAACCAAGAACGGCGGAAACGTTCTGGGGCGGAGGACGTCATGTAAAGTATCACAACACAGTAAATGTATATAAGCAAACAACATCATCCATTGCATTAAATATATAATTTTAATACAAGCGTGTTCTGTACAGTTTTAGACACCAAAAATATAACAAAAATCAAAATAATGATATGATGAGTCTTGAATGTGCTCCATCATCTCAAAAGCTGGCATCGGTACCTGTCTACTGATGACCTGAGAATACAAGTTATTTTGAAAGAGTTTATCAGCATTAAGCTGGTGAGTTCATAAGTATTTTAATTTCGGTGTCTGTTATCAAAAACGTTTGAACATGTCTCAAGTATAAGTTCGTGAAATGTATGTAAGTGTTTGTAAAAGTTTGAATCTCTCAGAAAAACCTATATTTTCTAATAAAGTAGCCTTCTACCAAGGCTTTAACTGTTTTGTATGTTCGTTTGTTGTAAAAGTGTGTAATTTCCCAAGTGCAACTATCTTTTAACAAAATATAGTTTGTACATTAAAGTTCAAGTGAGGTTATCACTAAAAATATGTAATGGGTAAATTTTTGTAGTACTGTAGTTTAGTTTTATAGTAACTAATGTTGTACTAACTACCTTAAACCGGATTTATATTAAGGTATAATGTGATAATTGCACCATACTATCGACTGATAACAACGACATAAAGAACGGTCCAAATAACGGAATGACGTTTGGCACCCACAGACCTGCAGGTCCGGCTATAGCTAGCAGCAAGGTGTAGGATAATCAATCCAGTATAGATCTATACGCAAACTCAACGCTCTCCCTCCAAGAGAATTCTGGCTGCAACTCGGGCCATGACATTTAAGGCATGCTCCAATACAGTGGATCACAATTGTCAACGTATTAATGTAAGGGTAATGTTTCTCGTTCTAGTATAGTTGTATATGTTCTCATAGTATAGTAATGTATAGACTCATGAATGAACTGACTCATTGATCTAACAGTTGTAATAATATGATCCTGTGTTACCCCGATGGTAACTCACTAATGATGTGTCTAGTACGTATGAATATGGAAGTACTTTTATGTCTATATATGTATATTTGATATTTAATTAATATTGAAACGACCTTCGGATGGTCACCCGAAATCCCACTAGACCACATCCAAATCGAGAAAAAGGAAATAGGGTGGATGGCCTTCCTAAGCCCTTTAAACATTATTTATACATCTATACATATATGGGCATGCAATTTATAATATAAAAGCGTAAATAAGTCTTTATAAGACATTAGAAACATAAGTATTCTTTTAAAGAAAGATCGACTTGATGTCGATCTGTAAAACAATTTGAAGGCATAGGTTTGATTAAAACAGTTTAAGTATAAGGAACATTTGTTTAAATCACAGTTGTAATATAAATTTGAAAAGTAAATGGGTTTGTAAAACATTTTGAAGTAAAACAGTTTGATAGACAGTTTGAACAGTGATAAAATCACTGGTTTCCCTAGTTATTAATCACATGTGATTAATGCAATCACATGTGATTGAAGCAATAACTATAAGTATATAACTTGTATCCCCCCATAAGTATTTAAAACATTTAAAATCATTTCAAAGGTTGATAAAAGGGGTAAGAACTCACTTGATTGATTGAAGAAAGCGAGATGGAAAACCGGGCAGAGTTTCGTCTCGGGAAACGGATTTTTCTCGGGATTCTCGGGAATCTCGGGAGTAAAATCAACCCTCGGGACTTGAGCAAAAAGACCAGAGTTTCGGGTTTGAACGGGCACGGAAATCGAGGCAAGATCGTGAGAGAAAGGAGAGAAATGAGCAAAATTTCCGGAAAGCCTCGCATCCCTTTTATAGGGGTGCTGAACCGCCTCGGTACGCTAGGAATACGAGGGTACGCAGCGCGTATGAGACGTCATCGCTTACGCACTTCGGATGGGACGGCAGGTCGGACGGGCGGCGGGTCGGACAGGCGGGTCGGACGGGCGGGTCGGAAGCTTCGCATAAGGCGACGTGGACGATCCGAGGCCCTTGATCTGAGTACGCGGGGCGTACGAAGGTACGCAGGGCGTAGTCCGGTCCTATCCGATGACTCCCCCTTCGGATAATACCGGGAGTTTATATTTAAATTTATATTTATTTTAAATAAACTTCTAAAATTCATATCTCCTTCATACGAACTCCGTTTTTGACGTTCTTTATATCCACGCGAAGGTGAGACCAAGATCTACAACTTTCGTTTAGACTCCGTTGGCAAATTCCGAAATATTTTTATTATTTATTTATTAAAATGACGTGATTAAGGAATTTCTTCAAAAATTCATAACTTCCACATCCGAAGTCAGATTTGGACGTTCTTTTTATGTACGCTCATAGTTTGAGGTTATCTATAACTTTCATTTAGATAATTAAGGCTAAAAACTATTGCATTGAAATTTCGCGTTTTTCGTTTAATCGCTGTTGCCGGTTTTGCCGAGAATCTTCGGTTGGTCATAACTTCTTCGTTATAACTCGGATTTTAGGGTTCTTTATATGTACGAAAACCTTGATACGATTCCTAGTACTTTATTTAACCCAAATAAGATTTTAGGAAAGTTATATTTTGATCTAGATTTGATTTGTTTTACATTACATTGTCTCGAAATATCGGGTTGTCACATCATCCCCCCGTTAGAAGGAATTTCGTCCCGAAATTAGAATTTAAGCAAGTAAGAAATTACAAATAACTAAGCAAAAAGGTGAGGGTATTTCAGTTTCATCTGATCCTCACGTTCCCAAGTGAATTCCGGTCCTCGCTTAGCATTCCAGCGAACCTTCACGATAGGGATACGGGTTTGCTTTGTCTGCTTGACCTCACGGTCCATGATCTCTACAGGTTCTTCCACGAAGTTGAGGCTCTCGTTGATCTCGATCTCGTCGAGTGGGATTATAAGAGTCTCGTCGGATAGACACTTTTTCAAGTTAGATACGTGGAATGTAGGATGTACGTTACGAAGTGCGTCTGGTAGGTCGAGTTTGTAAGCTACGGGGCCGACTCTTGCAAGAATCACGAAAGGCCCTATATACCTCGGATTTAGTTTCCTACGCTTGCCGAAGCATATCAAACCCTTCCAGGGTGAGAATTTGAGAAGGACTCGGTTTCCCACCTGAAATTCCAAAGGTTTTCTTCGTTTATCAGCGTAGCTCTTCTGTCGATATCTAGAGGCTTTCAATCGTTCACGGATCTGAACGATTTTCTCTGTTGTTTCCCGAATGATCTCCGGACCGGTGAGAGTACTATCGGAAGCTTGCCCCCTGGCTAATTGGGTATCACCCACCTCAGCCCAGCACAGAGGGGATCTGCACTTTCGGCCGTAGAGAGCTTCAAATGGAGCAGCCTTGATGCTCGTGTGATAACTATTATTATAGGAAAATTCGACAAGGGGTAAATGAGTATCGCATGCCTTCCCAAAGTCAATCACGTAGGCTCGCAACATATCTTCCAGTGTTTGGATGGTCCTCTCACTCTGTCCGTCGATCTGAGGATGGTAGGCTGTGCTCATGTCCAGCCTTGTTCCTAGGGAATGTTGTAATGATTGCCAAAATCTTGAGGTGAACCTACTTTCTCTATCGGAGATAATGGACATAGGTACACCATGTAGCCGTACGATTTCCCTAATGTATGTTCGCGTAAGTTTCTCCATCTTGTCGTTTTCTTTGATAGGCAGGAATTGTGCAGACTTGGTCAATCTATCAACGATGACCCATATGGTGTCAAGTCCACCCGTTGTCTTGGGCAACTTGGTTATGAAATCCATAGTGATCCACTCCCACTTCCACTCTGGAATCTCTGGTTGTTGCAGTAAACCAGAGGGCTTCTGGTACTCGACCTTAACCTTTGCGCAAGTAAGGCATTTACCTACGAAGGTAGCAATCTCTGCTTTCATATTAGGCCACCAGTATAGCTTTTTAAGATCCAGATACATCTTATCTGAACCTAGGTGGACGGAATACCGAGTGTTGTGCACCTCGGTCATGACCAAGTCTCGGAAACCACCGTGTTTCGGTGTCCAGATCCGGTTCATGAAATATAAAGCTCCGTCACCCTTGGCTTCTAAATTCTTGTCCATTCCTCTAAGGGATTCACTCGACACATTTTCAGGTTTCATGGCCTCAAGTTGAGCCGTATGAATTTTCTTAGTCAGGTGTGAATGGATGGTTATCGATAATGACTTGACTTTGCGACCAGAATATTCCTTCCGACTTAGGGCGTCTGCTACTACGTTGGCTTTACCCGGATGATAACGAATATTGCATTCGTAATCACTGAGTAGCTCGACCCACCGTCGTTGTCTCATGTTGAACTCCTTTTGATCGAAAATGTGTTGTAAACTCTTGTGGTCGGTAAAGATAGTGCTCTTCGTTCCATACAAGTAGTGTCTCCAGATCTTCAGAGCAAACACTACTGCTCCTAGTTCAAGATCATGGGTCGTGTAGTTAACCTCGTGTGTCTTGAACTGTCTCGAGGCGTAGGCGATGACCCTACCCCGCTGCATCAGGACACGTCCGAGCCCTTGATTCGATGCATCGCAATAGACTACGAAGTCTTCTATTCCTTCGGGAAGGGATCGTATTGGCGCGGTGCACAAGGCTCGTTTGAGCGTTTGGAACGCTCTTTCTTGTTTCTCTTCCCAGTAAAAGGCCACACCTTTCTGGGTTAGGGTTGTAAGGGGTTTCGCTATTCAAGAGAAGTTCTGAATGAATCTGCGGTAGTATCCAGCGAGACCTAGAAATTTACGAATTTCTGTAGGCGTCTTCGGTGCTGAACAGTTCTCAATGGCTTTAATTTTGGATGGGTCCACGTGGATTCCCTCTTCGCTTACTACGTGTCCGAAGAATTCAACTCTCCGGATCCAAAATTCACATTTTGAGAACTTCACATAGAGCTTCTCTTTTCGTAATGTCTCTAGAACTTGTCGCAAGTGATCGCCATGCTCTTTCTTACTTCGGGAGTAGATCAGGATGTCATCAATGAAAACGATGACGAACTGATCCAAGTAAGGTCGGCATACTCTATTCATCAGATCCATGAAGACTGCGGGCGCATTGGTCAATCCGAATGGCATCACCACGAACTCGTAATGTCCGTAACGAGTTCGGAAGGCTGTATTCGGCACATCCTCCTCTAGCACTCGTAACTGGTGATATCCGAATCTCAGATTAATCTTAGAAAAATAGTTTGCCCCTTGCAGTTGGTCGAATAGATCATCTATGCGAGGCAGAGGGTAACGATTCTTGACCGTCAGTTTGTTGAGTTCTTTGTAGTCAATACACATACGGAATGATCCGTCTTTCTTCTTAACAAACAAGACCGGTGCTCCCCAAGGTGAGAAACTTGGTCTTATAAAGCCCTTGCTGAGCAATTCATTAAGTTGACCAGAGAGTTCCTGCATCTTAGCTGGTGCTAAGCGGTAGGGCGACTTGGCTACTGGGGTAGCTCCTGGGACTAAGTCGATTCTGAACTCGACCTGTCGTTGCGAAGGTAACCCGGGTAGTTCTTCTGGGAAAATGTCGGGGAAGTCACTCACTACAGGGATGTTCTTTAGTTCTTTTGTTTCGAGGCTCGTGTCGACGACGTGAGCAAGGAATGCATGGTATTCCTTACGCAGGTGTTTCTGTGCTTGAATACTTGATATGATGCGAAGACTTGCACCGGGTTTGTCGCCGTAGACTATAAGAGTTTCGTTAGACGGAAGGTTTAGACGGACTGCTTTCTCGAAGCACATGATGTCGGCACGATGAAGGCTTAACCAATCCATGCCAATGATAACGTCGAAACCTTTTATTGAGACTGGCATGAGGTCGATTGGGAATGAGTGGTTATCTAGAGTTAGGGTACAACCTAAGTATATGCTACTCGTACTTTCAGTTTTTCCATTAGCCATTTCTACTGTGAATAGTTCTTTGAATGCGTGCGGTGGTTGATTAAGCATGCGAGCAAACTTATGGTTTACGAAGCTTCGCTCCGCTCCACTATCGAGCAGAATGCATGCATAGGAGTTATCGAGGAGGAACGTACCAGTCACCACTATCGGGTCAGCAACTGCTTCCCCATGGCCTATAGCTAGTACCCTCCCTGCTCCTCCAGCATTCCTCGCTTTGGGGCAGTCCCTCTTAAAGTGGCCTGCTTCGCCACATCCATAGCAGGTTGGGCTCGCGCCAGAGCCAGGGACTTGGTTGATAGGTTGTGCCGGGAACTTACAGAAACGGACAGTGTGTCCTTTCCTGTTGCAGTTAGAGCACTGCATTTCACAGCAGGGGCCGTTGTGGTGGTAGTTGCATTTGTTGTAGTTGGGCGAACTTCCAGCATACCGACTCACCGGAGCAGTAGTAGCAGCAGTAGGGGTTATTGCGGCATGAATTGCCACCATTTGCTGCTTTTTGGGAGCCTGCTGCTTTTTCTTTTCATCCCAAAATTTCCGCTTAGTATCAGCAGGTTTGGAGGGTTCCGAGATGGCTAGGGTGGTTGTGGTTGCAGGGGTTTTGACTCCATGGTCAATGAGTCGTTGTGCCAATCGTTTGGCACTGTCGAAGGTAGCGGGGTTTGATGCTAGAACATTCCCCTGATACGGAGCCACTAGGCCCCATATGTACCTCTCGATCTTCTTCCCCTCGGTGGGAATCATATTGGGGCAGAGGAGTACCAGCTCGCTGAATCGGGCAGTATAAGCGACCACGTTAGTGCCCTTCATCGTCAGGTTCCAGAGTTCCTGCTATAGTTTCTGGATCTCGCCCCTCGGGCAGTATTCCTCAGTCATGAGGTCTTTCATTGTTTCCCAGCCTATGTCGTTCGCTACAACGAGAGTTAGTGCCTTAACATGGCCGTTCCACCATGTCAGGGCCTTTCCTTCAAAGGTGAATGCGGCGTACTTGACTTTACTCGTCGTAGGGCATGAACAGATTTCGAAGACTGATTCAGTCTTCTCGAGCCATTGCGAGAGGGCAATGACTCCGCCGGTGCCGTAAAAAGGCTTCGGTTTGCAATTTGTAAAATCCTTGTATGAGCACTCTCTCGAGCGCACAGGGGTTTCAACCGGGGTTGATTCCACAGGGGTTCCACCTCTGTATGGCAGTTGCCACTGCTGCAGCTACGGCAGCATTCAGGGCTACAGTATCGATGACCAGAGGCGGGGGAGGTGCAGGATTATTCCTATTCCTGGGAGTCTTGCGAGGAGGCATCTTTCAGCTATAAGTTTATAAAGATAAGAAAAAAAAATGGTAAGAATCAATTTGTAAGCAGCATGAGAGTGACACATGGACTAACTAACCATAGCCCAACAGTTGAAAGAGTGCTTGAAATCACAATAAGAAATATTAGTAGGAAAGCACAAGTGTATAGATTTTCCCACAGATAGATAGATCTCAATAATATTGGTATTACTGATGTAATAAGTTCAGGGAAAATCGACCTAACAGTAGGTCTCACATCATACCATATAGAAAAGTTTGACAGTTCTTAGATTCCTAATTTGAGTACTGAAAGTTAGGAATATTTTACAGACAAGTGCTACTTAGAGCACAGATGTTAAAGGCTATTCTTTAATCAAAAGACAGAGATGTACTAGACATCGTCTAATGGCGATGGGAAATCCCCGGGCGAGCCCTGGGGTCGGACACTTGACGAAACATCTCTTGAAGGTGTCGATCCCGAGTCCTCTTACGAGTTCGAAGTTTCAAGATTTCAGCTCGTGAGGCAGTCAGCTGCTGCCGCAGGGTTTCATTGGTTCACCGGGTCCGTTCCATGTCTTCTTCAAGACGGCGGATGCGGACTGTATTGACACCTGAGTCGGCATCAATCTCGATGACCCGGTCGATGGCTGCTCGACCTTGCTCGACATTACGAGCTATTCTGCGGATAATGACAGGCAGAGCTCGGTCAGCAGAGCCACCATCGCTGACGTTGTAAAAGCTTCGGTCCCCAAAGTATGGTAAGGGTTGACCCTGTTCATCTCTCCAGCGATTCAAGTTGTCTGCCCACAAGGGAGCAGGACCTGGAAAAGCTGGTCGAGGGTTGTTGTTCGGGGCTTGACCTACGAGTGGTAGGTTGTTGACTTCAGGCTCGGAGTCGGATCCATCAGAAAAGCCTTCTGCGAGGTGATCATCCAAAGGGATTTGATGCTCAACCTCGGGCTCTTCATCGATCCACCCGGTATTGCCTTCATTTGGAAAGTACGGGTCGCCGTGATGGAAATCTAGCCATTTGATCTACGCGAGAAGGGAGGTCTAAGAATGTAGTATACGTGTCACTAGTAGTACAAAATACACCTATAGTATTTTTAGCTTAAGTTCTACTGATCTTTTTGTAGTATTGTTAGTAAGTTTTTAGACTTGTTAACCTATCACAACCATTCTAGGGCATATGCTAATCACTCCTAGGACCAGCATAGTTGATCAGGCTATGCCATTCCCAGGACTGACCATACATCCCCGAGCTCACTTGTGATATTTAACAATCGTAATACTTTTGTTCTTGTCATTGTGACACTGATTTTAGTATGAATGCAGACTAGTATACTTAATTAAATATTTTAATATTTAAAGTATAGACTCTTAGTCAGAGTTTAATCCCAAATGTGTTTATAGTTTAGTATATCTTTTATGGGTTGATATACTTGATTCACTATAAACAATGCTCTGATACCAATCTATCACACCCCAAAACCAAGAACGGCGGAAACATTCTGGGCCGGAGGACGTCATGTAAAGTATCACAACACAGTAAATGTATATAAGCAAACAACATCATCCATTGCATTAAATATATAATTTTAATACAAGCGTGTTCTGTACAGTTTTAGACACCAAAAATATAACAAAAATCAAAATAATGATATGATGAGTCTTGAATGCGCTCCATCATCTCAAAAGCTGGCATCGGTACCTGTCTACTGATGACCTGAGAATACATGTTATTTTGAAAGAGTTTATCAGCATTAAGCTGGTGAGTTCATAAGTATTTTAATGTCGGTGTCTGTTATCAAAAACGTTTGAACATGTCTCAAGTATAAGTTCGTGTAATGTATGTAAGTGTTTGTAAAAGTTTGAATCTCTCAGAAAAACCTATATTTTCTAATAAAGTAGCCTTCTACCAAGGCTTTAACTGTTTTGTATGTTCATTTGTTGTAAAAGTGTGTAATTTCCCAAGTGCAACTATCTTTTAACAAAATATAGTTTGTACATTAATGTTCAAGTGAGGTTATCACTAAAAATATGTAATGGGTAAATCTTTGTAGTACTGTAGTTTAGTTTTATAGTAACTACTGTTGTACTAACTACCTTAAACCGAATTTATATTAAGGTATAATGTGATAATTGCACCATACTATCGACTGATAACAACGACATAAAGAATGGTCGAAATAACGGAATGACGGTTGGCACCCGCAGACCTGCAGGTCCGGCTGTAGCTAGCAGCAAGGTGTAGGATTGTCAATCCAGTATAGATCTATACGCAAACTCAACGCTCTCCCTCCAAGAGAATTTTGGCTGCAACTCGGGCCATGACATTTAAGGCATGCTCCAATACAGTGGATCACAATTGTCAACGTATTAATGTAAGGGTAATGTTTCTCGTTCTAGTATAGTTGTATATGTTCTCATAGTATAGTAATGTATAGACTCATGAATGAACTGACTCATTGATCTAACAGTTGTAATAGTATGATCCTGTGTTACCCCGATGGTAACTCACTAATGATGTGTCTAGTACGTATGAATATGGAAGTACTTTTATGTCTATATATGTATATTTGATATTTAATTAATATTGAAACGACCTTCGGATGGTCACCCGAAATCCCACCAGACCACATCCAAATCGAGAAAAAGGAAATAGGGTGGATGGCCTTCCTAAGCCCTTTAAACATTATTTATACATCTATACATATACGGGCATGAAATTTATAATATAAAAGCATAAATAAGTCTTTATAAGACATTAGAAACATAAGTATTATTTTAAAGAAAGATCGACTTGATGTCGATCTGTAAAACAATTTGAAGGCATAGGTTTGATTAAAACAGTTTAAGTATAAGGAACATTTGTTTAAATCACAGTTGTAATATAAATTTGAAAAGTAAATGGGTTTGTAAAACATTTTGAAGTAAAACAGCGCGTACGAGACGTCATCGCTTACGCACTTCGGATGGGACGGCGGGTCGGACGGGCGGGTCGGAAGCTTCACATAGGGCGACGTGGATGATCCGAGGCCCTTGATCTGAGTACGCGGGGCGTACGAAGGTACGCAGGGCGTACTCCGGTCCTATCCGATGACTCCCCCTTCGGATAATACCAGGAGTTTATATTTAAATTTATATTTATTTTAAATAAACTTCTAAAATTCATATCTCCTTCATACAAACTCCGTTTTTGACGTTCTTTATATCCACACGAAGGTGAAACCAAGATCTACAACTTTCGTTTAGACTCCGTTGGCAAATTCCGAAATTATTTTTATTATTTATTTATGAAAATGACGTGATTAAGGAATTTCTTCAAAAATTCATAACTTCCACATCCGAAGTCAGATTTGGACGTTCTTTTTATGTACGCTCATAGTTTGAGGTTATCTATAACTTTCATTTAGATACTTAAGGCTAAAAACTATTGCATTGAAATTTCGCGTTTTTCGTTTAATCGTTGTTGCCGGTTTTGCCGAGAATCTTCGATTGGTCATAACTTCTTCGTTATAACTCGGATTTTAAGGTTCTTTATATGTACGAAAACCTTGATACGATTCCTACTACTTTATTTAACCAAAATAAGATTTTAGGAAAGTTATATTTTGATCTAGATTTGATATGTTTTACATTATATTGTCTCGAAATATCGGGTTTTCACACCAATAGTTGATATCAAGGAAACCCTGGGCTAGCAAGCATCATAAATCAGACAATTCTATCATGTAATTCTTGAAGATCCCCAACCTAGTAGTAGCATGCTGTTCTAACATATCTCAAAAATAAATAACTTGTATGGCATTTTGGGGTAACTTACTGGCTCCGGCTGATCGTACCCTCTGCGTCCTCCTTTACTTAATTTGAAAACCATTTTTGAAATCCTCTCCTTGATTTGAGACTGGATTCACACGAATGTTCCTCCAATTCACTCAAACGAAGGCTCTAATACCAACTTGTAATGACCAAAAATTTCAACCAAATTAAAACATTTTGTTTCATTCAAATACCGTTACGATCATACATCTTGTTTTCAAATTAGTTTAAACATCAGATTATTTCCCCAGAACCATATCACATAAAGCATAAACATGAGGAGCGGCACGATCACGCCTTCGGCTTGCCACGATCTCCTGAAGCACCTGAAACAATAAACCACAACTGTCAGCCCGAAAGGTTAGTGAGTTCCCCCAAAGTACCCATACACACATAAACATATGCATACAACAAAGAACAACATACTTCGGGTCCAATCAACCTTCTGGTTGAAATACCCCCGGTCCTTAACCATCGGCTTAGAATGCCTACATAACACGAGTCCAATCATCCTACCGGGATGGGATACTCTCGGCCCACAACCATCGGGTTGGAATGCCCAAACACCTATACGTACAACAATAGCTACTATGGGTCCAATCATCCCTTAGGATGGAATACCCCAGGCCCCTTAACCATCGGGTTGGAATGCCAACATACTATGCGTCCGATCATCCTACCGGGATGGAATACTCATGGCCCACAACCATCGGGTTGGAATGCCCTATTTCCTATACATACAGTCACTACTACTACTACTATGGGTCCAATCATCCCTCGGGATGGAATACCCCAAGCCCCTAAACCATCGGGTTGGAATTCCAAACTACTGTGAGTCTAATCTTCCTACCTGGATGGAATACTCCTGGCCCACAACCATCGGGTTGGAATGCCATTCTACACTAGCTACATAACAGGCAACCATAAGACACTCTACAGAACCAACACACTAGGGCCCTATCATCCTACCAGGATGGAATACCCTTCGCTACTGCTCAACATACATAACCCGCAGTTAACCTCCTACTAGCATACAAAGTGCAAGACCAACTATCGGTCTATAAATAATCACTACCCAACTACAAGGGCGTTGATCCAACAAAACTAGCCATCATACAACTATCCATTTCTATAGGATACTAAGCTAACAAAGCATATCATCATACCACTATCTTATCTACCAGGATACTAGCAAGCATATCATCACATAACATAACAAGCTCTGAAAACAATTCAAAGGGTCGGCCTTGGTGCCTTGGTACAGTGAGGATAACTCACCTTGCAACTGCCGAAATCCTGCAAATCTCTGACTGCTGATTCACCGGGAATCCCAACTATCACAAGCAAAACCATCACATTAGAAACCATCATGACTTTCTAGACCAAGGGCCCACAACACTCATTAAGTCCATTATCCTCTTATTGGGCCAAGACCTAAAACCAAATCCTCATGCAAAACCCAATATTGACCCAATTTACTAAATTGGCTCCACTTCACCAAATGGGCCTAGATCCAAGGTCCATAATAATTATTGGGTCTAAATTACTCCATCCATAATGTTCAGTCACGGCCCAAGCCCCACTAGCCCATAAACACCCCAATCACTTAAGGTCCAAAATCAAATGCCCAACAGAGGGCGTACGCTGGGCGTACTTCGATTCTTGCGAAGTGGAAATGGGGCACTAACCCACTATGCTGGGCGTACATCAACTTACGCGGGGCGTACACGTGCTGATCTAAAACTCCTCTTAAGTTCTTAATGGCTTAAGCTCTTAAGCGCAAACTTCAGATCCATCGACCAAACATGCCTAGGATTCATAAAGTCTCAAACTTTGTTACTTGGGACGTCCATAAAGATCTTAACTCAAGGTCTTAATCCATTATGACCCACCTACATCACACATGAGACAACCAAAGCCCTTGGGACCTCATTTTTGTCACTCAAGACCTCTCCTAAGGTCTGAAAGGACAACTAATCTCAACCAACTCGCATCATGCATCACTATGGGGTTTTTGGGACAAGAAATGGTGTCAAAACTTCATAACACCTAGATCTATACAAAATAGATGCCAAGCAAGAGACTTTATACCTCAAAAGGGCTCCAAAAGATGACGCCTTCCCAGATCTACGAGCTCCAGCCACCCAACTCCTTACTTGACCACTTCTTCTTTCTCCTTCAAGTCTCTCCTTTTCCAAACCAAGCTCCCCGAGGTCAAATATCCTCAACAATGGAAGAAGAACAGCTACTTTGGGTTTCTGAGGGTAAGAGGGCAGATATGGAGGCTAGGGTTGGAACCATAATGTTCCTTATATAGTGATGGGCCCTAAAAGTAGGGTTTCTAGACACTAGACATATGCTGGGCGTACGTCGAGGAACTCCGCGTTTAATTTACTCCATTACGCTGGGCGTAACCCAGCCTACGATGGGCGTACCCACGTGTGTCATAACTCCTTGATCCTAAGTCTGTTTCCGACGGACTTTATATCCACAAAGAGGTGGCAAGAAGCCCTATGCTTCTAGCAACACTCACTGACCCGAATCCTTCTCGAATAAAATCCATTGCCCATAAAAGACCGAAATGCCATTACTTTTGGTCTCGTAGATCCTAGGAATAATTACTCTTAGAAGAGGCGTTACACTGATGGAACAAGTCACTCACCATAATCAGCTGTTGATCAATTATGCCTGACATACTAGTCGATCCAGACCAAAACTCAAAAGGAACAGAGGGGTCACCTCGCACCAAGGACCAACCACCAATACTACTATCAGAACCCGTCTGAAGAATGAACCTCAATACTCTTCCCTGAAACACTAAATGATAACCTGCTGATCCACATGGAAACCAAAGCCCTACACTAGGTTTGACCGCCCGTCAGACTGGCTCATCTCACTACAAATCCTAGGATGATTCAGCTCCAGCCCCGAACTGAATGACTATGCCCGACCGAAACTGTCCACTGATATCCGAAAACACAACTCCAGCTACCTTCCAATGCTAAACACCAAATCTAGATACATGATCGACTCCTGGCCCAATAGTTGGACCACCAAGGCTACCCTAGCACATCCGGCAATACGACCCCACAGTCGTCCAATCCAACCGGGCTATCTCAACCAATCACATTGTTCACGCAATCACTAAGTTCGCTTTACCCCAAGCGAATATTACAACCGATTTGTAGTTACACACCACCCCCGACCTCTGTCGTCTACCACTTACTAATTCCGTGCATGCTACAGTCCTCCCTTAGCCAAACAAACCGACCCACCTGGGTTTAAAACATCCGATGGAAACCATAACTACTCAAAATGAAATCCATCTGGAAATCCGAAATCCCAACCTGCCTATCCCTTACACAAATATGGCAATGTAACAACCCAAAATTCATATCCCTAAATGTAACCCTTTTCGCAACCCGTTCCGATCATCCAATCGCCGTTTCTGATTTCGTTTCCGTTTCTGACCTTTTATTAAGTCGTTAATGTGGATTTTTATTTTATGACTTAATAAGTTTCTTAATAACCTTAGAACTCATTCTAACGTCTCATATTAATGATCGGAACATTTCTAGAATCAACCATATCGGGTTATGGCAAATTGGCCGGGTGCGACCAAAAGCCCCGTCTAACGCCGGTATCGGGTAGAATTCTACCGTGTCCCGAACTTGGACACTATTTAAAGTGATCCAATTCTCCATTTTGAAGCTTTTTCTCCATTTTACAACTTTCACTCCAACCTCTCTCCTCAAACTAGGTTTAAGGATCAAAATCTCAAGTTTAAGGCTTCAAATCACCAAGGCACCTTCCCTAAATTGTTATGCAACCTCTCTAGCCTTCAAATTCGAGTTTAAACCATGGATTAGGACCATTACCATGAGTTTACGGCCCTAGAACAATCCTAGGCCGTAAACTCATATAAAGGGGGTTTTTGGAGCAACAAAACCCTTCCAAACCTCAATTGGACCTTGTATATGGCTAAATGACTTTATGAAATGGAATTAGAATGCCTCAAACCATGATTTAAAGCTTTATATATGAGTTTACAGTCCTGGTAGGTGCCTAGGCCATAAACACATATTTAAAGGGTTTTAAAGCCATTTAACCCTTCCAAGACACAAGCAAGACTTAGATATGACTTTTAGAAAATTAGAAATGGACCTAGAACACCTTAAACATAAATTTTGAAGGGTTTGTGTGAGTTTACGGCCAAGGCTTGTGCTTTGGCCGTAAACTCCTTAAACAAGGGTGTAAACTCACTTCTAAGGTGTTAGAAAGCCATCCAACACCACCAAAAGCCTTGGAATAAGTCATAGGACCAACCAAAAATAGTTTAAGGGCTTTAAACACATCAAAACCTCACATATGAGATTTTACGGCCGTAGAACATGCTCCATGGCCGTAAACTCTTAAAAGGATGTCAAATGGTGCCCAAAATTCATTTCTAGGCTTGTAGGAATTTTTAGAATCACATGTGATTAATTTTGGGACCTTAAAAACACTTATTCAAGGGGATATGGGAGTTTACGGCCATAGACCCCATGCCAAAGCCGTAAACTCCCTTAAGTGTTGTATTTGGTGATTTTAATCCATTCCAAGCCTTAGGTAAAATTATTCCAAGCATTTCCAAGTGTTAATATCCATTTGTGACCCCTTAAACACCATAAATCACCCCACCATGAGTTTACGGCCGTAAACTCATGGGGAATGGGTGTTTAGGCTGTTAACTTCATTATGGAGTTTAATCTTGGGGAGTAAACTCAAATTCCAAGTCCCTCGCTTCAATTCCCGTCCGTAGATGTCACCCGGGTCACTCCAAACACCCGTTTTGAGGTGTTTTCGTTAGTTGGAGTGTGATTTCATATCTAATTAGAGTTTATGAATTTAATTAGATATATTTGTATGCCATTTCATATTACATAGGAACCTCGCATGTTATCAGGCCTCGATTCGACGTTTAGCATCCGAAATCGACACATATCCGCGTCCGGTGAGTTCATACCCCTACCCTTTTTCAATGGTTTTTCAATGTTTTCAGGGGGGAATACAAGAAAAAGTAAAAGAATATTTTGTACTTAAACTCATGATTTCAGTTAAATGGTTTCATAATTATACATTTTTAAGAATTGAAAACCTTTTAACAAACTGTTTTAACTTGCAGTGTTGTTTGTTTTAACCCAATTTTCAATTCTTATCATACACTGTTATATTGTACACTTTATATATGATTGTTCACACTTATATTGATAGAACACATAAAATATTGTAATGTATGTAATAAAACACTTAGGTTCGAGTGTAAAAGACAGACACCATCAGAAAACATAAAACATCCGTATATTCTTAACAATACACCTAGGCTCGAGTGTGATAAATAAATACCATCGTTACACACAAATCGACTATAATGTCCTTAATAAAACACCTAGGCTCGAGTGTAAAGGAGAATCGTCATTTAGATAACACCTAGGTTTGAGTGTAATGCCCTTAATAAAACACCTAGGCTCGAGTGTAAAGGTCAGGCACGTTAGAACTTAGTTAGTTGTAGATACTACTTCTCTAGGCGAGATGTAAAAAGTAATCTTAAAGTTTGGAGACACGTCCTCTGTAACACTTCCTCGACACGAGATAGTGGGGGACTGCCCCTGTAACCAGAATCTCCGTACGTAGGAGAGCGTGGCTTGAGTGTATAGATATATACGGGATTGACAATCCCACACCTGGCTGCTAGCTACAGCCGAACCGAAAGGTTCAAGGGTGACGAAAGTCATAGAAAGGATATTGACCACGACTCAAGTCATATCCAATCTGAGTATGGTTAAGGACTCGCAATCTAGATTACTAACGCTTTAGTCTCATTTACTAGCTTTATGTTCGTAGTAAAGCTAATGTACGTTCAAGGATGACAGGCACACCTACACACACAGTCAGGAAAACATGGGGTTTTCCTGGGGAAAAGACCGAACATAACTAGAACCGGTAAAGATACACACATACACAGTCAGGGAAACATGGGTGTTGCTGGTAAGGACACCAAACATAATCAGAATTAGTAATAGTTCACACACACACACAGTTAGGAGAACATGGGGTTCTTCCTGAGTAACAGTAGTACGTAACTAGAAGAGTGTAATAAGTTAAACAACTGAACTACAATTCACAAGAACAATCATGTTTTCATTGTACATCGTTTACTTTACTTTCGGATTTGGAAACTAACTTTACATAAGAAAATATGGGATTTTCTTGGATAACCACTTTTTTAGGAAACCAAAGGAACTCGTAGAATTTTCAGAAAAACTAACCGCTTTTGAACTCACCAGCTTTATGCTGATTTTCAAACCGCTTGTATTCTCAGGTCCGTGTTAGACAGGTACCCGAAGATCTTTTGAGCGAAGACGGAGTTCTTAGAAGACTCGTTTCGTGTTTTTCATATATACTATGTATCACATGTATAACTTTTGGTTTTGAAACAAATGTAAAACTTTCGTATATGTAATGTAATGGTTGTTTACTTTACTTACTATGTACATTGGATTTGATACTCAACGTGGAGTCAACCCCGGAAATGTTTCCGCCTTCGGTTTTCGGGGTGTGGCAGATTGGTATCAGAGCCCTTGTTTATAGTGAATGAAGTTTACCAAACCTTACATGGTATAAAACTATAAACATTAAGGGGCCTAAGTGCTCTGAACTAAAAGTATCCTTCAAAATATAAGTATTTTCAAAAGTATATAAGTATACCGACCTGTCGAGATCCGTAACTACTAGTAGAATAAAACATAAGTAAATGGGTGTTGTACACTGCGGTTAAACCTGGGCAGTTATGTAGTCGTGTCTAGGATCAATATAGCCTGGCCAACTATATTCATTGGAGACACGGCCAACATATGCTTGGGAGTGACTGTGGTATGCGGCATGCCTAAAACTTACCCTAATACCACAAACATCGAGCCAGCGTCGTAACGAATCATGAAATACTATGGGAGTATTTCTCGAGCCAATCCTTGGTAGAAATCCTCGTTCATGCATTGTTCTTTGATCATTCCCTTAGCGATAATTTTCCCTCTTGATAACTCTTTCCTGCTTTATCGCTTATTCAACATATATTTGTCATATCTCTTGATTCAATTCAAAGGACTTATCATCCTCTCTTTCTTGATCTTATTAGATCAAGATGCCTCCAAGAAAGAGACCCAGCTCCAAGACCAACAACCCTCCGCCACCACCTCCTCCTCAAATTGATCCTGTAGTATTCCAGGCAGCTGTTACAGCCGCAGTGACAGCTGCCATGTCTCAACGGAACTCTGGCGGCTCCGATGGTTCGGGAGGTGGCACCCAAACCCAAAACCATGAAAGTAGTCAGGGACGCCGGAAAGAGGGTTCCTATAAAGATTTCATGAACGCAAAACCCCCGTCCTTTGATGGCACTGGAGGTGTCATTTCCCTCATCCGATGGTTCGAGAAGATCGAATCCATCTTTGAAATCTGCGTCTGTTCAGATTCAGACAAGGTGAAGTTTCCCGCCTACACCTTTATCGACAAAGCCTTGACTTGGTGGAACGACCGAGTCAAATCCCTAACCTTACCTGTAGCCAACGCCATGGGTTGGGAAGCCATGAAGGAACTTCTGCTGGCTGAGTACTGCCATCGGGGCGAAATGCAGAAGTTAGAAAACGAACTCTGGAACCTGAAGATGAAAGGTTCCGACATCACTGCTTATACTTCCAGGTTCGACGACTTGGCACTACTCTGCCCGGGAATGGTTACCCCGGAGAGTAAGAAGATAGAGAGATTCATCTGGGGTCTGACCCAACCAACGAAAGGAAACGTCATAGCCGCGAGGCCAGATACATATGACAACGCCAAACGCTTAGCACAGATCCTAATCGATCATAGTAAGGACCTTGAGGAGGCAACTACCACTCCTGAGCCGACAGTGAGGAGTGGGGAGAAAAGAAAACTTGGGAAGAAAGAGAAAAGTCAGGCATCGCACGAGTCTTCGAAGAGACAGCAAACGGTGGCAGTTCACGCTGCCACTTCCCCTACAACTGTGTCTGTTGATAGATCCTCAACTCGAAAACCTGCCAGTAAGTATGCTGGAACCCTTCCTAGTTGTGACAATTGCAACTATCATCATCTTCCTTCCGGTCCATGTATCGAAGTAATTTGCAACAAATGTGGCATAAAGGGTCACATGGCGAAAAACTGTAAGACACCAACTCAATCAACGAGTCAAACCTCCGGAGTGGGCATTGGTCGGGCCTGCTATGGTTGTGGAGAAGTGGGGCATCTCAAGCGAAACTGTCCCAAGGCTGTAACACCTGGCAACATTGGAAGAGTTCTAGCGATAGGACAAGAGGAGGCAACCACCGATCCCACTGTTGCCACAAGTATATTTCCCCTCGTTAAATTTATATGTCTGTGAATTCTTTTCGATTCTAGCACCGAAAGAAATTCGTTAACCATCCATTTGAACATTTTCTAACCCCGTCGTCTGCGAGTAACCGAAATTGTATATCTTCGAGATGGTTACCACGTGATAACGAGAATGCTTGTGTCGTATCCATAAATTGTATTTTCAATCCGAGGGATTATTCTTTCCATTCGACCTATTGGCAAACTTTTTATGAAATGCTTTGATGCCACCCTTAGCATGTAATGACCGAGTCTCATTCATGCTGTCTTTCCTAGTTTCGAGAAAGCCATTCGTTCTAACCTTCCTCCGACTCGACTCTCATGATCTTCGTGCATTGAAGCTTAAAAAGTTTTCCCCTGTATCTCTCGTCCGAGTGATCACCAAGAAACGAGAAGTCTACGATTCTTTCCTCGATACTGTTTTCAATGAATTCTTGAGAATTTTTTCCGAACGCGTAGTCCAGTCTCGCATCGACCTAATCTCGGGAATTTCCTCGTATCCAAACCTCAGTAAGCACGATGTGTGCAAGTCAGCCATCAGGGCATGATACGATCACTACGAGGTAGTAGTGGCGCCCTTCGGTCGAACCATTTTCTTGGTCATGTAGATAAGCGAAGCAGTCATACTCGTAAACCTTTCCAAAAGTTAATGCAATAAAGAATTAGTCGACACTGGGAACACCCATAGAAACCTGTCGATTCTTGGGTTCCGCCGACTATAATCGTAGACTCATGTAGAAGTTTCCCTTAGAACCATCGAACCCTTAGTTACTTTGCCATGTGAAAGTGTACCCACTTGTTGGAGGTCTTATCCTGGAAAGACATAGTACGCCTTTGGAATTGCGGAAAGCTTAACTTATGAAACCTTAGACTCTTTGAGATCCTCGTTAGGAATTGATTCCATAGCCCTCTCTGAGATATCTTCAGGACTCAGTAGCAACCATCTGGTATTCCGCATCTTTATTCGTAAGGCTTGCCGACCTGACGAAACCTTAGTAAATTTCTTTGACAAGATGAAAACCAATGAAAATCCGAACCTTCGTTTTTGAATCAATTGAGATTGTGGATTGAGAGGTTAACCATGTGTAACAAAGCCACAACATGACAGTGAGGGTTCGCTAGAATGTTAAGCGGAGACCCGAAGCAGTAGATTCATCCTTATATCTCTTTTCACTTCGTGATCTGTGTACGAATCTTTGAATTTCGGGACGAAATTCCCTCTAACAGGGGGATAATGTAACAACCCGAAATTCATATCCCTAAATGTAACCCTTTTCGCAACCCGTTCCGATCATCCAATCGCCGTTTCCGATTTCGTTTCCGTTTCCGACCTTTTATTAAGTCGTTAATGTGGAATTTTATTTTATGACTTAATAAGTGTCTTAATAACCTTAGAACTCATTCTAACGTCTCATATTAATGATCGGAACATTTCTAGAATCAACCATATCGGGTTATGGCAAATTGGCCGGGTGCGACCAAAAGCCCCGTCTAACGCCGGTATCGGGTAGAATTCTACCGTGTCCCGAACTTGGACACTATTTAAAGTGATCCAATTCTCCATTTTGAAGCTTTTTCTCCATTTTACAACTTTCACTCCAACCTCTCTCCTCAAACTAGGTTTAAGGATCAAAATCTCAAGTTTAAGGCTTCAAATCACCAAGGCACCTTCCCTAAATTGTTATGCAACCTCTCTAGCCTTCAAATTCGAGTTTAAACCATGGATTAGGACCATTACCATGAGTTTACGGCCCTAGAACAGTCCTAGGCCGTAAACTCATATAAAGGGGGTTTTTGGAGCAACAAAACCCTTCCAAACCTCAATTGGACCTTGTATATGGCTAAATGACTTTATGAAATGGAATTAGAATGCCTCAAACCATGATTTAAAGCTTTATATATGAGTTTACGGTCCTGGTAGGTGCCTAGGCCATAAACACATATTTAAAGGGTTTTAAAGCCATTTAACCCTTCCAAGACACAAGCAAGACTTAGATATGACTTTTAGAAAATTAGAAATGGACCTAGAACACCTTAAACATAAATTTTGAAGGGTTTGTGTGAGTTTACGGCCAAGGCTTGTGCTTTGGCCGTAAACTCCTTAAACAAGGGTGTAAACTCACTTCTAAGGTGTTAGAAAGCCATCCAACACCACCAAAAGCCTTGGAATAAGTCATAGGACCAACCAAAAATAGTTTAAGGGCTTTAAACACATCAAAACCTCACATATGAGATTTTACGGCCGTAGAACATGCTCCATGGCCGTAAACTCTTAAAAGGATGTCAAATGGTGCCCAAAATTCATTTCTAGGCTTGTAGGAATTTTTAGAATCACATGTGATTAATTTTGGGACCTTAAAAACACTTATTTAAGGGGATATGGGAGTTTACGGCCATAGACCCCATGCCAAAGCCGTAAACTCCCTTAAGTGTTGTATTTGGTGATTTTAATCCATTCCAAGCCTTAGGTAAAATTATTCCAAGCATTTCCAAGTGTTAATATCCATTTGTGACCCCTTAAACACCATAAATCACCCCACCATGAGTTTACGGCCGTAAACTCATGGGGAATGGGTGTTTAGGCTGTTAACTTCATTATGGAGTTTAATCTTGGGGAGTAAACTCAAATTCCAAGTCCCTCGCTTCAATTCCCGTCCGTAGATGTCACCCGGGTCACTCCAAACACCCGTTTTGAGGTGTTTTCGTTAGTTGGAGTGTGATTTCATATCTAATTAGAGTTTATGAATTTAATTAGATATATTTGTATGCCATTTCATATTACATAGGAACCTCGCGTGTTATCAGGCCTCGATTCGACGTTTAGCATCCGAAATCGACACATATCCGCGTCCGGTGAGTTCATACCCCTACCATTTTTCAATGGTTTTTCAATGTTTTCAGGGGGGGAATACAAGCAAAAGTACAAGAATATTTTGTACTTAAACTCATGATTTCAGTTAAATGGTTTCATAATTATACATTTTTAAGAATTGAAAACCTTTTAACAAACTGTTTTAACTTGCAGTGTTGTTTGTTTTAACCCAATTTTCAATTCTTATCATACACTGTTATATTGTACACTTTATATATGATTGTTCACACTTATATTGATAGAACACATAAAATATTGTAATGTCTGTAATAAAACACTTAGGTTCGAGTGTAAAAGACAGACACCATCAGAAAACATAAAACATATGTATGTTCTTAACAATACACCTAGGCTCGAGTGTGATAGATAAATACCATCGTTACACACAAATCAACTGTAATGTCCTTAATAAAACACCTAGGCTCGAGTGTAAAGGACTGTCATCATTTAGATAACACCTAGGTTCGAGTGTAATGCCCTTAATAAAACACCTAGTCTCGAGTGTAAAGGTCAGGCACGTTAGAACTTAGTTAGTTGTAGATACTACTTCTCTAGGCGAGAAGTAAAAAGTAATCTTAAAGATTGGAGACACGTCCTCTGTAACACTTCCTCGGCACGAGATAGTTGTTGGATTAATGTCTAAGTCCATAACTATTTTGGTATGTACTTGACCCGATTATGAGCATGGTCCTTTTGGGTTGCCTTCACCATAGCAATATGTAGGATGATTTAAGGAGAGAAGGGTTTAAATATGATTTATTAATATATTATGAGAATAATATATTAAAGGAGAAATCATATTGTTTAATTAATATTAGTCAAGAATTAATTGATAATTAATATTGTGGCTAAAAGAGATTAATTAAATTCAGGGGACTGGACTGCAATTATTGGATAATTGAGTTATTGGGCTAAGGAATGCTAAAGGATCAAGGGGTGAACGAAATTATGATGGAAGCCCATCATATTTTCGTCCATGGCCTTATCTAGAAAGTTCCATGGGCTGCTTAGAGTTTAAGCTGTCCATTAGGGTTTTGACTGAAACCCTAGCAGCCCACACAAGTATATAAAGGACCCCTTAGGCCCCAAAAACGTGGACAACTGATTCTCTAGGGTTTCTAGTCGTTTTTGGCAGCCCTCTTTCTTCTCCTCTTCATCCAAGTTGCATAAGGTGTTTGTGACTCCATTAGAGGTGCAACACTTGAGGAACTAAGCTTTCTAAGGCCAATCCGAGCAAGGAATTGATTGTTATTGCTATATAACAATCAAAGGTAATTCTCTAAACCCTAATTCAGTTTATAATATGTTAGATCTAAGTTTATTAGTCTTGGATTCAAAGCATGTACAATAGAGAAACCTAGATTCAAGCATTAGGGTTTGTATGAGCACATAGGACTGTTCTTATGCATAAAACCCATCAGTGGTATCAGAGCCTTGATTGGTTTCAGTTGTATGTGATGCTATGTTGAATTATTTACTGAAAAACGATTTTTTGGCCTCTGCCCAACCTGACTCGGCGAGTCAGTGGATGAACTCGGCAAGTCTGTCTGAATCGGCGAGTCCAGTCCCTGACTCGACGAGTCCAAGGGTCAGACAGAGGGAATTTCGGGATTTAACTGTTGTTTTGACTTGGTTTTAATGCCTAATTCGTTTTTTGAAGCTAAAATCCGAATTTTATCTTAATTAAATGTTTATCCTTGCCAAAACAATAGATAATTTCAAATCTTTTAAATATTGGTTGTTTATGTGATAAATATGGATTATTTAAAGTTATTTGGTAATTATCTAATGACTAAAATAAGATTAGGTCAAATGTAGATAATTATGAAATTAATTGTTTAATTTGAATTATTTGTTATTTGATCCCTAATGTTTTGAAATGTTTCAAAAACTTGCCCTCAAGTTTTGGAATTTAAAAAGTTGATTATAAGTTTAATTTTGAAATGTTAAATTCTAAAACCCTAGTAATTTGAAAAGTTCAAATCACACCCTTATGGTTTTATTAATTAATTAAAGTGTATAATTAAAAGTGATTTAATAAACCCATAACGTCTTGGTTTACATTTAATTAAATTAAAAGTATAATTTTACTGAATTAAACCACCTAGTATTTTAAAAGTGTAAAATACACCCTATACTATATATAACATTAAAAGTCTAGTATTATGTATGAGTAATCAGTCAGTCTTACCGTTAGTAGGCCTCATTCACGAAGCTGGTCTATAAGGGGTGTTTAAGGAAATTGCCTATAAAATGGCGATTGAATGGGTATCCACTCTTACCCACCGCACTCTTGACTAGTGGAGGGTCGTTAGCCGAACGGGTAGGATAGGACAGAAACCTTCCATTATAAGTATAATGAAGTACAAAGTAACTAAATGCCTTTTCAAATTCCCAAATCATAGTTACTTTAGGAAAAATGTGAAATTGTATGCTAATCCATAGAATTACACTTCGTACCCCTGTCAAACGTTAGTGGAGCGTGTGTGGTTAACCGACACACTAATTTGGGGATGACATTGGTAGCGAAGGGTGACTCGATGTTTATCACAGATCAATGGAGCGTGTGTGGCTAACCGGCACATTGATTAGGTGATAGTAGCATTGGGTGTACCACGTGATTCGTATGGTTATTCACACCTTGTTTGTGATCCTCGGCATCCCAGTCACAAATAGTAGGGCATAATCGAGATTAAACATGCCATTGAAAAGTTCAATGAATCTCAAAAGATCTAGGAGTTTCAATTCATTTAAAACTTAATCTTCCTTTTTGTTTTTCATGGTGGAAATTGGTAAATCGTCATTTACCTACCTTCAAATATGTTGCAACTAGATTACGACATCCCTTTTCTAGGTTGTAGAATATTGTGTTGGATCTTAGCCTTAATAACTCATTTGGGTGTTTTATTAAGGACTCAATCGACTTAACTTGAATTTTCTCCCTTTTTGTAGATGTCTGAATCTTACAATGGTCTTCCCAAATCCCATGGAACAAGTTTTCCAAATGAAGATGACGTTCCGAGATATGATCAAGGAAATGAGAGTCATGCTTCACTTCCTCCACCTCCTCTAATTGTTCTCCCTGACCCACAAGTTCAAAGGCTTGAAAAGTTCAAGCTCACTCAAGCCCTTTTGGCAAGTAAACACGAAGATGGGAAACCTATGTGTGCACACGTCTTAGATATGAAGTCACACATTGATAGGTTAAACATGTTGGGTGTCGAGATTTCAAGTGAGTTGGCTATTGACTGGGTTCTTCAGTCACTTCCTGAATCATATAGTGAGTTCGTTAGAGAGTACTATATGATGGACCACGACGTGACCCTTATTGATCTCACCTATTTGCTTATAGCTGCTGAATCAGCAATGATTTGGCGTGCTAATCAAGCAAATTTTTCTAGTGAATTAAACTCCCAAACTTCAATGGACACTGCACATTGGAAGTCCAGAAAGAACTGAGTCTGTGATTGTCCGATGTGCTGTGCCAAAGGAGTCCGTTTGCTTTTATTGCCAAGAGAAGGGGCATTGGAGACGAAGTTTCCCTAACTACCTGAGAGATCTAAGAGATGGGAGAGTCAAGACGTATGGCTCTACTTCAGGTAAAATCCATTATCTAACTCTTTTGAGTTCCTATTCTAGATTCTCAATACATGATGTGATAAGATTACATTTTGATGTTTTGTAGGATCGAAGAAAAGAGAGGAAGCTTGAGAAAAGAAGTGAGCTGAATCTAATCATGAAGAAATGGATTTCGATCGCATTACTTGGAGAATGGATTCTTGAGCCACTACTTGGAGTTAGAATATATTGTTAAGAAATATGTAATAACATAGTTTTTTTTTCAATTGAATTGCATTGAAAGGACAAATTTTTTTTCCGTAATAAAATGAATTTTGATTTTGTCTTATTTATTTATCCTTAAAATGAAATATATGAAAATTTGATGTTAGTGTACTTCTCTTATTAGCAAAATGGATTTGATTCTTAATTATGTTATTTGTGGAAATGTCGAAAGTGTACCAAATAGGGAGAGTTTCTCATCGCCCAAGTTTCAATTGGACAGAAACTTGGAATCATGCAATGTGTATTGTATGATGAATGAAAAACTTTCACATTTGGGAAACTTAGACTAATTCTTTGGCAAAGTGTCAATTGAAGGACTAGGAGATCAAGTATACTAGGTTGTGCGTTGATCAAGTCCACCACAAGAGTGACAAAGATATTCGTCATGATTTACTAAAGATTAGTAAATATGATTATACTTATAAGATTAAGTGTAATTCTGAGTTGATTGGAAGAGTTTCAATGAATAGTAGAACGAATAAAGAAGAATCAAGTAGGCAGAAAGATAAAAGTTTCTCTATTCTAAGAAGAAGGGAGAGTACCTTTTATTGTGTTTTATGATAAGTCTTAAGGATTAAGAACCATGTCTCAATAGATCCTCTAAGTGAGTCTTAGTGCAATTGCATGTCTGAGAAGTGGAATCGAGTATTGTAGAAATGGTTAAATCAATAAGTCGATCATACTTCGTTCCAATATCAAGTCTTAGAGTCAAGATTGTGAAATTGAGTGAAAAGTCTTAAGTAGGTTTATAACACTCATCAAATGTGGAACTTGGAAAAGTTTTCTTATTCTTGCACATTTGAAATTGGTAAGTTGTGCTGTCTTGGATAAGACAAAGACCAACTAGGACCAATTATGTGAAGTGTTTTGTCTTGATAAGAACTACACTAACTCTTGAATATTTGCTTTGTCAAGAAATGTTTCTTGACAAGAGAATCTTATATATCAAGGAGTCAGTGGGAGTCTTAATGGTCTTGAAAGGTTTCAAGAACAAATCAAGAATAAACCTTATAGATCATCACTAGCACACGACTTGAGGTTTACAACCTGTCGTGTTGACATTATTTTTGTTTCTATGCCATTCCAATTGAGCTAATTGCGTATGTGAGTTCTATGAGTTCTCATTTGAATGCATACTAGAGCCTTAGTCGATGGAAAGTACATTGATATGTAAGGACAAGTTACTAAACTACTTGGAAGACATGGTGGGCACTCGTGTTACCATAAGGCAAGAAATCAAGATTAAGAAAGTTCAGTCCATATGAGTTTGGATTTGTCGCAAACCTTGGTTTTGGCAAATTCACATGGATAGGAACTCATACACCATAAAATCTAAGTGTCATAAGATTCCCTCCTTCATGAAAATGACTGTGAGGAAATGCTTTCACTAAAAGAGATTTTAAGAAGATAGCGATTGTGAAAATTGTATTCTCAAAATTCGATTATGGTTACGGCATCCCTTTCCATAGTTCGAATTATGAGATTTGGCAATTAGTTTCAACATTTGGAACTTAGTAACATAAGTTCTGAATTGTTTAAACACACATATGAGCTATCTAAGACAAAGGTGTATAAGGTTAAGAAGCCTAGATAAAGGCTTATCGAAGCATCTGGTATTAGAAATATGAATTTCAGAAATTCAATAGGCATTGTTTTCTGAAAGTTCATTTGTTTTCTGAATACATGTCAAAGCTAGTGGGAGCATAAGTGTTATGCTTATATGATAATAATCATCATGATAGTGGGAGCATAAGTGTTATTATTATGGCGAGTATTGCAAGTTAGCAATATTAATTATAGAAATACAAAGATTCAATTTGCAAAGTTGCATGGGTTGAAAAGTTATTTTAATATAATTAAGGGAGAGAATATTATACTTCGTTTCAAAATCTAAAGCTTAGATTGAGAAATTTTAATATTTTCAGTCAAAGGATACATTGTGTGTTCTTAAAATTCGATTATGATTACGGCATCCCTCTTCATAGTTCGAATTGTGAGAACATGACACATAAAATATTATGGCAAAAGGTTGGTAAAGTATCATATCTTTATGTAAGACATTATGCATCGTGTCCCATACGCTTCGGGTATAGGATCGATTGCAAATACTATAATATTTTACCATTCTAAAATTTTCTAAATGTCTAGCGCATTAAGAGGGAAAAAGGACTAGAATTGGTTTTGACTAAAATAATTAAACAACTATCAAAGGATGATCCAAAGTTCACTGAGGTTTGGTCGCTTGTGAGTAGTTGGAAGTATGGTATTGGATGGACCATATCGACATTATTATGAATAGATAAGATTCTGTTAAGAATGAGTTGTCATATGGAAAATGTGGAAATGTTTCCATATTAGGAGTTGGATATTGAGATTCTATGCCTAGATTAGAAACTTTTATGCAGAAAGGATGTTCAAATGAATGTACTTTGAATGTGAGAATTCACGTCTATGGAATTGTCTTGTAACAATGTCCGATAGAGTACTTCATAATTTCATTAGCCAAGTCTTGGTGACTTTTGTGCTATGAATTTATGAAAGGATCGTTGCATAAGATGTTAGAATCTAGCATATTCTAATAGTAGCAAAGAACCTTGTGTTCTTACACTAATGATAAGGATTGGGAATTGTGAAATGAGCATCATTGAAAAGGTTTTTCAATTGATCTATTTCACAAAGTAAGGACCATAGGAAACATAGTGTGCATGCTTTATGCATGGGACAACTATTGTTGTAATTTAAGTAATAAGTTGATTTTCTGAAATAGTAAACGATAATAATGAGTAATCAATATGGTGGTTAAATAGAAGTGTTTTATTTACTCTCACAAGTTTGAGGCCATATAGGATTAAGTATTATTGTTATGTTTCAATTTGCATGTTTTGACTTCCATAATAACTAGGTTATTCAAACATCCACAGTCGGTCATACGTTGGGAGTAGGTATGAATAAAGACTGTCATGAATCTGTCTGTAGATTGTCTGAAGTGTTTAGACATAGCACAAGTTTGCTGTAGAGTTCATGAGTGCTTTGATAAGATTAGAGTATTGGATTAAACCCACGCTCACTTGGATCACTTCATAGATTTATCACGAGTGATTAGTGAGACGATAATATTGTATATTCTTGAAACCGAGACATGTGAGTTGTTATTTGTTGGTTGGTTGCACATTGATAATAAGTAAACGCACCAGTAACTTGGTGTTATAAAACTTATTGTTGTGTGTGATTCGACCAGTAAATGCAAGCGAGCATTTGAGTCGAAGTTTATCCATTCCTTTTATCCAAAGTGGGATAAAAGTGATATCTGTGGGCCTCTCGATGATTTAGCGATGACACCTAAGCGCTTGGCCAAGCCGGGACTAAGTTGATGTGTTCAATTGTAGTCTGTTATCAGTCGTCATAAATCAGAAGTCGGGAAACATTATAGAGAGAATGATTAAAATTCATGTCTTTTGTCTATACGATATCTTGAGAATGGAGGAATATATAATCCCTTATTTAGAGGAGACGCTATCTGATAAGATCAGAGTTGACAGCGGCTTTTGAAAGCTACGATTGCTGATCAGGTTCTGAAGTCATACGGAAAATAGTTATTATACTTATCCAAGTGGGAGACTGTTGGATTAGTGTCTAAGTCCATAACTATTTTGGTATGTACTTGACCCGATTATGAGCATTGTCCTTTTGGGTTGCCTTCACCATAGCAATATGTAGGATGATTTAAGGAGAGAAGGGTTTAAATATGATTTATTAATATATTATGAGAATAATATATTAAAGGAGAAATCATATTGTTTAATTAATATTAGTCAAGAATTAATTGATAATTAATATTGTGGCTAAAAGAGATTAATTAAATTCAGGGGACTGGACTGCAATTATTGGATAATTGAGTTATTGGGCTCAGGAATGCTAAAGGATCAAGGGGTGAATGAAATTATGATGGAAGCCCATCATATTTTCGTCCATGGCCTTATCCAGAAAGTTCCATGGGCTGCTTAGAGTTTAAGCTGTCCATTAGGGTTTTGACTGAAACCCTAGCAACCCACACAAGTATATAAAGGACCCCTTAGGCCCCAAAACGTGGACAACTGATTCTCTAGGGTTTCTAGTCGTTTTTGGCAGCCTCCTTTCTTCTCCTCTTCATCCAAGTTGCATAAGGTGTTTGTGACTCCATTAGAGGTGCAACACTTGAGGCACTAAGCTTTCTAAGGCCAATCCGAGCAAGGAATTGATTATTATTGCTATATAACAATCAAAGGTAATTCTCTAAACCCTAATTCAGTTTATAATATGTTAGATCTAAGTTTATTAGTCTTGGATTCAAAGCATGTACAATAGAGAAACCTAGATCCAAGCATTAGGGTTTGTATGAGCACATAGGACTGTTCTTATGCATAAAACCCATCAATAGTGGGGGACTGCCCTGTAACCAGAATCTCTGTACGTAGGAGAGCGTGGCTTGAGTGTATAGATCTATACGGGATTGACAATCCCACACCTGGCTGCTAGATACAGCCGAACCGAAAGGTTCAAGGGTGACGAAAGTCATAGAAAGGATATTGACCACGACTTGAGTCATATCCAGTCTGAGTATGGTTAAGGACTCGCAATCTAGATTATTAACGCTTTAGTCTCACTTACTAGCTTTATGTTCGTAGTAAAGCTAATGTACGTTCAAGGATGACAGGAACACCTACACACACAGTCAGGAAAACATGGGGTTTTCCTGGGGAAAAGACCGAACATAACTAGAACCGGTAAAGATACACATATACACAGTCAGGGAAACATGGGGTTTTCCTGGGAAGGACACCAAACATAATTAGAATTGGTAATAGTTCACACACACACACACAGTTAGGAGAACATGGAGTTCTTCCTGAGTAACAGTAGTACGTAACTAGAAGAGTGTAATAAGTTAAACAACTAAACTACAATTCGCAAGAACAATCATGTTTTCATTGTACATCGTTTACTTTACTTTCGGATTTGGAAACTAACTTTACATAAGAAAATATGGGATTTTCTTGGATAATTACTTTTTCAGGAAACCAAAGGAACTCGTACAATTTTCATAAAAACTAACCGCTTATGAACTCACCAGCTTTATGCTGATTTTCAAACCGCTTGTATTCTCAGGTCCGTGTTAGACAGGTACCCGAAGATCTTTTGTGCGAAGACGGAGTTCTTAGAAGACTCGTTTCGTGTTTTTCATATATACTATGTATCACATGTATAACTTTTGCTTTTGAAACAAATGTAAAACTTTCATATATGTAATGTAATGGTTGTTTACTTTACTTACTATGTACATTGGATTTGATACTCAACGTGGAGTCAACCCCGGAAATGTTTCCGCCTTCGGTTGTCGGGGTGTGACATATGGCCAAACTCAAACACAAGAGTCTAGTCCGACAACAAAGTTTGAACCACTCGTATCCAGTCTGATACTCAACTCATGACCCGAGATCCGTGAATCTACGCATGTGTTACTCTCCAATCCTTCCGATTTGCGACAACCCCTCCTTAACTTGAGATATAATGGTTCCCAACCATCGCTGAGACCCCAGTCTCGTCCCTGGTCCGGCCACCAGGTTCACAAAGACTCAATTGGCAAGGCTACCCAAGCTTAAGAACCCACCTGCATCACATTCTGATTAGTGAATGCTACGGCTCCCCGCAGTCTTACAATAATCTCTTACTGACTAATGAGTGCTACGACTCCCTGCAGTCTTACAACACTCTCTCACTGACTAGTGAATGTATAATACCCTGATTCTCGAATACCAATTTATGGTTATAAATTCATAGGAATTTAAGATCTACTCGACGATTTGCTTGTCTGACTCGTCGAGTAGCAGCGGGCTTGGGCCACGTGTTTAAGTGACCAACTCGCTGAGTCAGAAGAGTGACTCGTCGAGTTAGAGCTGGAGGGTGAAACCCAATTTTTTGGGGTTTGACACCCTATTTAAGGGATCATTAGCCCCCCTTAGTTCCTTTGCGGCCTCTTCAGACTCCAGAAACCCTAATTCGTGTGTGTGCTCCATACTAGTGTAAATTGCAAGATTGGAAAGAAGACCTTGATGCAAGAAACTTGAAGATCAACAAGTTGGAGGCAAGAATGTTTTGGGTCTGAATTCTATCTCAGCTAGATTCATTTGAGGTATCATTTCTTAATCTTGGCCTCATTCCTTTCTAAAACACTTAGGATGAAGTTAGGGCTTCTTGGCTTGGTTGTGAAGCCATTCTTGGGTATGAGCTCAGATCAAAAGTTGTAACTTTAGATCTGAACTCTCCTTGATTTGTAAGTCCATAAAGTTATCAGCTTGGGCAAGTATGGACCCCTCCTTGAGTATGAAACCCCCATTTTGAGCTTGGATTCGACATTAAGAGCCTTTTTAGCCATGCATGCATGTAAAGTTTGCAACTTTACGTGAAATGCATGCCTTAGAAGCTTGGATCTCTAATTTGGAGCCACTGCATGGCTTAAAAGAGTCTGTATGGCTTAAGGACTGAAGGAACTCGGCGAGTCGCAAAGTTGACTCGACGAGTCATATGAAGATAGGCCTGGACCCGATGAGTTGGATGAACAATTCGGTAAGTCCGATGAAGATGTCCATAGAGCTCGACGAGTTGTATGAACCACTTGGTGATTCGGTTGAGGTTTCCCTAATTTATGTATGCATGTGTAACCGTCGAGTTGTAAGAAGGAAACCTGCCGAGTGGCCTTAGAGTTCAATCATAAACCAAAGGAAGTCGACGAGTCACTTCGTGACTCGGCGAGTGGGCAAGTACTTCAAGGAACTCGTCGAGTAGCTGAGGGTACTCGACGAGTTAGGGTCAACATGGAATGTTGTCCTTGAATGATGACTTTGATTTTGACAAGAATTTGATTAGTTGGATTTTGGGGTACCTTGAAAGGTTGGGAACATATGGGTATAATTATATTATGGTAATAGGTGGTGGAGTTTTTTACAGTGATCCGAGAGTTGGAGTTCATCTACCGAGTCGATATTTGCAAGGTGATTTATCCTCAATATATCAATAGGGTCTACGGCACCAAGGCCGACCCTCAAGTTGTTATTGTTATGATGTGATACATGTGGTTATGATCTATTAGATCGGAATCAGGATAGACAATATATTATGCTCTTATGATCCGTAGGGATTGGTATGTTAGTGACCTGCTAGGCCGGAGCTCTAGTTACGAAAGATTTCTATAATTTATGATCAGTGAGACAGATATGTTTGATGTTTGTATATGCCAGTCGATGATAGTTATGCGCAAATGGTTATTTGCTTGTTGTTTGGGTTGAGGCGGTCCTACTTTGTGCTAAAGGCCAACATACCCTATGAGCGGTTCGGGAAGACTGTAGGCCCACGTGGTGGTCCAGTCATGCCAAAGGCTCGAGACAGGATTAGATAGACTGAAGTCCATGTAGGGTGGTCCAGTCAGGCTGATGGCCCTATATGCATGTTATTGATTGTCTGTTATTGATATGATATTATCAGTGTCGTATTGGTATTTTGGGGGTAGCTCACTAAGCCCACGGGGTTACAGTTTTCAGTTTAATTTTTCAGGTACTTCAGGAGATCATGGCAAGGTGAAGGCTTGACCGTACCTCTCCTCATCCTTTTGATCTAGTTATTGGGACACTTTGATGAATAATTATTTGAAAACATTTTGTAAACAAATATATTTGGTTTTATTTATGATTGAAAAAGTTTAAATTTGACGTAAAATTTTGGATGTGACAAGTTGGTATCAGAGCCTTGGTTTGAGTGAATTGGAGGAACACTCGTTTAACCCAGTCTCAAATCAAGGAAAGATTTTCAAAATGATTTTAAATGGTTTTCAAAATAAGTAAACGAGGACGCGAGGTGTACAATCAGCCGAAGCCAGTAATTAGACCCCAGAATACCATACGGTTATTTGATATTGTGATATGTTAGAACAACATGCTAGTACTAGGCTAGGGATCTTCAGGAATTGCATGATATAGTTGCCTGAGTACATGATGCCTGTTAGCCTAGGGTTTTTCTTTATATAATATTGATATCATTACTGTAGTTACTTGTGTATGTATCACAGTCATATATAATTAAGATCATATAGCTTAAGAATGTTTGATCTGGCCTTATGTTTTGTTCTTATTGGTTAGGGCTTAGGGTAGAATTGGATATTTGAAAGTCTATAGGGTCCAACGTTATGTATGACTAGCATACACTAGTGTTGTAAGGGTTGGTGGAAGTTTCATGGATAGGTGGGTAGTGAGAAGTCGGGAGGCCAATTATGAGATATTTAGCATTCCTCTAGGAGTGAGGATTTATCGCTTGCTATGTATGTTTATGGTGGGGTGTTGTGGTGATACTTAAGACAAATATGGGTAGGTGTGGAAGGTAGTATGGACATATACTACTGAAAGCACATGACCTATAAGCATATCAAGGAAGTCACAACCCCTAGGGTTGGGTTGGAGAGTCGGTTCCGAGTTATGGTATGGAATATTTGAGACGTCTTGAGAATGGATCCAAGTTAGGATCAGAAGCGGGCAGCCATGATAGGCCAGCATCTTTAGGGGATCATGTTAGCGAGATCATCCGGGAGTAGGTGATCAAGATTGTCCAGGGGCAGTTTTCGGGGATGTTGGGTCTATTAAGACTGCCATGGTTGAGCATTTCGGCGAGGGCTATGCAGCCATTGCCAAGACGGTTGTCGCGACAGTTTTAACAGCTGGAACGATGGCAAGGGAGAGGAGATGGTCGAGCTTTCCAGTACCGGGACTGGTTATTGGTGCATATTCTCATGAGTAGAGGGCCGCATTTATCTAGGATCATGAGGATGATCTGTACTCGTTATATTGTCTTCGGTTGAGCGGGAGAGGCTAGCATGTGGGTATCTAGATTTGAGGCTCGAGGGTTTTGCTCAAGACCGGAATATGCGACACAGGGACACCGGAAGGGAGCGATGGTGATGTTCAGCTGGGGGTTTGCAGCTGGAAGTGGAATGGTTAGTTGATGGATAGGATTATCATTTTGTAGGGCAAGGATTGTTCCCTCTTAGTCTTTTGAGCTCGAAGGAGTGAGCAGGCTTATGACTCGGGGGAAGGTTGTCTTCCACCTTGGGGCCAGTTGGTTGCAGAGGTTGGCAACATTACTTCAGCGACGGTGAGTGCAGGTGGGTCGACGTGGCATAAGTAAGTGTGGAGTCCGGTTTGCCTTGGATATATTACATCAGACGGTAAGGATTGATTGTACGATCTATTGAACTTTTGGGATTGTAGATTATGTCTTGGGAGTAGTTGTAGCCCAGTTTATTGAAGAGGTTGTTTCAGCTGCTGCAGTTCAGCTGTGTATGTTTGAACTGGTAACTGAGTCTGGGTGCGAACCCTGAAGAGACTGATTCTAGAGCCCGAGGGCGGGAAGTTTATTGGAAGACCTTTGGAAAAAGGTGTATTACGTGGGAAGTCAGTAAACAGGGTTTCACAGGATGGTTATTCAGCATTGTCAGGACTCAGTGGTCTTAGCAACCGTTCATGATTGGCAAACAGAAACGCCAAGGGAAGTGGTTCGTTGTCGAGCTATTAGTTGGAGCATTTACCTTGTGGTATTCAGGACATGAGTGTGGGGTAGTTCAAGCAGTAGTGGCTGACGGTTTCACTAGGATTCAACAAGTGTCCATGTGGTTCTTAGAAGTGTGTGGTCATTTAGAACTAACTAGTTGTGGAGCGCTAGTGGCAAAGAGTTGGTTGTCATCAGACCGATCGTTGGGAAGTTAGAAGGATTGAGAATCCTCCAATCTTCATATATTAGGAAGGCTTAGTCGAATGTAAGTGAGGGGAGTGTTACCCCGAGATGCAAAAGCGAGGGAGGTTTTGGAACGGAGATAAGTTTCATAACCCGACAGGGAGAATGGAGGCCCTAGTGGCTACTTGGTTTGAGGGTTGTGTTGATTGGGGGGGGGGGGGTCGGTAAAACTCCCCAACATAAGAAGCATGTCTTCTGGGTGCTTGATAGTAGAAGTTGGGGAAACAGGTGGGAGTTCTACTCAAGAACTGAGTTCAGTTCGAGTATTCGGCCAAGGGCGTGTTCGACTCTGAGGGGTTTTAGATTGATAGATTGAGGGTTTTTTAGCTGCCAGGGCTCAGCAGTGTATTTAGCATGGGAGTGCAGGTTATTTAGCATATGTGGTAGACATTCGAGTCAAGGAGCAGACCACGGATTTCCGAGAGGGTGGACAATCGACATGAGGCTTAGGGTTAGGCTGGGGATATAGTACACAGAGTAGATCTGGAGTTCGAAGCCCTAAGTGGGTGAGAACATGATGCATCAGAGAGAGCATCAGGAGGGGGTCCAGGAAGATGCTCAAAGGTTTAGAGCGGTCCGGATAGACTAAAGGACAGTGGGGCGTACTAGTCAGACCAAAGGCTCAAAGAACGGTCCAGACAGACTGAAGGCCTGGTAGGGCGGTCCAGTCATGTTGAAGACTCTGTATATGTTTGTTGATCTATGTTTGCGTATTGAGTAGGCTGCTATGCTATATGAATCAGAAGGTCCGTCCCCATGTATTGAACGTGTTGCTGGAGTAGGCTGAAGACTCCGGTGTATTTTTGGTTGAACGAAAGTTGTTATTAGTAGTCGGGCGAAGCTCAAAATGGTCTTGGTGAACTCATCTGTTCGGAGTGTCTCCGAGGTTTCATCTTCTGGGATCGGGTAATACTCCGGTGGGGACTGAGAGTGGATCCGTATGGGTATTCGATAGTTTTGGGAAGGTTTGAGATTATAGTATCCTGTCATCCAGGTTCTGGGAACCGAGTTAGTTCTTTCTCATGATCGTCTATGGTACTTGGATAGGGTTGAGGCGGTCCTGCTCTTTGCAGTAGGCCAAGATACCCGGTGCGGGCCGACTGTAAGTCGTAGGCACGGAGGCTCAAAGGGAGTGGTTAGGTTGAGCCATGTAACACTAGTTAAAATAGGTCAATAACAATCACATGTGATTATACCAATCATGTAATGTGATTTTGTTAAACTAGTAATGTAGTAAACTCACTATGTATTTCATGATAATTCTAATATAAATATGAGCTCACATACATACTTTATGGTATAAATCAAAGTATATGTCCATACGATTCCAAAAATATAGAGAACATCTAAATCTGACTTTGCTTGAAGAAGTTATGATAAACCGAACACTATAAAATCTCTATAACATAAGTAATTTAAAATAGACTAAGAATTAGCTATTGGAGTCTAAAAGAGAGTTGTATTGCTCGTAAATACCTACGTGTGGATATAAAGAACGTCAAAAACGGAGTTCGTATGCAAAAGTTATGGCCTTCCGAAGTTCCAGCTATCAGAAACCTTAATTTGACTGAACTCACGACGTGAACATCAAAAATTCACAACATGATGAGTCAACAGACACTAATCGGAGCTAGAAAACACGCGTTAAGGCTACGGGATGACTCATGGAAGTTCACGACGTGAACCTATAATGTTCACGACGTGAATGGCCCCAGAACACCCTATAAACAGCGATCAAAGCTCATTCAATCCTTACACCTTCTCGTTTCATCCTCTCTCATTTCCGAAGGCCGTTTTCCCTTCTCGAGCTTAACAACAACGAGCCTCTGACAGTTTAGATTCTATAATCACGCTAATAAGGTGAGTTTCAAGGCCCCACTTTTCTAATATTTTCGGGGGAAAACGAATGCTAAATATCGTATATACGTTACTATTATGTTTATATGATAGTTTATTAGTATCAACATAGATAGTTATAATAATCGAGATTTAGTTGTTCTAAATATAACATTTTGAATATATACAACTATTATCAACTTATCGGTATGTTAATTTACTAATGTAGATCTTGAGTTATACTTAGGATTCTATATATATTTTGTGTGTGATATAGTCCCAAAGTTATATTCGGAAGTTCTATATGTTAAGTCATAAAGTATGTTGCTATTATTGGTTTTATGTAAAGATAAAACTAGATATGTTATATGTTGTTATTGTTAGTTTTATGTTAAGATAAAACTTAGTATTGTTATTGATAGTTTTATGTCAAGATAAAACTAGGAAAGTTATGTGTTGTTATTATTGGTTTTAGGTCAAGATAAAACCTGGTTATACTTCAAGATATAGTTGTTATACTGCCTAAATGTTATGAAGTTAGGAGTAATGTTTAAAAGCATAGTCTAGTGACTTAGGGTTTTAGACATGAAAATGCTTTTGTTGTTAGAACTATAGAACGTCGTCAAAGTCTACCTGAGCTACTGTATTCATCATCTAAGATTGGGGATCTTAGTGAAAGTCCTCTGACGTGTATTCGTTAATCCCGTGTGAGCGAGGAAGTCGTGTATAAATAGTATATGGGTTGACCACCCCACTTGTGACTGTTAGCTACAGTCAACCAAAAGCGAGTGATGAACTATCATTTTATTTGTTATTGTTCCGGCGTCGATGAAACGTGCGGAAACTACCACAAGGTGTAATCCTTGTACTACCGCAAGGTGAGATCCTTATACTACCTTAAGGTGTAATCCTTGTACTACCGTAAGGTGTGATCCTTGTACTACCTCAAGGTGTAATCCTTGTACTACCGCAATGTGTGATCCTTGTAATAATAATAAGAGGTATAAAACTAAGTCATACAGTCGTAGCTACAGACTCATGGTAGAACAACTGTAGAAGCATTATACTTTGTCGATATACAAGTATGAATGTTAAGTGTAAGTTTCCCAAAGACTTATACTCTAAGTATAACAATCTAGTAGGTATATTACTTGTATATTAAGTAGACCACTATACCTATCCTACTTACTCGTATAGAATTGAAATAGATTTATACGTAACGGTTTCACTTGTATAGAATTGAAATAGATTTATATGTAGCAACTTAGTTTGTATGGAATTACAAACATTTATACTTATACTCTAGGTTCAAAGAATGTTTAGGTATAATACTTATTTGGTAAGTAAGTCATTATACCTAGGATATATATACTAAATGTTTGGGAGTCAAAATGATACTTTCAAAACTATACTTTTGAACTTGGAAAATGCATTATTTTTATATGGAGTCAAAACCTGTGGACTCACCAACTTTATGTTGACGTATTTTAAAATGCATGTGTTTTCAAGATGTTTTCAAGGTGTAATCTGATGGGTTTTGGCCATATGAACATTCCTATGTGCACATGCAAACCCTAATGCTTGTATCTTGGTTTCTCTAATTAAACATGCTTTGAATCCAAGACTTCTAATGACTAATTAGGTATAAGAACAATACAAAATCAGATCTAGAAGTTTACCTTTGAATCTCTTGTTTGATCTTGTTGTCTTGGAGCTCTAGAGTCACAATTGTCACTCCTCTAATGGCTTACAAACACCAACTAGCAAGAAGGATGATTTGAGAGAGAGGAGAGGGATTAGAAATCAGCTAGGGTTTCTTTGCTTTTGCAGAGGTGCCAATTTCCCTTGCCCTAGGGGTCTATTTATACTTGTAAGGCTCCTACGGTTTCACCCTTAAACCCTAGTTGGATAATCTTTACTCAAAGCAATCCTAATCCTTACCAAAGATAAGCCTTGGACGAATTTGAGGCTATCCCAATCCCTAGAATTCGTCCAACCTCTATCCCTTAAGGATTTACAGCCCAAAGTGCAACTATCAAACAATTGACAGTTTATACCCTCTTATTTAATTAATCTCTTTAAGTCACCAAATTAATACTAATTAATCTATGACTTATATTAATCAAATAACAATATTATTATTCCTTATATTATTCTCATAATATATTAATAATATCTATTCTCTCATAATAAATCATCATGTCAAGTTGCTATGGTGAAGGCAACCCAAAAGGACCATGCACAATCGGGTCAAGTACTTGCCTAATATAGTTGCAGCCTTAGACACTATTCCAACATAATCCTTGTACCGCAAGGTGTGATCCTTGTACTACCTCAAGGTGTAATCCTTGTACTACCGCAATGTGTGATCCTTGTAATAATAATAAGAGGTATAAAACTAAGTCATACAATCGTAGCTACAGACTCATGGTAGAACAACTGTAGAAGCATTATACTTTGTCGATATAAAAGTATGAATGTTAAATGTAAGTTTCCCAAAGACTTATACTCTAAGTATAAGAATCTAGTAGGTATATTACTTGTATATTAAGTAGACCACTATACCTATCCTACTTACTCGTATAGAATTGAAATAGATTTATACGTAGCAACTTAGTTTGTATGGAGTTACAAAAATTTATACTTATACTCTAGGTTCAAAGAATGTTTAGGTATAACACTTATTTGGTAAGTAAGCCATTATACCTAGGATATATATACTAAATGTTAAGTCAAAATGATACTTTCAAAACTATACTTTTGAACTTGGAAAATGCATTATTTTTATATGGAGTCAAAACCTGTGGACTCACCAAATTTATGTTGACGTATTTTAAAATGCATGTGTTTTCAAGATGTTGATAACTATGATATGAGAAATGAGTTACACTGCCCGATGTTTCCGCCGACGGCCAGGGTGTGACAAGGTGGTAGGCCAACAAACCCTGAGAATTTCAGCTCGATAGTTGAATTGATTAGACATGATTAGAATTGCAACTAGAAGAGGTGATATGGGTTAGATATGAGTGTCATACCGGTTGACCGGTAGTAGTAGGTATGTTGATGATTATTTTAGTTATTGTGATGTGTATTGGGTTGGTTTCATCCGTGATAGAGCCATAGCATGTCTGAAGTAAGGAGAAGATGGGTCACTAAATACCAGGTAAGATGTGATGCCGACGTAGGTCATGTAACGTTCATTTTGTGGGCAGGAGTTGGTGGCAGGGCGTGGAAGCAGGTCCAGCCAATAGGTTTCTTTCTGGGAAGACGCGTGGGACTGTTGTGTGTGTGTGTGTGTATTTTGGTTCAGTAATTAGTGAGGTGACCGAAGTTCGGGTTGTGGGCAAACAAGTTGGGACCAAGGAGGTTTCGACTTCGCTTGAGAAACGTCAGATGGTAGCAGGAAGAGTTGAAGTGGGTTTATGACTCGGGATTCATGTGTGGTAGTAGTTTTTGAATCATTATGTTGTTCGTTGATGAGAGGAGCATCGATTAGGCCCTTCATGTGGCGGAGGAAAGTGGATATCTATAACGTCAGAGTGTTGGGCAACTTGAGTGACGACAGTAGTGTCGATCGGTAATCGGGAGCATTACAATCATGAGCTGAGGGCTGGGGAGGGCATACCAGACTCATGATGTGGGCTCAGAGGCAATCCAGACCTATGCTAAGGACCTCGTAACGGTATTCCAGTTATAGGCTGTGGGCACAGAGATTGTGTTGGTTATGTCTATTGTAGGAGCACGTTCGGCTTGGATGTATTATTGAAGATTTAGGGGAGTTACACTCGGTTGTGACGAATCTGAGGATGGTGGATGAGACGCAAGGATAGATCTTTGGATCTACGGTTATGAGTAGACTCCAAGTTACGTTCTTAGAGGTTTCCCAATCTAGGGTATTCCATCCCGAGGATAACTGGACCCTATGATGGAGTGGATTTGATATGTTTGGTATTCCAACCTAGGGGCTGTTTGGGCCAAACATGTGAGGGATACGAGGGTATTTCCTCCTAGGGATGATTGGAGTCATCGTAGGTTCGCCTGGTATTCCAGCCCGAGGCTGTTGGGCTAGGAATGAGTGTCCGTACTCATTAGTGGATTGATTGTGTATGATATTCTGAGAGCTAAGAGATGCATTATCATGGCAGCAAAGAGGGTTCATTCCAGGAAAAAGGAAAAGTTGGGTTTCTGATGCTTTGGATCATCAGGATTTTGTCAAGATTGGCAGAGTGGCATGAAGGGTAGACCTTATGAAAAGGTTCGATTGGGATTCACATCATCTTTCTCGATTTCGTACTTACGAAAGTGTGTCATGGATCAGGAGGCGGTAGTACCGTTGGATGACATTCAGGTCGGTGAGCGCCTAGATTTCGTGGAGAGTCCTGTAGCCATTCTAGAGAGAGGGGTGAAGGTTTTGCGGGTCAAGGATGTACGTTTGGTAAGGGTACAATGGGAGCACTAAAGAGGGTCCGAATGGGCGTAGGAGCCAGAGGCATAGTGCGGGAGCGCGATCCGAGGATGTTCACCGCAACAATCTTTGAGGACGAAGTCTAGTTCAAGTGAGGGAGAATTGTAATGCCCCGATTCTCAAATACCAATTTATGGTTATAAATTCACATGAATTCAAGATCTACTCGCCGAGTCGGAAGAGTGACTCGACGAGTTGGAGCTGGAGGGTGAAACCCTAATTTCCGGGGTTTGGCACCCTATTTAAGGAATCATTAGCCCCCTTAGTTCCTCTGCAGCCTCTTGAGAGTCCAGAAACCCTAATTCGTGTGTGTGCTTCATATTAGTGTAAATTGCATGCATGTAAAGTTTGCAACTTTACGTTAAATGCATGCCTTAGAAGCTTGGATCGGTAATTTGGAGCCACTACATGGCTTAAAAGAGTCTGTATGGCATAAGGACTGAAGGAACTCGGCGAGTCGCAAGGTTGACTCGGCGAGTCATATTAAGATAGGCATGGACCCGACGAGTTGGATGAACAACTCGGTGAGTCTAATGAAGATTGCCATAGAACTCGACGAGTTGTATGAACCACTCAGCGAGTCGGTTGAGGTTTCCCCAATTTATGTATGCATGTGTAACTATCGAGTTGCAAGAAGGAAACTCGATGAGTGGCCTTAGTGTTCAATCGTAAACCAAAGGAACTCGACGAGTCACTCGGGGACTCGGCGAGTGGGCAAGTACTTCAAGAAACTTGACAAGTAGCCGAGGGTACTCGGCGAGTTTGGGTCAACATGGACTGTTGACCTTGTCTGATTACTCTGATTTTGGCCAGGGTTTGATTAGTTGGCTTTTGAGGTACCCTGAAAGGTTGGGAACTTATAGGTATAATTATATTATGGTAATAGGTGGTGGAGTTTTTGACAGTGATCCGAGAATTGGAGTTCATCTACTGAGTCGACATCTGCAAGGTGAGTTATCCTCACTATATCAATAGGGTCTATGACACCAAGGTCGGCCCTCAAGTTGTTATTGTTATGATGTGCTAGATGTAGTTATGATCTGTTAGATCGGAATTAGGATTAATATATTAGGCTCTTATGATCCGTAGGGATTGGTATGTTAGTGACCTGCTAGGTTGGTATTCTAGTTACGTGAGATTTCTATGATTGATGATCAGTGAGATAGATATGTTTGATGTTTGTGTTGGATTAATGTCTAAGTCCATAACTATAATTGGTAAGACTGGACCCGACCCGGCATGGTCCATTTGGGTTGCATGGCATCATGCACTTGGATAGACTATAATGAGAGAAATAAGACACTTATGGTAATTAATATATTATAAGTTCTAGCATATTAATAATAAGAATAATAAGATTATTTAATTAGTATTGATCAATAATTAATCTAGGATTAATTAAGTGATCAAAAGAAGACTAATTAAATATATGGGTTGATTGTGTAAATTATCCATACTTGTATAGTGGGCTGATGGTCCATGGATGCTCCATGGTGTATTTGAACCCATGGATCCAAGGAAATGGAAAGTCATGACAATTAGGGTTTACTCTAATTGTAACACTATATAGAGATCTTACTCTTGACAAAATCGGTGACTAGGATCATTCTAGAGAAGGGCTAGCCGATTTCATGAAGTGTAGATTTCTCTCAAGTTATTCCAAGTGTATTTGGTGTTGTGTGAGCCATTTGAGGTGTCACACTTGGGGCACTAGGCACTCAAGCTTCATGAAGACTTTCTACATCAAAGAGGTATGTATTCTATCTTGTTACATTCATTGTTTTGTATGCTAGGTTTGGATAATACCTTGGAAGTTCTTATTTGCATGTATAATAGAGAAAACATAGATCCAAGGTATTTAGGGTTGCATGTACACTTAGGAGTGTTAGAATGCTCATAACCCAACAGTTTGTATATGCCAGTCGATGATAGTTATGCGCACATGGTTATTTGCTTGTTGGTTAGGTTGTGGCGGTCCTGCTTTGTGCTGAAGGCCAACATACCCTATGAGCGGCCCGGGGAGACTGTAGGCCCACGTGGTGGTCCAGTCATTGATGGGTTTGAGCCATAAGAACTTTCCTATGTGCACATACAAACCCTAAAGCTTGGATCTAGGTTTCTCTAATTGAACATGCATTATATCCAAGACTTTCATGGCTAGATCTAATGTAAATAAACAATCAAAACATGTAAGAATAGATCTAGAAGAATACCTTGAGTTACTTGCTTGAAATCTTCTTCTTCTTGGAGCTTAGAGTCACAAATGTCACTCCTCTAATGGCTTACAAACACCAACTAGCAAGAAGGTAACTTGAGAGAGAAGGAGGAGGATCAAAAATCGGCCCTAGGGTTCTTTTCCTTGCAAGAGTGCCGATTTCCACAACCCCATGGGTCTATTTATACTTGTGAGCTCCTAGGGTTTCACCCTAAAACCCTAATTGGATAACTTAGCCTGAAAGCAATCCAATATCCCTTCTTGATAAGCCCTTGGACGATTTCTAGGTGATCCATATCCCTAAAATCGTCCAACCCTTTATCCATAAGGATTCTTAGCTCAAAATACAACTATCACACATTTGACAGTTTATACCCCTTTATTCAATTAATCTCTTTAAGTCACCAAATTAATTCCTAATTAATTTATGACTTATATTAATCAAATAATATTATTATTCCTTTAATATATTATTCTTATAATATATTAATAATAATAATCTTCTCTCTATATAAATTACCCTGTCAAGTTGCTATGGTGAAGGCAACCCAAAAGGACCATGCACAATCGGGTCAAGTACTTACCAAATATAGTTACCGCCTTAGAAACTAATCCAACAGTCTCCCACTTGGATAAGTCTAGTAACAATAGATGCAAACACAATCTGATTAGCAATCGTAGCTCTCAAAAACGCTGTCAACTCTGATCTTATCAGTATCCTGTCCTTTAGATAAAGGATCTTATAGTCCTCTGTTAAGATATTATGTGGACAATTCTATGGAACTTCTTGTCCAACATTTGGTTTCTCGATCTCAGATTTATTTGACATAGAACTTAATTGAACACATTAATTCAGTCCTAACCGGGCCCGGTGTGACAAACCGAAATTTCTATTCTAAATCAAACCATTTTAATCCAATAGAAGTAGAGCAGTTACAGTGAAAATTCAGGCTTATGGAATAAGTTTGGCAGTTTTAGGGTTTTACACCTAAGGAGTTATTAGGAGAGTGGATGAACTAGGATTTTGTGCAACACTGTAATTCCATTACTCTAGGTCATTAGAATCCATTCCGAGAATAGAAATATTTTCTACCAAAAATCTCAGGACTATAAATAGAATTCTGAACCAAATTGGTTCATTAGTTAAATTCCAAATAGAGAAAAGTCAATTTCTCTCTCACGGATCTTCGGGTTTTCATCCCAGATTGTGAGTCTACTTTCATAGATGTGTTTTAATACTTGTTATATGGTTAATAACATTATTTACATGTCCAAAGTACAAGATCCGGGAGTTTACCGCCCAAGAACGTTCTCGGGGAGTAAACTCCAAAATCAAGCCTAAAGGCCACCTAGTCCCATTTCCGTGTTAGGCATCTAGCTAAGGACCTTAGGTATGAACATTAGAGGCTAGAAACAAATCAAAACCACTTAGTTTGAGGAGTTTACGGCCAAGGAACCACCTCTTGGGCCGTAAACTCCAACTAAAGGGCACAAATGAGTGCCTAATGTTCCTTTAGCCTTAGAACAAGAACCTAGAAGCCTTAAACTCATGATTTAGACCAACAAAACAATTAGAAACCAACTTTGTAAGGGAGTTTGTGGCCAAGATGCTCCTTAGGCCGTAAACTCCAAGATTTAGGGCCAAAATCCCTTCAAACTCTTCCTAAGGCTTAGTCTTCATTTTAGGCAAATACCTTAAAGTGTTTAGGACCTAGAAAACTCATGAAAAGCTCAAGTGTTGAAGAGTTTATGGCCAAGAGTATTTCTTGGGCCGTAAACTCCTACTAAGGGGTCGAAGGACACCCTAGACACTTCCTTAGGCCAAGAGACTTTTAGGGCAAGTACCTAGATGAGTTTTGGACTAGTTAAAATTCTTAGAACCTCATGTGTGAGGGAGTTTATGGCCCAAAGAGTTCTATGGCCGTAAACTTCATCAAATGGTTCCATTTAGTGCCATAAACCTTTCTTAAGCCAAGTGTTGAAGCCTAGACTTGTTCCTTGAAATGTTGGAGACTTGAAAGAACAATAAGAACCCTCCCAAGGGAGTTTACGGCCGTAAACTCCAAAGGAAAAGGGTCTTTGGGCCGTAAACTCCCCAAAGGAGTCAATGTGGTGCCCAAACACTTGTATAGCCTTGAAACAATTCCCCTCTAAGGTTGTAGTACTTCTAAACTCCATTTCATGACTTGGTTGAGAGTTTACGGCCAGGAGCTTACTCCCCTGGGCCGTAAACTCCAATGAATATGGTCTTTTGACCTTAAACTTCCATTAGGGGCATTGCACTTCTTTGTTGCAACCCATTAGCCTCCTAGCACTTGACCAAAAGTGTTGTCCTCGCGCTTAAATGTTTATACTTGTATAATTAGTGATTTAATCTCTAATTATTTATATACATATGTCTTCATATGTAATTAGGATCATTGTGTGTGTCTAAGACTTCACTTGACACCAAGCACTTGTTCGATCCTTCCGTACGATAACAGTCCGTTCAATCCCAGTCACATACTGCAGGTGAGTTCATACCCCTTAACTAATGTTTTAAACTATTTTAAATGTTTTATGGGGGGGGGATACAAGTAGAATCATGCTACTTTTTATGTCAATCACATGTGATTAGTAAGTAGGATTATATTACTTATTACATCAATCACATGTGATTAATATACAACATTCAAAAGATTTGGCTACTCATTAGCCGTTTTACCAAATAGTTTCCTTCAAATGATTTTTATAAACATTTTATATGTTTTAAACTACTTATTACACTGTACATCTTACTCTGTACATTGCCTTTCAAACATATTTACAACTGTGTTTCAAACGATGTTTTCCTTATACTCAAAACTGTTTTATCATACTTATGCCTTTAAATTGTTTTATAGATTGACATCAAGTCGATCTTTTCTTAAAAATAATACTTATATTTCAAATGTCTTACAAAATTTATTTATGCTTTTATATTATAAATTGCATGCCTCTATATGTATAGTTATATAAGAAATGTTTAAAAGACTTAGGATGACTATCCACCCTATTTCCTTTTCACGCCTTGAGATGTGGTCTGGTGGGATATTGGGTATTCGTCCGAAAGTCGTTTAAAGATTAGTTATATATCATATATACATATATAGTCATAAAAGGTCTTTCCAGTTTCATCCTATGCCCTTGGGTAGCAAGGGTATACATCCACGTCCATACATATCACTTAGATTACTAGTAAGCTACCATATGGGTAGATCAGGAAGACATTAGAACCATTACTAGAACGAGATATCATACAATGAGTCAGTTCATTCATGAGTCAATACTTTCTAGAACATTACTGTACATTACATGTACAACTATACTAGGACGAGAACATATACACCTATACTAGAACGTTTACATTACTATACTTGCTAGATAGAGAGAACACACATTACAGCTAGCACACGTTGAACATTACAGTACAATTACTATACTTGCTAGATAGGGAGAACACACATTACAGCTAGCACACGTAGAACCTTACCGTACTCTACTATAATATTTACATTATTATACTTATAGGAGTACTTGTGCATAGATATATCAGGAGGAGTCCTATTACATTTTATATGTATCGACTCTGTTATCAAATCCTCATTCTTACCTTTAACTTGTGATACAATCACATATTCGACGAGATAGAATGGATTTATTATCCTAGTACCAGAGGATACGATTGGGGGATTGACCATTCCTAGAATCTCTGTTAGCTACAGAGGTAAAATCACATCCACGGATGTCAAACGGTTGGTACCATTACAGGTATACGATTAAGGGATTAACTATTCCTATACCCAGCTGTTAGCAACAGAGGTAAGAGTACGTCTACGGATGGCTTAAAGTTAACGATGATAGTTACCCTAGTACCAAAGGGTATTATTCAGGTTAGTTATATTATTACCCATATTTTGTGACTCATTCACATAACCAATGAGGTAAATTATATTTAGGTATCCTAGTACCAAAGGATACAATTTCTTATAATGATAATAATAGTAACACAATTAGATCTTGGTAGAAGATTACAATGAGAACAGTTAAGTCTTGGTAGAAGACTCCTTTTGTTACTAATAGGAATCATAGGGATTTCTAGGGATTTTCAAACATTTACAGTTGATCTACAAACATTTTCATACTTATATGAGCTTTCTTTCAAAACAATGTCAAGTCTTAAAAATTATAAGTTTTAAAAATTAAGACACATTAATACTTATGATCTCACCAGCTTTAAAGCTGATACTCGCTTTCAAAATTACTTGTATCCTCAGGTCATCATAGACAGGTACCGATGCAAGGAGAAAGGAAGATGGAGCTTATTCAAGACTTATCTTTCATTTTGATTTATGCTTTAGTGTTTATCAAAATTTTACAGAACACAATTGTATAATAATTATTTTATTAATGCAATGGATGATGTTGTGGCTTGTTTACTACTTTACATTGTTGTTGATATTATACATGACGTCCTCCGCCCCAGAACGTTTCCGCCGTTCTTGGTTTTGGGGTGTGACACCCGGCACATAAGTCAAATCAAATCATCGAGCGACCGTGATATCGCTTTTACCCTCTTAGGATAAAAGTAACAGATAAACTTCGACTTATATGCATTTACTTATCGACTAATCAACTATACACAAAATAATAAACCATATATCTAGGTTTTAAGACCATATGATATTATCGTCTTGCAATCACCCTTTTGTCACATTCCATAAGGTGATTCCAGCAAGCGCGGGTTTATTCCAATGCTGAAAACTTATTCATAAGCACTCATGAACGTTGCAGCAAACCTTTTGCTATGTCTAACACCAATTAGACAATCTACACACCAATTCATGACAATCTTCATTCATACCTACTTCCAACATATGAACGATTGTGGACCGTTTGAATAATTCGATTATTCTTAATAAACTCAATTATTCTGGAAGTCAAAACATGCAAAGTGAAACAATAGTTAAACAATTAACATAAGACAGTAAACTTACTTATAAATAATACTCCTTTATTTAATCATCAAATGTCAATTACATTTATCTATTACAAGTTTCTAAGACTATCTAATCCAAACTAATATCATCTTTCAGCCCAATACTCCTAGCATGCTGCAAATGCTTAACCCTACTCATTCCCTTCGTAAGCGGATCTGCTGGGTTATCTTCTGATGATATCCTCTTAACCACGAAGTGTCCTTCTTCTACTCGATGTCTAATAAAGTGATATTTTCTGTCGATATGCCGAGATCTACCATAATCCCTTGGTTCCTTGGTCAAGGCAACCGCTCCTTCATTATCACAGAAAATTTCCATGGGCTCCTTTATGGCAGGCACGACTCCAAGGTCACTAATGAAGTTCTTCAACCATATTGCCTCCTTCGACGCTTCGCTCGCTGCAATGTACTCTGATTCGCACGTTGAATCAGCTACAGTTTCCTGCTTGGAACTTTTCCAAGTTACTGCTCCTCCATTAAGGGTAAAGACCCAGCCCGACTACGAACGGTAGTTGTCACTGTCGGTCCAGAAACTAGCGTCACTATACCCTCGCACCTTTAAGTCATCACTCCCTCTGAGGACTAGAAACCATTCCTTGGTCCTCCGAAGGTACTTAAGGATGTTCTTGACCGCAATCCAATGCGCCTTGCCAGGGTTCCCTTGATATCTACTGACCATGCTCAAAGCAATGGCTACATCAGGGCGAGTACAAGTCATAGCATACATGATCGAGCCAACTTCGGAAGCGTAAGGTACTCGGCTCATCTCTGCTATCTCGGCTTTGATACTCGGACTTTGAGTCTTACTCAACTTGGCATTACTTTGTATCGATAGTTCTCCCTTCTTCGAGTTTTCCATACTAAAACGTTTCAGTACTTTATCTAAGTAAGTATTCTGACTAAGTCCTATTAGTCTCTTACTTCTTTCTCTCACTAACCTTATTCCTAAAATATAAGAAGCCTCTCCGAGGTCCTTCACAGCGAAGCACTTCTGTGACAACCCGATATTTCGAGTCAATGTAATGTAAAACCAATCAAATTTAGGTCAAAATGTAACCTTCCTAAAATCTTATTCGGGTTAAATAAAGTAGTAGGAATCATATCAAGGTTTGCGTACATAAAAAGAACGTCCAAATCTGACTTCGGATGAGGAAGTTATGAACTTTTGAAGAAATTCCTTAATCACGTCATTATAATAAATAAATAATAAAAATAATTTCGGAATTTGCCAACGGGATCTAAACGAAAGTTGTAGATCATAGTCTCACCTTCGCGTGGATATAAAGAACGTCAAAAACGGAGTTCGTATGAGGGAGATATGAATTTTTGAAGTTTATTTAAAATAAATATAAATTTAATTATAAACTCCCGGTATTATCCGAAGGGGAGTCATCTGATAGGACCGAAGTACGCCCTGCGTACCTTCGTACACCCCGCGTACTGAGATCGAGGGTCTCGAATCGTCCACGTTGCCCTATCCGAGGTTTCCGACCCGACCGACCCGTCTGAAGCGTCCGACCCGACGTCCCATCCAACCCGCTGTCCCGTCCGACCCGCCTCCCCAGCGACCCGTCCCATCCGAAGCCGAGGCAGTCGAAGCTTCGGTCATGCATGTCGTACGCGTACGCGCTGCGTACGAGCGTACGCCCCGCGTACCGAGGCGGTTCAGCCTTCCTATAAATAGAATGCAAGGCTTTCCAAAAATTTTGCTCACTTCTCTCTTTTCTCTCACGATCTTGCCTCGATTTCCGTGCCCGTTAAAACCCGAAGCTCTAGTCTTTTTTCTCAAGTCCCGAGGGTCGATTTTACTCCCGAGATTCCCGAGAATCCCGAGAAAAATCCGTTTTCCGAGACGAAACTCTGCCCGGTTTTCCATCTCGCTTTCTTCAATCAATCAAGTGAGTTCATACCCCTTAATTTACCTTTTCAATACTTTATAAATTCTTTTATATGCTTTCAAGGGGGGGAATACAAGTTAAATACTTATAGTTATTGCCTCAATCACATGTGATTGCATTTAATCACATGTGATCAATAACTAGGGAAACCAGTGATTTTATCACTGTTCAAACTGTCTATCAAACTATTTTACTTCAAAATGTTTTTCAAACCCATTTACTTTTCAAATTTATACTACAAATGTGATTTAAACAAATGTTCCTTATACTTAAACTGTTTTTAATCAAATCTATGCCTTCAAATTTGTTTTATAGATTGACATCAAGTCGATCTTTCGTTAAAAATAATACTTATGTTTCAAATGTCTTATAAATACTTATTTATGCTTTTATATTATAAATTGCATGCCCATATATGTATAGATGTATAAATAATGTTTACAGGGCTTAGGAAGGCCATCCACCCTATTTCCTTTTTCTCGATTTGGATGTGGTCTGGTGGGATTTCGGGTGACCCTCCGAAGGTCGTTTCCATATTGATTATATATCAAATATACATATATAGACATAAAAGTACTTCCATAATCATACGTACTAGACACACCGTTAGCAAGTTACCATCGGGGTAACACAGAATCATACTATTACAACTTCTAGATCAATGAGTCAGTTCATTCATGAGTCTATACTAGGAAGAGAATATATACAACTATACTATGAGAACATATACAACTATACTAGAACGAGAAACATTTCATCATATGCAAGAATACGATAACAAATGTGATCCACTGTATCGGAGCATGCCTTAAATGTCATGGCCCGAGTTGTAGCCAGAATTCTCTTGGAGGGAGAGCGTTGAGTTTGCGTATAGATCTATACTGGATTGACTATCCTACACCTTGCTGCTAGCTACAGCCGGACCTGCAGGTCTGCGGGTGCCAAACGTCATTCCGTTATTACGACCGTTCTTTATGTCGTTGTTATCAGTCGATAGTATGGTGCAATTATCACATTATACCTTAATATAAATCCGGTTAAGGTAATTAGTACAGCAGTAGTCACTATAAAACTAAGCTACAGTACTACAATGATTTTCCCCATTACACATTTTTAGTGATGACCTCACTTGAATTTTAATGTACAAACTATATTTTGTTAAAAGATAGTTGCACTTGGGAATTTACACACTTTTACAACAAGCGACCCTACAAAACAGTTAAAGCCTTGGTAGAAGGCTACTATTTTAGAAAATATAGGTTTTTCTGAGAGATTCAAACTTTTTACAAACACTTGCATACATGAACTTATACTTGAGACATGCTCAAACGTTTTTGATAACAGACACCTACATTAAAAATACTTATGAACTCACCAACTTAATGCTGATAAACTCTTTCAAAATAACTTGTATTCTCAGGACATCAGTAGACAGGTACCGATGCCAGCTTTTGAGATGATGGAGCGTACTCAAGACTCATCATTTTATTATTTTGATTTACGTTATATTTTTGGTGTCTAAATCTGTACAGAACACGCATGTATTAAATTTATATATTTAATGCAATGGATGATGTTTTTTGCTTATTTACATTTACTGTGTTGTGATTACCTTACATGACGTCCTCCGCCCCAGAACGTTTCCGCCGTTCTTGGTTTTGGGGTGTGACAGATTGGTATCAGAGCATTGTTTATAGTGAATTGAGTATATCAACCCATAAAAGATATACTAAACTATAAACCCATTAGGGATTAAACTCTGACCAGGGTCTATACTTTAAATATTAAAATATTTAATTAAGTATACTAGTCTGCATTCATACTAAAACCAGTGTCACAATGACAAGAACAAAAGTATTATGATTGTTAAATATCACAAGTAAGCTCGGGGATGTATGGTCAGTCCTGGGAATGGCATAGCCTGATCAACTATGCTGGTCCTAGGAGTGATTAGCACATGCCCTAGAATGGTTGTGATAGGTTAACAAGTCTAAAAACTTACCAACAATACCACAAGAAGATCAGTAAAACTTAAACTTAAAATACTATAGGTGTATTTTGTACTACTAGTTACACGTATACTATATTCGTATACCTCTCTTCTCACGTAGGTCTAATGGCTAGATTTCCATCACGGCGACCCGTACTTTCCAAATGAAGGCAATGTCGGGTGGATCGATGAAGAGCCCAATGTTGAGCATCCAATCCCTTTGGATGATCACCTCGAAGAAGGCTTTTCTGATGGATCCGACTCCGGGCCTGAAGTCAACAACCTACCGCTAGTAGGTCAAGCCCCGAACAACAACCCTCGACCAACGTTTCCAGGTCCTACTCCCTTGTGGGCAAACAACTTGAATCGCTGGAGTGATGAAAAGGGTCAACCCTTACCGTACTTGGGGGACCGAAGTTTTCACAACGTCAGCGATAGTGGCTCTGCTGACCGGACTCTGCCTGTCATTATCCACATAATAGCTTGTGAAGTCGAGCAAGGTCGAGCAGCCATCGACCGGGTCATAGAGTTTGATGCCATCTCAGGTGTCAACACAGTCCGCATCCGCCGTCTTGAAGGAGACATGGAACGGACCCGGAAAACAAATAAAACCCTGCAGTAGCAGATGGCTGCCTCACGAGCTGAAATTTTGGAACTTCGAGCTCGTCAGAGGACTCAGGATCGACACATTCAGGAGGTGTTTCGTCAAGTGCCCGACCGCAGTACTCGCCCGGGATTTTCCCATCGCCGTTGGTTGATGTCTAGTACATCTCCGTCTTTTAATTAAAGGATAGCCTTTAACATCTGTGCTCCAAGTAGCACTTGTGTTTAAAATATTTCTAACTTTCCGTACTCAAATTTGAAATCTAAGAACTGTCAAACTTTTCTATATGGTATGATGTATGACCTACTGTTAGGTCGATTTTCCCTAAACTTATTACATCACTAAAAGATGCCTCCTCGCAAATCTCCCAGGAATAACCCTGCACCACCACCTCCTCCGCCTCCGGTCATCGATACTATAGCCCTGAATGCTGCCGTAGCTGCAGCAGTGGCAACTGCCATGGCTCAGTATCACTCTTCTGATGCCAGCAGAGGTGGAACCCCTATGGAGTCAACACCGGTTGAAACCCCTGTGCGCTCGAGAGAGTGCTCATACAAGGATTTCACAAATGGCAAACCGAAGCCTTTTTACGGCACCGGCGGAGTCATTGCCCTCTCGCAATGGCTCGAGAAGACTGAATCAGTCTTCGAAATCTGTTCATGTCCTGCGGTGAGTAAAGTCAAGTACGCCGCATGCACTTTTAAAGGGAAGGCCCTGACATGGTGGAACAGCCATGTTAAGGCACTAACTCTCGTCGTAGCCAACGACATGGGCTGGGAAACAATGAAAGACCTCATGACTGAGGAATACTACCCGAGGGGCGAGATCCAGAAACTGGAGCAGGAACTCTGGAACCTGACGATGAAGGGCACCAATGTGGTCGCTTATACTGCCCGATTCAGCGAGCTGGTGGCCCTCTGCCCCAATATGGTTCCCACCGAGGGGAAGAAGATCGAGAGGTACATATGGGGGCTAGTGCCTCCGTATCAGGGAAATGTGCTAGCGTCAAACCCCGCTACCTCCGACAGTGCCAAACGATTGGCACAACGACTCATTGACCATGGAGTCAAAACCCCTGCAACCACAACCACGCTAGCCATCCCGGAACCCTCCAAACCCGCCGATACTAAGCGGAAATTCTGGGATGAAAGGAAGAAGCAGCAGACTGCCAAAAAGCAGCAAATGGTGGCAATCCATGCCGCAATAACCCCTACTGCTGCTACTACTGCTCCGGTGATTCGGTATGCTGGAAGTTCGCCCAAGTGCAACAAATGCAACTACCACCACAACGGCCCCTTCCGTGAAATGCAGTGCTCTAACTGCAACAGGAAAGGACACACCGTCCGATTCTGTAAGTTCCCGGCACAACCTATCAACCAAGTCCCTGGCTCTGGCGCGAGCCCAACCTGCTATGGATGTGGCGAAGCAGGCCACTTTAAGAGGGACTGCCCCAAAGCGAGGAATGCGGGAGGAGCAGGGAGGGTACTAGCTATAGGCCACGGGGAAGCAGTTGCTGACCCGACAGTGGTGACCGGTACGTTCCTCCTCGATAACTCCTATGCATGCATTCTGTTCGATAGTGGAGCGGAGCGAAGCTTCGTAAACCATAAATTTGCTCGCATGCTTAATCAACCACCGCACGCACTCAAAGAACTATTCACAGTAGGAATGGCTAATGGAAAAACTGAAAATACAAGTAGCATATACTTAGGTTGTACCCTAACTCTAGATAACCATTCATTTCCAATCGACCTCATGCCAGTCTCAATAAAAAGTTTCGACGTTATCATTGGCATGGACTGGTTAAGCCTTCATCGTGCCGACATCATGTGCTTTGAGAAAGCAGTCCGTCTAAACCTTCCGTCTAACGAAACTCTTATAGTCTATGGCGACAAGCCCGGTGCAAGTCTTCGCATCATATCAAGTATTCAAGCACAGAAATACATGCGTAAGGAATACCATGCATTCCTTGCTCACGTCGTCGACACGAGCCTCGAAACGAAATAACTAAAGAACATCCCTGTAGTGAGCGACTTCCCCGACATTTTCCCAGAAGAACTACCCGGGTTACCTCTGCAACGACAAGTCGAGTTCACAATCGACTTAGTCCCAGGAGCTACCCCAGTAGCCAAGTCGCCCTACCGCTTAGCACCAGCTGAGATGCAGGAACTCTCTGGTCAACTTAACGAACTGCTCATCAAGGGCTTTATAAGACCGAGTTTCTCACCTTGGGGAGCACCAGTCTTGTTCGTTAAGAAGAAGGACGGATCCTTCCGTATGTGTATTGACTACAGAGAACTCAACAAACTGACGGTCAAGAATCGTTACCCTCTGCCTCGCATAGATGACCTATTCGACCAACTGCAAGGGGCGAACTATTTTTCTAAGATTGATCTGAGATTCAGATATCACCAGTTACGAGTGCTAGAGGAGGATGTGCCGAAGACCGCCTTCCGAACTCGTTACGGACATTACGAGTTCGTGGTGATGCCATTCGGATTGACCAATGCGCCCGCAGTCTTCATGGATCTGATGAATAGAGTATGCCGACCCTACTTGGATCAGTTCGTCATCGTTTTCATTGACGACATCCTGATCTACTCCCGAAGTAAGAAAGAACATGGTGATCATCTGCGACAAATTCTAGAGACCGACAGAAGAGCTACGCTGATAAACGAAGGAAACCTTTGGAATTTCAGGTGGGAGACCGAGTCCTCCTCAAAGTCTCACCCTGGAAGGGCTTGATACGCTTCGGCAAGCGTGGAAAGCTTAATCCGAGGTACATAGGGCCTTTCGAGATTCTTGCAAGAGTCGGCCCCGTAGCTTACAAACTCGAACTACCAGACGCACTTCGTAACGTACATTCTACATTCCACGTATCTAACTTGAAAAAGTATCTATCCGACGAGACTCTTGTAATCCCACTCGACGAGATCGAAATCAACGAGAGCCTCAACTTCGTGGAAGAACCTGTAGAGATCATGGACCGTGAGGTCAAGTAGACAAAGCAAAGTCGTATCCCTATCGTGAAGGTTCGCTGGAATGCCAAGCGAGGACCGGAATTCACTTGGGAACGTGAGGATCAGATGAAACTGAAATACCCTCACCTTTTTGCTTAGTTATTTGTAATTTCTAACTTGCTTAAAATTCTAATTTCGGGACGAAATTCCTTCTAATGGGGGGATGATGTGACAACCCGATATTTCGAGTCAATGTAATGTAAAACCAATCAAATTTAGGTCAAAATGTAACCTTCCTAAAATCTTATTCGAGTTAAATAAAGTAGTAGGAATCATATCAAGGTTTGCGTACATAAAAAGAACGTCCAAATCTGACTTCGGATGAGGAAGTTATGAACTTTTGAAGAAATTCCTTAATCACGTCATTATAATAAATAAATAATACAAAAAATTTCGGAATTTGCCAAAGGGATCTAAACGAAAGTTGTAGATCATAGTCTCACCTTCGCGTGGATATAAAGAACGTCAAAAACGGAGTTCGTATGAGGGAGATATGAATTTTTGAAGTTTATTTAAAATAAATATAAATTTAATTATAAACTCCCGGTATTAGCCGAAGGGGAGTCATCGGATGATCGAGGGTCTCGGATCATCCACGTCGCCCTATCCGAGGTTTCCGACCCGACCGACCCGTCTGAAGCGTCCGACCCGCTGTCCCGTCCGACCCGCCTCCCCAGCGACCCGTCCCATCCGAAGCCGAGGCAGTCGAGGCTTCGGTCATGCATGACGTACGCATACGCGCTGCGTACGAGCGTACGCCCCGCGTACCGAGGCGGTTCAGCCTTCCTATAAATAGAATGCGAGGCTTTCCGAAAATTTTGCTCACTTCTCTCTTTTCTCTCACGATCTTTCCTCGATTTCCATGCCCGTTAAAACCCGAAGCTCTGGTCTTTTTGCTCAAGTCCCGAGGGTCGATTTTACTCCCGAGATTCCCGAGAATCCCGAGAAAAATCCGTTTTCCGAGACGAAACTCTGCCCGGTTTTCCATCTCGCTTTCTTCAATCAATCAAGTGAGTTCATACCCCTTAATTTACCTTTTAAATACTTTATAAATTCTTTTATATGCTTTCAAGGGGGGGAATACAAGTTAAATACTTATAGTTATTGCCTCAATCACATGTGATTGCATTTAATCACATGTGATCAATAACTAGGGAAACCAGTGATTTTATCACTGTTCAAACTGTCTATCAAACTATTTTACTTCAAAATGTTTTCCAAACCCATTTACTTTTCAAATTTATACTACAAATGTGATTTTAACAAATGTTCCTTATACTTAAACTGTTTTTAATCAAATCTATGCCTTCAAATTTGTTTTATAGATTGACATCAAGTCGATCTTTCGTTAAAAATAATACTTATGTGTCAAATGTCTTATAAATACTTATTTATGCTTTTATATTATAAATTGCATGCCCATATATGTATAGATGTATAAATAATGTTTAAAGGGCTTAGGAAGGCCATCCACCCTATTTCCTTTTTCTCGATTTGGATGTGTTCTGGTGGGATTTCGGGTGACCCTCCGAAGGTCGTTTCCATATTGATTATATATCAAATATACATATATAGACATAAAAGTACTTCCATAATCATACGTACTAGACACACCGTTAGCAAGTTACCATCGGGGTAACACAGAATCATACTATTACAACTGCTAGATCAATGAGTCAGTTCATTCATGAGTCTATACTAGGAAGAGAATATATACAACTATACTATGAGAACATATACAACTATACTAGAACGAGAAACATTTCATCATATGCAAGAATACGATAACTAATGTGATCCATTGTATCGGAGCATGCCTTAAATGTCATGGCCCGAGTTGTAGCCAGAATTCTCTTGGAGGGAGAGCGTTGAGTTTGCGTATAGATCTATACTGGATTGACTATCCTACACCTTGCTGCTAGCTACAGCCGGACCTGCAGGTCTGCGGGTGCCAAACGTCATTCCGTTATTACGACCGTTCTTTATGTCGTTGTTATCAGTCGATAGTATGGTGCAATTATCACATTATACCTTAATATAAATCCGGTTAAGGTAATTAGTACAACAGTAGTCACTATAAAACTAAGCTACAGTACTACAATGATTTTCCCCATTACACATTTTTAGTGATGACCTCACTTGAATTTTAATGTACAAACTATATTTTGTTAAAAGATAGTTGCACTTGGGAATTTACACACTTTTACAACAAGCGACCCTACAAAACAGTTAAAGCCTTGGTAGAAGGCTACTATTTTAGAAAATATAGGTTTTTCTGAGAGATTCAAACTTTTTACAAACACTTGCATACATGAACTTATACTTGAGACATGCTCAAACGTTTTTGATAACAGACACCTACATTAAAAATACTTATGAACTCACCAGCTTAATGCTGATAAACTCTTTCAAAATAACTTGTATTCTCAGGACATCAGTAGTCAAGTACCGATGCCAGCTTTTGAGATGATGGAGCGTACTCAAGACTCATCATTTTATTATTTTGATTTACATTATCTTTTTGGTGTCTAAATCTGTACAGAACACGCATGTATTAAATTTATATATTTAATGCAATGGATGATGTTGTTTGCTTATTTACATTTACTGTGTTGTGATTACCTTACATGACGTCCTCCGCCCCAGAACGTTTCCGCCGTTCTTGGTTTTGGGGTGTGACAACTTCCCGAGCCAGGACTTAACTTCCTGCAGAGTCGGGATGTCGTTTCCTATGAGCAGTATGTCATCGACATACAAAATGAGGAAGCTAACTATACTCCCACTGGCCTTGACATATACACATGACTCATCTTCGCTTCGTACAAATCCAAACTCTTTGACTTTCTCATCAAAGCAAAGATTCCATCTGCGAGACGCTTGCTTAAGTCCATAAATGGACTTTTCAAGCTTGCACACTCTATTGGGATGCTTCGCATCAACAAAACCCTCTGGCTGAGCCATGTAAACATCCTCAGCCAACTTCCCGTTAAGGAAAGCGGTCTTGACATCCATTTGTCATATCTCATAGTCATGAAATGCGACAATGGCTAGCATCACTCTAATAGACTTTATTTTCGCAACTGGTGAGAAGGTCTCATCATAGTCAACTCCGGGAGTTTGAGTAAAGCCCTTCTCAACCAATCATGCCTTATAAGTGTGTACATTCCCATCCACGTCGGTCTTCTTCTTGAAGATCCATTTGCACCCAACCGTCTTACGTCCGGGCACATTGTCAACCAAATTCCAAACTTGGTTGTCATAGATGGACTGAATCTCGCTGTCCATCGCCTCTTTCCATTTCTCAGACTCTGGGCCTGCCATGGCTTCCTTATAGCTATTAGGTTCATCAAGATTTATTAGTGTACCATCACTAATATACGTGTCCCCTTCGGTAGTAATATGAAAACCATAAAATTGGGGTTGAACTCAAACTCTTTCGGAACGTCTAAGAGGTAAGGACTTGTCAATCGGTTCAACCGGAGTTTCCTCCTCGGGTTGAGCACCAGCGGTAGAGGTTCCTTCATCACTCGATTCTTGAATCTCTTCAAGATCGATTTACATCCCACTGTCTCCTTGGCTTATGAGTTCTCTCTCTCTGAAAACCCCTCTCCTCGCAACAATGACAACATTGTCACTCAGTCTATAGAAGAGATATCCAAAGGATCTCTATGGGTAGCCGATGAAAATATATCGCTCACTTCGATGTTTGAGCTTGTCATGAGTCTCTCGTCTTACGAAAACCTCACAACTCCAAACCTTGATATGTGCCAACGAGGGATCTTTCCTTGTCCACATCTCGTGAGGTGTTTTGGCAACCTTCTTTGTAGGGACTCGGTTACGGATATGGACGGCAGTCTCTAAGGCATACCCCCAAAATGAGATAGGTAGTGAAGCACGACTCATCATAGAACGAACCATGTCCAACAAGGTTCGATTACGCCTTTTTGCCACACCATTCAACTGTGGTGTCCTAGGTGGCGTCAATTGCGAAATTATTCCGCATTCCTTGAGATAGTCGTGGAATTCAAGACTTAGGTACTCTCCACCTCGATCGGATCGAAGCATCTTGATTTTCCTGCCCAATTGATTCTCCACTTCATGCTTGAACTCTTTGAACTTTTCAAACGTTTCAGACTTGTGCTTAATTAAGTAAATATACCCATATCTACTATAATCCTCGGTGAAAGTCACATAGAAGCGGTTTCCATTCTTTGTGGTGGATCTAAAGGGTCCACATACATCGGTATGTATGAGATCTAATAAACCTTCACCCCTCTCACAAGTACCAGTGAAGGGTGACTTGGTCATCTTTCCAAGCAAACAAGATTCGCATGTGTCATCTTCCCTAAGGTCGAATGACTCCAACACTCCATCCTTTTGGAGTTGGGCTATGTGTTTCTTGTTGATATGTCCAAGACGACAATGCCACAAAGATGCTTTATCCATACTATTGGAAGAATCCATACACAACACATCATTTCCTAGGTTATCTACAACCATAATAGTTTCATAAATTCCATTACAAGGCATTGCTTCAAAGTATAAAACACCATTTAGATAAGCATAAATAGAACCATTCATATTATTAAACTAATATCTAAATCCTAGTCTAAACAAACCATGAAATGAAATGATGTTTCCTGCCATATCTGGCGAGTAGCAAAAATTATTTAAATCTAAACCTAATCCATTACTAAGCACTAAAGAATACACTCCATTCTTGGTGACAGGCGACGATCTTCTGTTTCCCATGATTAGATTTATTCTTCCATGCTCCACATCCTTATTTCTTCTTAGTCCCTGCAAATCAGAACAAATGTGGTAACCACATCTTGTACCAAGAACCCAAGAAATAGCATGAGATGAATCATTAGATTTAATTGTGTATATGTTGGGTCAAAAATATGGTTTATACTTTGCTTTTCTGTGCAATTATATTTTTGTGTAATATTTTATGAATTTATGGCCTAGTGTACGTCCGTAAACTCATTTACAGCCCATGTGTGTCCGGCCCATATTCAAGTATAAATAGAGGTGTTAGGCTGAGGAGTAAGGATTGATGAACTAGAAGGAGTTTACGGTCCAGAGAGAAACAGGAGCTTTTATGTGTGTGTGAATCTCTTGTGTAAGCAACTTAATTCATATTATCAATACATTAAGATTCATCATCTTCTTCTTCTCCTTCTCTTCTTATTTGATCTGACATGATCCATTTGATTGGGATTCTGCACCATCAAACGGATCTGACTGATACACGGGCAGATTAGGGACTTACAATTGGTATCAGAGCCAATTTGTATCAGTTAAAAGGATTTATTGTTTCATCCAAAAATCGAAGATTTTGTGTTCTCGGTCCAAGCTTACGGCCGTAAACACTGAGTTCACGGCCGCAAACTAGTCAAATTCTTCAACCGTGAAGTCTAGATTCTTGGGCCGTAAACTCTATTTTGGAGCATCATTTGATCTTATTTTCAAAATATTCTTGCGTTTTTGGATAGATCTCGCAAAAATAAGGGGGGTTTGTTCTTCGTGTTTTTCATAAAAAAGGGTTTTTGATCGAGTTTTGGAGCTTCAAAGTCGAAAAATCACTGTTTTTCACATAATCGTTGAAGGGTTTTCGGCCGGAGCTTACTGCCGGAAACAGTTTACGGCCGGAAACTGTTCACGGCCGGCGGTGGAGTTCGTGTTTGCGGCTAGGGTTTCCAAGCTTGCGGCTCAGAGTTTGCGGCTCGGTTGGAAGTATACGGCTCGGACCTCGGCTTGGCTTGGATTACGGCTCGGCGGCTTGACGGCTCGGCTCAGCAGCAACAAGCTGCAAGCGCTTCAATAAAAAGGCAACAACTTTGAAGGCTGCAAGGATCGAACCCGGATCCTTTCTGTAAATAGTCAGCGCCTTCTCCATCTCATCTAGCCTGCGAGATGAAATCTTCCTTCCAAATTTAATTCATAAAGACTCCATTTCGGACCCTTATTTCGCATTTTTACACTTTTAACCCAAAATTCACTTTCTTTTAGTTTTAAATTCTATTTTCATCCAAAATTAAAAATAATAATAATAATAATAATAATAATAATAATAATAATAATAATAATAATAATAATAATAATAATAAAATTGTTTTTGTTTTTGACTTCTTATTTCAAATTTTGACTTTGACTTTCAAGTTTGATCTTCGACTTTAAACTTTGACTTTTTCGCTTACTTTTTTAAATTTTCAAATTTAACTTTTCGGTTTGACTTTCAAGTTTGAATTTTTCAAGTTTGACATTTTCAAGTTTGACTTTTGAGTTTGACTTTTTAAATTTGACTTTTAAGGTTGACTTTTATAATAAAAGGGTTTGACTTTTAAGTTTGATTTTGGATTCTAGTTGTGCTTTTAATTGATTTTAAGGTCTACGAGGGAGTTGAAAACATGAAAGAGAGTCGTCAGGATATGCTAAGACAAAATTTCAAAATTTTCGAATATATCCTTGGAGAAACCCTCGAAACTCAGTTGCAGCGATTTACCACACTCATTATTGAGATGAATATAGCTGGGATCTTCTTGTCCAAATCTGAGATAAACAAAAAGCTATTGAATTCACTTCCAAAATCGTGGGATATGGACGTGGCTGACATCAAGAAGACAAAAGATCTCAATCGTCTTAGTCTAGCTGATATAATTGAAGAACTTAACGCTTTGAATTTTCAAGAACCAATGAGTTCAGCAAACCTTCCGGTCAATGAAGTGTCGTGTTCTCATTCATGTGAAGTTTCATGTTCTCAATCATGTGAAGATACGATTAAATTTCTTCGGGAACAAATTGATTTATTAAAAGGGGAAGTTGAGGACCTGAGATATAAAGGATATCAACTCAGGAAAGGACAGAAACCCCTGAAGGCTGAGTTAGAAGCAAAAACCAAGGACTTTAGGAAACTTCAGGAAGAGTATAGCAACAAGTGTGAAATTATGATTATGTTAAGAGACAACTTGTTACTGTAACTGAAGAACTTGAGTCTGCGTAACGTACCCGAAGTTGAAGGGTCTATGCTCTGGTTTGATGCGTCGGTAGGCATGAAAATTTTTAAAATGGACATGACTAGCAGAGTTGAACTTAGGAAATTTATAGACTTGACAAATTTTGACCTAGTTAGATCCATTCAGCCTGACAATACGACGCTCGGATAGGTTGAGCAGGGAGATATATATGGGAATCTACTCGTCACATTAATTGAACCCGTACTTGGAACCGTGGTTTAACTTTTCCTCGATGTGCGGATTCTGTCCTTAATTCCGGTTGGATGGGGCGACTGGTAAATTCCGATAAATTAGGTCAATAGAATATCATTTTCTTTCTTTCCGTCTGTTAGTCATATGTTGTCTCCTTTGCGTGACTTCCAATCCGACCTGGTACACAACATATGCAACTCTATTTCTCTGCATGTTATATATATATATATATATATATATATATATATATATATATATATATATATATATATATATATATATATATATGTTTGTGTGTGTGTGAAATACTTCTTATCTGTTAATCATATGTTGTCTCCTTTGCGTGACTTCTAATCCGACCTGGTACACAGCATGTGCAACCTTCTTCTTCTCAACCCCTCTGAAGTAATAAGTAATAGAATTCTGAATCTCTCCTCTCTCTCAATGGTTGTCTGCTCACCCGGTGTAAGGAGTAATCTGGAACTTCTTGATGGTTGGGGCATATCAGGAAGCGGGAAACACATTCCAGTACACTTCAAATTGAACACATACAAATTGTCTATAGATCCCGCTGCTCAATTTAGGTGGACAACAATATCCCTGGACGTCATCAGATGAATAGACCTTAAGATATAGTATCTAAGAAATTAGGATCAGATATAATTTTTAGGAACTTAAGTTCACCTTGTCTTGTAACAAATAGTATGTCCTAAATAAGTCACAATTTTTCGTGTTTAAGTGGACCACAATACCGACGATCAACCAGACAAAGATGTGAATATGGAAGGTACCGACAAGTGGATAAAGGTTGTCTAAAAACTATGATCCCAAATCACTCTTAAAGTTAGATATCATTTTTACTTTTGTTAAATTTGTCAAAGTTTCTTCTAATTTAAATATTAGGGGTGAATTAAAAATAAAAAATCAAAAAAAATTCAAAAATCAAAGAAAAATCAGAAAAATTAAAAATCCAAAAATAGTGTTATTTCTGTTTTATTTCTTGTTCAAAAAAAAAAATCAAAAATCCAAAAATATTTATGTTTCTGTTTTAATTTGTGTGCTAAGTTTTCTTTTAGTTTTGTTTTGTCTTGAAAAGTGATTTTAGGTATAGATAAGACTCATGGAGTTTGTGTTGAAGATTTCTGAACCAAAGCCTCGTCCGTGAGCATCGAAGAATTCGCATTCGGAGGAGCAAGAAATGAAGATCATTCTTTCAAACATTCAATCCTTCAACCCCAGAAGCAAGGTGAAGCTTCAATTGAAGAATATGTGACGGATTGCATTGAAGCCTCCTCAATCAATCTGCTGCTATCTATGAACCTGCTCAAGTGATCCAGAAGATTTGTTCTCTCTGATGTTCTCTCTAAAGATTCTTAAGCTGAAAACGCCATCTTTCAAGAATCAGTAAAAGAAGCCTCCTCACATAATGAGCGTCAAATCTTGAAGAAAAGTTCAAGTGCTCAAGATGAAGTCATTTATTGAAGATTCATCATGTTCATCTTGAAGCTGTGAAGAATTTGAAGATAAATGCTGAACCAAATCTCCCAATGCAGATCAACAAGAAGAGTCGGCTACTTTTTAGGGGGAGCTTGTTGGTTCAAATAAGAAAAGAAAGCTATAAACCAAGGGGGAGATTGTTGGGTCAAAAATATGGTTTATACTTCGCTTTTCTGGGCAATTATGTTTTTATGTAATATTTTATGAATTTATGGCCTAGTTTACGGCTGAGTTTACGGCCGTAAAAACCTTACGGCCGTAAACTCATTTACTGCTCATGTGTGTCCGGCCCATATTCAAGTATAAATAGAGGTGTTAGGGTGAGGAGTAGGGATTGATGAACTAGAAGGAGTTTACGGTCCAGAGAGAAACATGAACTTTTATGTGTGTGTGAATCTCTTGTGTAAGGAACTTAATTCATATTATCAATACATTGAGATTCATCATCTTCTTCTTCTCGTTCTCTTCTTATTTGATCTGACATCATCCGTTTGATTGGGATTCCGAACCATTAAACGGATCTTACTGATACACGGGCAGATTAGGGACTTACAGTATATACATGTGTAAGACGGTTTGATCTTTCCATCCTTGATGGCTTGCAGATATTTCGGGTAGCTTCTCTTCCAATTCCCTATTTTGTGGCAATGATGTCACTCTGCCTCCTTCGGGTTAGGGTTAGGCTTAGCGGGATCAACCTTGGTCCGACTAGAAGAGGAACCATCTTAGGACTTTCCCTTGCGGTGGCTCTTTGACGGAGCCTTCCTCTTCTTGCCCCTTCCTTGCCCTATTGCCAAAACAGAAGCAACGGTTGGTGCGGGAGGTGGTGCAACAGACTTCTCCTTGAGGTTGCTCTCAGCGGTCCTTAGGAGTCCTTGGAGTTTGCTTAGGGTGACCTCTTCCTTGTTTATGTGGTAGGTCATCCTAAATTGATTGTAGCATGAAGGCAAGGAGTGAAGAACAATGTCGATAGCCAAATCCTCCCCAAAGTTAACATTTAATTTGCGAAGACGATCAACATATCTTTGCATCTTTTTCAAGTGCACGGTTAGCGATTCTCCACTTCCCATCTTGGCGGTGATCATGTTGGTGATGATCTCATAGCGCTCTTGCCTCGCTTTTTGGTGGTACCTCTCCATTAAGTCTTGATGCATTTCGTAGGGATACATGTCCTCATAGGACTTTTGGAACTCTTGGTTCATAGTGGCTATCATGATTCAATGGACTTTCGTTGTATCACGCTCGTGTGTCTCAAAGACAGCCATCTCTTCGGGAGTAGCGATTTCCGGGTTGACTTTCTCGAGCTTTTTGTCTCTTTGTCCTCGTAGCGTGAAATGGTGTGAATGTATCTTATCCATTGGCTAAAGTTCGTACCATCGAAAGTCACCTTTTGGCAAAGACTCATTAACGTGAATGAGTTAGCAGCAGTGTTGTTTGCGTTCGACATCTACAAAGAAAAAGGACAAAGTTGATTAGAATTGAATCCCTAATTAAACACCCAAAATGAAAAAATTAGGGCTAAGACCCAACAACATTATTTACATATTAGAAAAGGGATGCCGTAATCCAACACGCAAATAATTTGGTGGTAAGTGAATGACGATTCACTAATTCTTCACCATCGAAAACATAACCTTAAGTTTTAAATGCATTGAGAATTCCTAGATTTTCTTTGAGATTCATTGAACATTTCAATGGCATGTTTAAATCTTGATATGCCCCTCTCGTTTGTGATTGGGATGTCGAGGATCACAAAGTGGGTGTGAATAACCATGCAAATCTACATGGTGCCTTCATTGTTACAATCACCTATTCAAAGTGCTGGTAAACCACACACGCTCCATCGAACTATGATAAACAATGAATCACCCTTTTCCACCTTCGCATAGAACCAATTAGTGTGCCGGTGAACCACACATGCTCCACTAACTTCTAGGCAAGGGTGCAAAGTGTAATTTCATGGGATTTCATCAATTCACTTTTCCTAAAGTAACTAGGATTGAGAATTTTTGAAAACATGTAGTTACTTTATATTTTAACATTATACTTTTAATGAGGAGAGAGAGTTTCCCTATCCTACCCATTCGGCTAACGACCCTCCACCAGTCAAGCAAGCGGTAGGTGCGACTGTACACCCATTATGCGCCATTTTATAGGTCGCAACCTTATACGCACCTTATAGACCAGCTTCGTGAATGAGGCTTACTAGCGGTAAGACTAGCATTTAATTATAGCTTTTAATAATATAATAGTATAGGGTTGAATTTTAAACTTGTAAAACTCTAAAGGTTGAAATTTAAATTCTTCTAAATTAAACTCTTAATCACAAAATTTAAATTTCAAAACTTCTAGATAGATTTTGAACTTTTCAAAACTAAAAGGATCAAATACCAAATAATTCAAATTAAACAACTAATTCCATAATTATCTATATTTGACCTAATCTTATTTTAATCATTAGATAATTACCAAACAATCTTAAATAATCCATATTTGTCATATAAATAACCAATATCCAAAAGATTTGAAATTATCTATTGTTGTGTCAAGGATAATCATTATATTAGGTTAAAATTCGGATTTTGACATAATTAAACGATTTAGGTATCAATCCAAGACAAAAACAGCAGCAAAATCCCGAGTTATCCTCTGTCTGACGCTCGGACTCGCCGAGTAGGTCCAACTCGCCGAGTCCAGACACTGACTCGCCGAGTTGGGTCGGACAGAGGTGAAGAAAAATGATTTTCAGCAAGCAAAACAGTTAAGCATCACATTCAATTGAAACCAATCATGGCTCTGATACCACTGATAGGTTTGAGCCATAAGAACTTTCCTATGTGCACATACAAACCCTAAAGCTTGGATCTAGGTTTCTCTAATTGAACATGCATTATATCCAAGACTTTCATGGCTAGATCTAATGTAAATAAACAATCAAAACATGTAAGAATAGATCTAGAAGAATTCCTTGAGTTACTTGCTTGAAATCTTCTTCTTCTTAGAGCTTAGAGTCACAAATGTCACTCCTCTAATGGCTTACAAACACCAACTAGCAAGAAGGTAACTTGAGAGAGAACGAGGAGGATGAGAAATCGGCCCTAGGGTTCTTTTCCTTGCAAGAGTGCCGATTTCCACAACCCCATGGGCCTATTTATACTTGTGAGCTCCTAGGGTTTCACCCTAAAACCCTAATTGGATAACTTAGCCTCAAAGCAATCCAATATCCCTTCTTGATAAGCCCTTGGACGATTTCTAGGTGATCCATATCCCTAAAATCGTCCAACCCCTTATCCATAAGGATTCTTAGCTCAAAATACAACTATCAAACATTTGACAGTTTATACCCCTTTATTCAATTAATCTCTTTAAGTCACCAAATTAATTCCTAATTAATTTATGACTTATATTAATCAAATAATATTATTATTCCTTTATTATATTATTCTTATAATATATTAATAATAATAATCTTCTCTCTATATAAATTACCCTGTCAAGTTGCTATGGTGAAGGCAACCCAAAAGGACCATGCACAATCGGGTCAAGTACTTACCAAATATAGTTACAGCCTTAGACACTAATCCAACAGTCATGCCAAAGGCTCGGGATAGGATCAGATAGACTGAAGGCCATGTAGGGCAGTCGAGTCAGGCCGATGGCCTAGTATGCATGTTATTGATTGTCTATTACTGATATGATATTATCAGCATGGTATTGGTATTTTGGGGGTAGCTCACTAAGCCATCAGGCTTACAGTTTTCAGTTTATTGTTTTAGGTACTTCAGGAGATCATGGCAAGGCGAAGGCATGACCGTACCGCTCCTCATCCTTTTGATCTAGTTATTGGGATACTCTGATGAATAATTATTTGAAAACATTTTGTAAACAAATACTATTTGGTTTTATTTATGATTGAAAAAGTATAAATTTGACGTAAAATTTTGGATGTGACAGAATGATACGGCTCCTCGTATTCTTACAACACTCTCTCACTGACTAGTGAATGCTACCGCTCCCCATAGTCTTACAATACTCTCTTACTGACTAATAAGTGCTATGGCTCCGCGCAGTATTACAACACTATCACTAACTAGTGAATGCTACAGCCACTCGCAGTCTTACGACACTCTGTCACTTACTAGTGATGGATACTGCTCCCTTTAGCCTTACAATATTCTCTTACTGACTAATGAGCTCTACAACTCCCCGCAGTCTTACAACAACACGCTCTCACTGACTAGTGAATGTTACGGGTCCCTGCAATCTTACGACACTCTCTCACTTACCATGGGCTCACCCTATGGTTTCCCTGACATTCCTATGTGATTACTCCCACATGGATCCATCCTCTCTCTTATCACCTCACATTTGTTAGTTACTGATGAATCCCACAATCTCATCATTAGCCATCACCATACCAAGTTCACCAAACTCATGCTCTGCGATCCAACATAGATAGGTGCGCACACCTACCCAGATTAAGCATCACTACTCCTGACGACAATTGTCGCAACAAGGCACTTTCTCTCAATACAATTTACATCCTTGGACAATCCCTGTCCAGCAACAATTAATTAATGGGTCCACAACTAGAATAGATAATAGTCGCTCGATGCTCCACTTGTCGTCTAACCAACCCGAGTCTCATAATAATCCAAGAATTTAGGGAATCATACTCGGATACCTCGATACACCAATACAGAATCTCATGATAGCTTGCCACGACCACTAATCTTCAACTTACACAACTCGAAACCTTTGAAGTACTCCAACTCATAATTTGAAGTACGGAGGAATCTTCAATGACTGATAATGCATTGACAACAATCCAAAACCCCATCCTCTACTGATCAAACTCATGCAAAACTATACCTACTGACTCTAAAGTTGATTCACAGATCAACTACTACCCCTATTGAAGTATAGATAGCAATCTATACGTCGAACTAGCAAATCTCTCAACCATCGAAACTTGATCTCAACAACCCAACTGCCTTGAAACTCAAACATTGGCAAACCCAAAGAAACACTTACCACAATGAGATCCCTGGCCAATGGCTACCTACCATGGAGACACTCATTCTTTCCTGAGCACGTACAACATGCATCATCTCACTCTGTACCTTGTATTGACTACCACTAGACCCAAGTCTCATATACCCGGACAACAGATCCCCATAACCCAACCTTCTGGACCGCAACTTAAACAGATTCGTGATCCTCCCAACATAATACTTAGTTCTCCCCCACTCAGGGTTCGAACCATCGCCAATTGGCATACCAAACAAACTTCACTACAGACTGGCTCATAAGATATACCATACTCGACTCTTGGAACGTACCACACAACACTCGATGATCTTCCAGATAAAAACTAGAAACTCCAAGTATTCTGAATCTCAGATAAAACCTCGACAACTTCGTAACGTGACTGCCTCCAATCAACCGGAATCTCCTTCGACTGCACAAGAAAATATTTCGACAGTCCTAAAATAGCACTAACTCTTTCTGTGGAAATAACGAACTATCGCACACTTCATTCTCTGAATCCTCAAATCAACACCCCATCACAAGAATCGACATAGAAACAGGAGAATTTACTCTCACAATCGATTTGCAGCATAGACACGAGGGTCGTCGTCCCGAGATACTCCCCCTGGTTACCTAGAATTGTTGCTAGAATACGCCTTACCATACTCAATTGAGGTGCATCGTTGTCCTCATCTGTCACAGTCCTCACTGATGACTCCTTCTCGGCATAAGAATAACTCAAGGTACTCATACCATAAAAATCCCTTGGGTGATAATACCATGACAATCTGGTACCCCACGGGGTCTTCCTCTAATCCTTGAGATCAGAAGCTCACTCAACCTTCCTTCCAACACGCAAAACGGGAAAATATAATTCTCATCATAGAAATTGCCCTCAAACTCCATATGTCGATCACTCAACTCAGACTGCAATCCTCCACAATGCGTCGTCTCCGCTCACTTTTTGTGACTCCAACTGGCACCTCACTAGTCAAATCCCTCGAGGCCTAAACTCGATTTTTCCTTGGAATGTATACTCCATTTAATCTCGGCCGACAGGGCCCTCTGGCCCCAAAATTACCATATCCACTCTCAGTCCGATCAACCACAGTCGGATAACCGATAAAGACAAAAACACACTCTTCCACGAATCATGGTACCCAAACCATGTTATCTCCCCTCAACCTGCTACTGAGAACCTATGGAATTCTCCTTGTTTCGATTATGGGTTCTCTACTTTTAGTAGTATGAGCCCAATACTACCTTCCACATATACCCATACTTTCCTCAAGGGTCGTCCCGGATTTCTTAAGCAGCTGCTTAACATTCCCAATCAACCAATCCCATTCCACATGCTCACTCCCCAAAAAATGCTAACCTCTAAACAACACACCAATCGAACTAAAAATTACTCCTTAGGCTCTCCTAGGTTCCCATACTTCTCTGCCATTAGGTACTGAAGAAATTCTCGCAATGTCAATTAGCTATTCCAGCCAACTCGCATCACTTGTGAGTTCCACAAAGCACAAAGCAAGCATCATTCAGGCATCATGCAACCTCCACCAGCACATAAAACCACTATAGCATACGAATCCAATTGCCCTATCCACAGTACAAAAGGCATCACCGAACTCAGGCAATCCTACCTCTCCACTTCTTGGAGATCTCTAATCATACATATGCGACACTACTAGTTCACATAATAGGCATAAAGGCAGCTTTCCTAAGCAGGCACACTAACATGCAATTCTGAGCAGATCTCTAGCCCTAAACTAGCATGCGGCTTTATCAGCTCATAACAACACATAATCAAGTAAGGGTATTTTGGGAAGGCACCGGTCGGGCATTGGCTGATTGTACACAACGCTTCGGATATGCTCTCAAGACTCTTTAATCTATTTGAACAATTGTGTGATAAAAATCAATATCTTTTGAAAAATCATCAACTCATTAGTTTGAGTCCAGACATACCCGAGGGTACATCTGAATCCCTCAAACCAAGGCTCTGATACCAAATTGTAATGCCTAAAATTTCAATACAAATTTTTCATTTTTAATTCTCAAAATATTACTCATAATGTCCGGCCATCACAGAAATTATAAGTTATTATCAAACAATACCAGAGTATCCCAAAATCCTCAAATCTCCATAAGCTGACGGATGTGTACAATCATGCCTCCGCCTTCCCGGAATCTACAAAAGTACCTGAAACATATTTAACTCAATATGGTAAGCACGAAGCTTAGTGAGTTCCCCAAGATACCACATACACAAATAATTAGCCTCTCGTGGCTATGTCTTAAATAGGACCCTCCGGTCATGTGTCTTAGTGAAGACCCTCCGGTCTCACGGCTTGGTATGGACCCTCTGGTCGTAGCTCAACATATATACATGACATATAATTGCATAAGTCACAAAGACAGAATGCAGAATAACACATAAGGCAGATAAGACCCTCCGGTCAGTAATACAAATAAGACCCTCCGGTCAATAATATAAATAAGACCCTCCGATCAAGAACATAAATAAGACCCTCCAGTCAACAACATAAATAAGACCCTCCGGTCAACAACATAAATAAGACCCTCCGGTCAATAACACAAATAAGACCATCTGATCACTCATTCATTACCACACAGGTAGGTATAGTGAGAAGACGCACCTCGTGAAGTAAAGTAAGTAAATCCCACACCCGAACTGTCAGTCTAGACTCCGCCTAACATATGTCACATATATCTCTAATTAAAATTTGATATCAACAATCCTCAAAATGTTGGTTAAGTCTCTCTAATAAACCTCAGAAGGGAAAAAAAAAAGACTATTTTACCCTCCTTGGCCTCCAAAGTCCACAACTTGACCAAAACCCTAAAGTCAACAGTCAAGGTCAACAGTCCATGTCGACCTAACTCGACGAGTGTATCTACCCGACTCGTCAAGTTCCTTCAGTTATCAGAAAATCTTGAAAAACCCAAACCAACTCACCGAGTTATGTCATCAACTCGTCGAGTTCGCTCACTATCCAGGAAGCAGGAAAAACCCGTTCCAACTCGTCGAGTTGGCAAGGCAACTCGTCGAGTTTCTCCTAGTAATTATAACAAGTTTAAGACATCATTTTATGGATTTTAACTAAAAATATATGGATTCAAAACATATAAAGTTACTTGAGTTAAAAATCCCAACAATGGTAAAAATAAGTTTTACAAAGTTATATTTTTCTAGTTACCAGTAAATATTGTTAAAAAGGGGCAAAAGCTAGAAATGGCATTCTCATTCCAAATTTCTCATATTTATGCTAGAAGTAAGTTTATATGATATATTCTTTTAAAAACATCCAAGCAAAATATCTACTACATATTTCTATAAATGATTATATAAATAGACTTAACAAAACAATCATAATAAACTATAATTGGTATAGTTTTGGGAGTTACGAATACTACTTTACCATTTTGAATGAAACATATAATTATTTGCACACTATGTAACCACTATGGAAAGGTAATATTTCCACTTACAAAAGGGTTTTCATTACACTAGACGTAAACCAGTTGATACAAGTTTGTGAGGCACTATCTTCATCGTACCTATGAGAGTACCCACTAAAATCCTGAAATATAACCAGAGTCTCCAGTGGGGAGAGCGTCGTATCAGACCACTAGTCACAAGTATGGTTATAATAACTTACATAGGGTGTTAACAATACATTTGGTTTATAGGGATAACATACATTCAATTAGTTTTATATTTAATGATAAAACTGCATAATGCTATTCTCTAGTACAACACTACTTACATTTTTGGTCTTTGGGATTAAGACTTACAACTCATTTTAAAGGAAATATTGGATTTTAGTAAAGCTCACTCTATCATTCATACAAGGAAAAAAATTACTGACCTTTCACATACAAAACTCTTATGAACTCACTAACTTAATTGTTGACATTTTTTCAAACCACTTGTATTCTCAGGGAATCACTAAAATAGGTAACAACAAGCTTTTGAGGATGGGAAACTAAGGCGCCAGATAAATCTTTTTAATCATCATAATGTAATTGATTTTGAAACATGTAACTCTTACAACAATGTAACTTTTTCAATTATATTTATGATGGTTGATTTTGCTTCGGTCACTATTGTACATTATGTTATGATATATTACATGAAAGTCATCCACCCCCAGACGTTTCTGCCATCCTGGCTTGGAGGTGTGATAGATTGGTATTAAAGCATTATTTATAGTGAGCTAAGTATATCAAATCATGTAAGATATACAATGTAACGCCCGTAGATCCGGGCTAGTCAAATTAGAGGCAATAGGGGTCGAAAATGACTTTTCTAGAAAAGATTATTTAGAATAAATGATCTTAACCAAGTTGTAGAATATGTCAGAAGGTTTCTGTACATATAAAGAACGCCGAAATCCGAGTTATAACGAAGGAGTTATGACTCGTCGAAGTTTCGCGACGGAACCGGCACGGCACCGGGAAGCGTAAATAGTGAATTTACGATAGAGCGAGTTTTAGCCTTAGCGATATAAATGAAAGTCATAGAATATGTTAAACTAACAACTTCGATAAAAAGAACGCCCAAATCTAACTTCGTATGAAGAAGTTATGATTTTTCAAAGTTTCAGATTAGCAGTGTACAACCCGAAATTCGAATATTAGAACGAGCGATTTTTAGCCGACACGACCTAAACGAGAATCGAATATCTCGTTAAGAGTAGCGTAACGAGAAAAAGATGGTCAAAAACGGATGTCGGATGAAGAAGTTATGAGGATTTAACGGACCAATCCTGTCCTGGCCTGTTAATAATATAAAATTTAAAATAAAGTCAAAATTAGCCGACGAAGTCTAAACGAAAGTTGTGGAGTACGTTCCTGAATTCGCGTGGATATAAAGAACGTCGAAAACGAAGCTCGTATGCGAAATATATGATTTTTAGAAGTCGGAGTGCAAAATTGCGAAATCTGCGAGAGGTTGATGACGTGGTCGCTTCTGTGCCATTGCTTGCTGACCAAGGCTTCGCTTCGGATCACACCACGTAGCCTCGCATTACGCCCGCGTATGAGATCCGGTACGCCCCACGTACCTTCGGCCTTAACCTTCTGACGAGTGTGAGACACCTGGATCCGAGGTGGCGACCTTATCCAAAGTTACGCCCCGCGTAGCCAAGGATTACGCCCAGCGTAGTCTGAGGCCTCGCAGGGTATAAAAAGGGGCGAGGGTCTCCAACATTTTCACACCAATTCTTCTTCTCTCTCTAAAATACTTTCTCTCTCTAGCTCCCCAACCACCCCTAAGCCCTAGATAAAATCCCTAGCTCCCGAGGGAAGCCCCGAGGCTCCCGGAGTCCCGAGAAAAAGAGCCTTTTGGTTTCGAAACGCTGCTCCAATTAAGTTCCGGTTTTCGATAAAATTCGCTGTAAGTGTGCTACGCTTACGCAATTTTTAATATAGCTTTCAAATAATTATATTAATGTTATTAGGTCCTTAAAATAATTATTTGGGCTATTATTATGAATTATATTGAGTGTTATTTAACACTTATATGATAATAATAATAATAGTTAGACTATTAATTTGGCGTGGTTATCGTTAGACTAAACCCTAGTGGTGTTGATATTAGGTTTTATCGAAGGAAATTGTTTTGAGAGTATAGAAGTGTTGTTCGAGTACTAAGTCACCACCTTTCAGGTGAGTGAATAGTTACTTTCATCTTACACATAGATATGAAGTATTTTATATAAACTACGTGCTATCTGTGCATATTATCTGAATACTTGTTGTCTATGCTGGATGAACGTTTTATACATGTTTTAAATGATTTAAATTGTATACGTATTTTATATATACGAATATGTTGGGTATGACATGGGTAGATGAACGATGAGAGATATAAGATGATGACAGTATACATTGGCAGCTATAGACTTAAAGCCTATAGGACGAACACCGGTAGCTATGAACTTAGTACTTGTTAAACGTTGGTAGCTATGGATTTAGTACCTATTAGGCATTGGTAGCTATGGACTTAGTAACTATTAGTTAGACGCTAGTAGCTATGGATTTAGTACCTATTAGGAACTGGTAGCTATGGATTTTGTACCTGTTAGGAACTGGTAGCTATGGATTTAATACCTGTTAGGAACTGGTAGCTATGGACTTAGTACCTGTTAGGAATTGGTAGGTATGGACTTAGTACCTATTAGATAAACACTGGTAGCTATGGATTTAGTACCCGATGAGTAGACTATAGCAGCTATGGATTTAGTGCAGGTCCTATAACCCTGGAAGTAAGGGACTTCGGAATAAACGAATGCAGGATAGATGACTCTTAGGTTAAATCCTTAAGAGTAAAGAAGATAATGGGGATGGGTAATTGGGTTAATTGTTTGATTGTTTAAACATAATAATTATATTATTGTGGGTTGAAAACCCTATGTACTCACCAGGTTTCCCAACCTGACCCACTCAGTTTATTTATATCACAGGTGTTGATATGAAGTCACATTACACTGAGAGATTGAAGAGATGTAGATCACTAGTGTAAATAAATCTAAGTTCTGTTTATGCTTATGTTTCTGTATTGACAATGACATCCCAAATGTTTTAAAATGAATAAAATACGTTTCTTCGAAAATGTTTTTAATAACGTATTTATCGTGTTTTTCTGGGAACAAATTCTGCAACATTTTTATAAAAAGAAGTACTCTGATTTTTATAAAGCATAAACAAAATCGGTCTTTTCTGGCCGTGAAAATTGGGGATGTCACATACAACCATAAATACAATGGGGTTAAAACACTGTGACTAAGAATATACTTTTAAAATATAAGGATATTTATATAAAAGTATAGGTACATACACACATACTTGAACAATGTCATAATAAGAAACATATAAAAAGTATTAAGATAAGTTGGACGCTACGATTAAACCTAGATAGTGTGAAATCATATCTGGGATAAATATGACCCGATCAACCATATTTATGCTAGATATGACTAACATGTGTTTGGGAATGGTCGTGGTGAGCAACAAATCTAAAACTTACGAACCCTATATACCAAGACACTCTAGAACCAAACATAAAGTTTAAAATACTATAGGAGTATTTTATAATACTATAGAACCATGCACCTAGACTCTTTATGTGTCTCCTATACCTCTATTCTTGCTCAATAGACACAACCAAACATATAGTGGAGACGTTTTATTTCGATAATACTAGATTCATAACCATCATCGAGAACTTGCCATCATCCCATTCTGTGAACTTTATGGCAGAAGGATGTCACCATGCAGAATCATCAGGTGTGTCAACAACACATCAGTAGCTCCACCACCAATGCCACCACCTCCACCGATGGATTCTGCCGTCTTTCAAGCTACAGTAACAGGTGTTGTAACTGTTTCCATGGCACAAATTAGCACTAATGGTACTAATGGGACTGTAAATGGCACCAATAGTTCTAACCACGACGAGACGCCCAAGGGGATGCTCCTACAAGGAATTCTCAAATTGCAAACCCAAAACCTTCTATGGAGATGGAGGCATCATTGCCCTGAAAAGATGGATCGAGAAGATAGAGTTAGTTTTCAAGATCTATGCATGCCTAAAAGAGAGCAAGGTCAAATCTGTGGCTTGCACATTTGCTGACGGGGCCCTCTCATGGTGGAACGACCATGTCAAATCACTAACTCTCCCAGTGGCCAACGCTATGAACTGGGAGGACCTGAGGACCATGATGCTAGCAGAACACTGCCCAAGGGGCGAAGTAAAAAAATGGAGCAAGAGATCTGGAGCCTCACAATGAAGGGCTCTGATATATCAGCCTATACTACCAGGTTCAACGACTTGGCGGTGCTATGTCTCGGGATGGTTTCCCCGGAAAGCAAAAATGTGGAACGTTACATCTGGGGACTATCCCTCCCAGATTCAAGGAAATGTGGTATCTGCAAACCCATCCACTTTTGACAGTGCCAAACTCTTGGCACAAACGCTTGTGGATCATGGAGTCTGCTAGGGCTTTATGATGGCTACCACCCAACAACCAAATCGAGGAGACAACAAGCGGAAGTATGGGAATAAGAAAAAGGGCTAAACCACTCAAGACCCTATCAAGAAACAACAAAATGTGGATGTCCATGCCATGGCCACCCCTACTGTGCCTGCACTACCCAAGCAATATGTTGGGACTCTTCCAAAATGCAACTATCATCATCATGGAAACTGTCAAGAACTGCACTTCAACAATTGCAACAAGAAAGGGCATACTGCTCGTTTCCATAGAGCGCCAAAACAACAAACCACCCAAGCTGCTAATCTTGGGGATGAGTCAGACATGTTACCGATGCGGTGAGATGGGGCATTTCAAGGAGGCATGGGAAGAGTTTTAGCAATGAGACATGAGGAGGCCATGAGGGATACTACCATAGTTACTAGCATGTTTCCCCTCAATAACTCATATGCATGCATACTTTTCCATAGTGGTGCGGCGAAAAGTTTTGTAAGCCATAAGTTTAAACACTTACTTAAACAGAAGCCCTAATCGCTAAATGAAACATTCACTATAGAAATGGAAAATAAAAAAACAGAAAGCACTAAATACATATACATAGGATTCACTTTAGCTCTAAACAAACATTCCTTCTAAATCGACCTAATACCAGTAACAATTGGAAATTTCAACGTGATCAATTGCATGTTTCGGTTAAGTCCTCACCATACCAATATCATGTGTTATGAAAAGGCCGTTCAACTTAACTTACCAAATAATGAAACCCTTGTCATCTATGATGACAAACCCAAAACAAACCTCCAAACCGTCTTTTGCATCAAGGGTCAGAAGTTACTATGCAAGAGGTACCACACTTTTCTTAGCCCACGATAGGAATGAGAATTAAGAAGTGAAAGACATCAAGGATATTCCAAAAATCTGTAACTTCACGAAGTATTCCCAAAAGACCTTCCGGGAATACTACTCATACGCCAAGTCGTGTTCAGAATTGACTTGATTCTATGGAGCCACTCTGATAGCCAAATCCCCATATCGACTAGCGCCGGAGGAATTACAGGAATTGTCCAGTCAACTGAACGAACTAATGAGTAAAGGATTTATTAGACTGAACTTCTCATCTCGGGGAGCGCCAACCTTGTTCGTAAAGAAGAAGTGAGGATCATTTCGTGTGTGCGTTGACTACCAAGAATCGAACAAGCTCACCATCAAGGACCAATACCCTCTACCCCGAAATGACTATCTATTCAACCAACTTCAAGGAACGAGCTACTTCCCAGAAAGTTGATCTAAGATTGGAATACTTTTAGCTCAGTGTTCCGGAGGAAGATACTCCCGATGACAACTTAAGACATCTAAGGTCAACTACATCATGCTTGACCTTGATATAGGGGAAATAGTGATTACTTTAAAGATCTAGAGACACTACCTTCATGGCACAAAGTGCACAACCTTCACTAACCATAAGAGACTCCAGCACATTCTCAACCCAAAGGAGTTCAACATGAGACAACGACGATGGTTAGAACCGCTAAATAACTACGAGTGTGAATTTCTTTATCATCTAGGCAAGGCCAGCGTAGTAGCGGATGCCCTAAGACGAAAAGAGTACTCGGGCCGTCGGGTAAAATCATTGACCATGAATATCCATTCACCCCCTGCCCACACAAATCAAGGAGGCTAACAAGACCAAATACTCTGTTCATCCTGGTTCAGAAAAGATGTATATGGACCTCAATAAACTTTATTGGTGGCCAAATATGAAGGCTGAAATCACTACTAATGTAGGCAAGTGCCTGACTTGTGCCACAATTAAGGTAGAATACTAGAAACCCTTGGGTCTACGGAAACAACCGGATATACCTGAGTGGAAGTAGAAGCGGATAACAATGGGCTTCATAACCAAGTTGCCTAAGACGACAAACGGACTTGACACCATCTGAGTGATCGTTGACAGGCTAACCAAATCTGCACACTTCCTACCAGTAAAAGAGACCGGCAAGATTGAGAAGCTAACAAGGACACACATCCAGGAAATTATACGATTGCATGATGTGCCAATATCCATTATCTCTGACAAAGATAGCAGATTTAACTTACGGTTTTGGCAAGGACTAAAAAAGTCCTTGGGAACCAGGCTTGACTTGGGTACAACCTACCACCCACAAACCGACGGGCAAAGCAAGAGAATTATTCAAACGTTAGAAGATATGTTGAGAGCATGTGTGATTTGTTTCGGCAGAACTTGGGATACCCAATTACCACTCATCGAGTTCTCACACAATAACAATTATCACACTAGTATCATAGACATGGAGATCAAAAGAACGAAACAGCCGCATACCATAGTGAAGTTTCGTTGGAATGCCATGCGATGGCCTGAATTCACCTGTGAAAAAGAAGATCAGATGAAACAGAAGTACCCACATATTTTTCCTAGCTCGTGAGTACCCACTCTAGAACTAATTTCAGGACAAAATCCCCTCTAACGGGGGGATCATATGACAACTGGTAGTTCTAGGTCAATCTAAGTCAACGAGTCAGCAAAAGTTAAACAAGTCAATGAAGGTCAACTTATTAGGACATAAATCGTGATTTATACTTTGCTTTTAGGATTTTCGGCTTAAGACCAAAAACACTATGATTTCGGTTGGTACTTGTACCGAAATCACCATGGGATCTCAGTGGTACTTGGACCAAAATCACCATGTATCTCAAGGGCAATAGACCGAAAGCACCATGTGATTTCGGTGGACTTATGATGTTTCCGGTTGGAAAGAGATAATGCGAGTGGACTTGTGATGTGACAGACACATCTTTCCCAATAAGGAAATAATTCGCAACCTATAAATGTCTTTACCTATGCAAACATCACTTCACCCTTTCCTTTTTAAAATTTGGCCGAGAACTCCCAAAACCCCCACCATCTTCAAACTTCTTCATTTTCTCTCAAGAATCAAGTTCAAACCTTCCAAGGATTTATTTTTCAAGTTATTTTCCTAGAGTTTTGGATAATACCATCTTCAAAGAGTTCTTCAACCACCTTCAAGTGTTATAAGCTTAGAGATCTTCACCATCACCTCTTTATTCAACCATAAACACACTCAAGGTGAGTTCATACCACCATATTTTCAATATTTTATGTTTTTAGGGGGAGAATACAATTAAAATACTAATAAACTAGTATAATATCCAACTTATTATACCATTTTGAGAGATCTAAACCAAAATATGTTATTTTGGATACGTGTCTTGAAACTAGTAAAAAATACCAAGGTTTTAGTTTTACAAAAAGAAAACTCAAGAATCTATCATTTTATGTAAAAAAATGGATTTTTAAACAAAAGTAATTATAACAAGTTTAAGACATCATTTATGGTTTTAAAACATATAAAGTTACTTGAGTTAAATATCCCAAAAAGCGTAAAAATAAGTTTTACAAAGTTATATTTTTCTAGTTACGAGTAAATATCGTTAAAAATGGGCAAAAGCTAGAAATGGCCTTTTCATACCAAATTTCTCATACTTATGCTAGAAGTAAGTTTATATGATATATTCGTTTAAAAACATCCAGACAAAATAACTACTACGTATTTATATAAATGATTATATAAATAGACTTAACAGAACAACCATAATAAACTATAATTGGTATCGTTTTGGAGTTACGAATACTACTTTACCATTTCGAACGAGACATTTAATTATTTAAAGGTATAATTATTTTCACACTATGTAACCACTATGGAAAGGTAATGTTTCCACTTACAAAAGGGTTTTCATTACACTAGACGTAAATCGGTTGATACAAGTTTGTGAGGCGCTATCTTCATTGTACCTACCAGAGTACCCACTAAAGTCCTGAATTATAACCAGATTCTCCAATAGGGAGAGTGTGATACTTCTATATAGATCTATATGACACTGACAACCCCACACCTAAGCTATTAGCTACAATTAGAACGAAAAGGTCTAGGGTGACAAATGTCATAACATTCTGACGCCTAAATAACGCCGTATCAGGCCACTAGTCGCTACTATGGCTATAATAACTCACATGGGGTGTTAACAAAACATTTGGTTTATGGGGCTAACATACATTCAATTAGTTTTATATATAATTATAAAACTTCATAAAACTATTTTCTAGTACAACACTACTTATATTTTTGGTCTTTGGGTTTAAGACTTACAACTCATTTTAAAGAAAATATTGGATTTTCTGAAAGCACACTCTATCATTCAAACAAGGAAAACAATTACCAACCTTTCGCATACAAAACTCTTATGAACTCACAAACTTAACTGTTGACACTTTTTCAAACCACTTGTATTCTCAATGAATCACTAAAACATGTAACAACAAGATTTTGAGGATGGGATGCTAAGGTGTCAGATAAATCTTTTTAATCATCATAATGTAATTGATTTTAAAACATGTAACTCTTAGAACAATGTAACTTTTTCAATTATATTTATGATGGTTGTGTTTGCTTCGGTCACTATTGTAAATTTTGTTATGATACATTACATGAAAGTTATCCACCCTGGATCTTTCCTGTAACAATCCAAAATACGACCCAAAAATTTTTGTTTAATAATTACTAAAAACACCATATTAATATCATAAAGTAAAACTCGTACGTCAATATCTCAAAATAATAGCAAAGTATTACGAGGAAACTGTATCAAGACTGTATCAAACCACATCTATGAAAAGCTAAAACAACTCCCAGGACAAACTGAAGTTGTGGTGTGTGCGATGCCATCAACCCGAGCTCTTCCCTTTACTTGCGGAAGTACCTGGAACCAAAACTAAAATTGTAAGCACAAAGCTTAGAGAGCTCCCCCAAACTACCACATACCATACAATAACATATAAACACATACTGGGCCTTGCCCACTACATCAGACTGAAGTCCGGAAACTGCATCGGACCGAAGTCCGGAACTAACCACGGCCTTGCCCTCTGCATCGGACCGAAGTCCGGAACTAACTGGGACCTTGTCCACTGCATCGGACCGAAGTCCGGAACTAACTGCATCGGACAAAAATCCGGAAACTGACTGAGAATAACATAGCATAGCATAAACATATCAATTAGCATGAACACATAAACTGCATAATGCATCGGGCCGTAGCCCGGGACACATAATCCATAAATCATGTCTGAGCCACAAAGGCATCAAACATCCTAACTACTGCATCGGACTAAAGTCCGAAAACTACTGCTAGTTAGACGGGCCGGCATTGTGGCCTTAGACCCGTTCCTACTGAAAGGAAACTCACCTCGTGACACTGGTTGCTAAACTCCTGAGTGAGAAATCCCTGACGGCTGCTCCGGCTACTTCCCAGCTATAATGGGAAATAAATACTAAATCAAAATAGGGATTCCCTTATGGGTAAAATGACTATTTTACCCCCACTATGGTGTGGGACACAACAGGGCCCAAAAAGTCAATTCCTTCTAAGTCCATCTATGGCCCCACTATAGGCCCACTAATGGCCCAATTTGCTATATTGGGCCTAGAACCCTTTTTATTGGGCCTTACACAAGCCCAATACTAAATCCTTGGTCCTTAGCAACTGAATTTTGATGGGCCATAAAGGCCCAAGGACCCTAAGCCTTAAACCCAGCCCACACCGAGGCCCAACAGTCGAAGCCCAAACTGGTAGCATACGCGGGGCGTAAACCAAGGTACGCTAGGCGTACTGGTTGCTGGCTTGTACGCGGCGCGTACTTCCTTGTATGCCCAGCGTACAGCCCTGTTAAGCCAACATCTCATTAAGTTCTTAATAATCCGATCTAGAAGCTACAAATCCAAATCCTAAGCTTATTCAATGACTTAAGCCATAAAGTTGCTTACTTGATGGCTTACAAGCCTTATAAAGGTTCAAACTCTCACAAATAACATTCTACTTCCATAAAACCAACTAGATCTCATGCATGGTTCCATATAAGCCTCAAAGATCAAAACTTTACTGCTATGGGGACACTTGAGCTTCAAGGATAGCAATCCCAAGCTCCAAAAACGTAGTTGTAAGATAAAGGTCCCTCCTTTGGACCTAAAAGGTCCAAACTTCCAAAAACTCCTAGATCTAAACTTATAAGAGGAAAGTTGGAAGCTTTATACCTCTTTAGAATGCCAAATCAAGGAATGATCCCAGATCTATGAGCTCAAGGTACTCAAGTTCTCCTTCTTCCACTTCTCTTCTTCTTCTTCTTCACAAAAAAAAAATAAGCTCAAAGATCAAACACACACAAGCAAGGAGCAAAGGGGACGAACTAGGGTTTCTCTGGGGTGAATGATAAGTGATGAGGCCAAATGGGAGGCTATAATGGGGTTTAAATACGTCTCAAACCCTAAAATTAGGGTTTTTCCTCTGGCCGCGTACGCTGGGTGTACACTATGGTACGCTGCGCGTACGCCTCTCCTTACCGCGATTCATTTAGTCATTACGCCCAGCGTACAATGGGTTACGCCCTGCATACGGCTTATGGGCAGGCTATAACTTGGCCCAAAACAAAAGACCCAGTCTCATATATAATTCTATAATAGCCCAAATAAAACTTGAGAATTTAAAAAAATTTATACCTCGAAAAATGATCGTTACAATTCTCCCCCACTTGAATCAGAAGTCGTCCTCAAAGTCTGCTGCTACTGAATCTGAAAATAACTCCAGGTAATGTTCTTGCATCTCCTCTTCTGATTCCCACGTCCACTCTGAACCCTTCCGGTGCTGCCATTGCACCTTCACTAGCTGAATTACCTTGTTCCTCAAGGTCTTTTCCTTCCGATCCAGAATCACGACCGGCCTCTCAATATAATTCAGGTTGCTATCAACCTGAATGTCCTCTAAGGGAACAACTGCTTACTCATCCACCAAACACTTCCTCAACTGGGAAACATGGAAAGTGTTCTGGATCTGGCTAAGCTCTGCCGGAAGATCCAACCGATAAGCAACCCGACCCACCCGGGCCAAAACCCTTAAAGGACCAATGAACCTGGGGCCCAGCTTTCCCCTCTTCCGAAACCTGATGACACCCTTCCAAGGTGATACCTTCAGGAGGACCATGTCGCCCTCCTGAAACTCCAAGTCTGATCGCCTCCTGTCGGCGTAACTCTTCTGCCGACTCTGCGCAGTTTGCAGCCTACTGCGTACCAAAAAATCGGGGTCCTACACTTCCTCCCATATAGCATCTCGAAGGGAGGTCGATCAATACTCGCATGGTAACTGTTGTTATACGAAAATTCAGCTAACAGAAGATACGTATCCCAACTGCCACCGAAATCTAGGACACATGCCCGAAGCATGTCCTCCAGGGTCTGAATCGTCCTCTCACTCTGTCCGTCCGTCTGGGGGTGGAAAGCGGTGCTGAAAAGGAGACGAGTGCCCATCTCGTCATGAAACCGCTTCCAAAACCTTGAAGTAAAATGGACATCTCGATATGGCACCATAGAAACAGGCACTCCATGCCGTGCTACAACCTCTCGCACATAAATATCGGCTAGTTTCTCCGCTGATATACTCTCCTGGATCGGTATAAAATGAGCACTCTTCGTCAACCGATCCACAATAACCCAAATCGAATCCACCCCACGTGCGGTCCTAGGGAGCTTAGTGATGAAATCCATGGTGATATCCTCCCATTTCCACACTGGAATGTCTAACGGCTGTAACTTGTCATGGGGCCTCTGGTGCTATGCCTTGACCTTCCTACAGGTCAGGCACCTCTCCACATACCAGGCGACATCCCGCTTCATGCAGGGCCACCAATAATCGGGTCAAAGATCCCTATACATCTTCGTCGCCCCGGGGTGGATGGAAAATCGAGACTTATGAGCCTTATCCATCAATACCTGCCGTACTCCACCCCAGTACGGTACCCATACTCTCCCATGAAGAGTCAACAATCCTCGACTGTCATAGTCAAAAGAAGCTACTCGGCCCACAATTCTCTCACACTTTTGTCTCTCCTCCTTGAGGCCCTCAGCCTGCGCCCCTTTAATTTGTTCCAACAATGGAGTAATCACAGTCATTCTCAAACAAATATCTCTGATCGGGGCCGCTGCTGCCTTGCGACTCAGGGCGTCGGCCACTACATTGGCCTTCCGTGGGTGATATAAGATCTCACAGTCATAATTCTTCAACACATCTAACCATCGCCTCTGCCTCATGTTCAGATTCGGCTGATCCACGAGGTACCTCAAGCTCTTGTGATCCGTGTAAATGGTACAACGGACCCCGTAGAGGTAATGACTCCAAACCTTGAGGGCGAACACCACTGCCCCCAACTCTAAATCATGAGTAGGATAATTAGCCTCGTGAGGCTTCAACTGTCTCGAGGCGTAAGCTATCACACGGCCTCGCTGCATCAACACTGCTCCCATACCTGTGATAGAAGCATCACAATAAACCACAAAATCCTCTACTCCCTCTGGCAGGATAAGAATCGATGCCTCGCATAATCTTTGCCTAAGGGTCTCAAATGATGCTTGTTGCTCAGGCCCCCAGCGAAACACCACCGACTTCTTAGTCAGTCGGGTGAGCGGTACTGCTATCTTGGAGAAATCCTAAATGAACCTCCTGTAGTACCCTGCCAAACCTAGGAAGCTCTGAATCTCAGATGGAGATCTCGGGACCTCCCACTGCATCACGGCCTCTATCTTGGCTGGATCTACTAAAATACCCTTTTGGTTGACGAGGTGTCCAAGGAACTGCACCTCGCGCAACCAGAACTTGCACTTGGAGAACTTCGCAAAAAGTCTCTCCTTCCTCAAAATCCCTAGCACCTCCCTCAGGTGCTCCTCATGCTGCTCCTGAGTCTTGGAATAGACCAAGATGTCATCAATGAATACTATCACCGATCGATCCAACAACGGCCTACATACGCGGTTCATGAGGTCCATGAACGCGGCTGGGGCGTTGGTGAGCCCAAACGACATCACCACGAACTCATAATGACCGTACCGGGTCCTAAAAGCAGTTTTCAGCACATCCTCATCCCTGACTCTCATCTGATGATACCTGGAGCGTAAATCGATCTTGGAAAACCAAGACGCTCCCTGCAGCTGATCAAACAAATCATCTATCCTTGGGAGTGGGTAACGGTTCTTCACCGTTACCTTATTCAACTCCCGAAATCAATACACATACGGTGCGACCCGTCCTTCTTCTTCACAAAAAAAATCGGTGCTCCCCAGGGCGAACTGCTCGGCCTAATAAAACCCTTGTCTAACAGATCGGGCAGATGCGTAGACAACTCATGTATCTCTGGGGGAGCCAATCGATACGGTGCCTTGGCTATCAGAGCCGCACCAGGGATTAGGTCAATCCCGAACTCGACCTGCCTCTCGGGATGTATTCCAGGAAAATCCTCTGCAAATACGTCCGGGTAGTCTCGCACTACCGGAACAGCATCAACTGATATCTTGCCCTTCTCCCGGGCATCTGAAAAATAGGCAACATAACCGATACAACCCTGCTGAAAATAGCGCCTCGCTCTCGCCGCTGAACATAGAACTGGTCCGCACTGTGGCCTCTCACCCTGAATCACTAATTCTCCCCCACTGGGAGTGTGAACCCTCACTAACTGCAGCTCACAATCTATCACCGCCCCATTGGGGTTTAGCCAATCCATACCTACTATAACCTTATTCCCTCGCAAGGGAATAGGGACCAAGTCCACCGAAAACTGCTCATCGAATAACTGTAGGGAACTCCCTCTATGCACCCTTGCAACCCTAACGGTCCTATCAGCTGCTATCTCAACCTCAAGTGGACAATCTAGCTCCCCTGGAGCTCTGCTAAACCTCTTGCTAAGTGCAAGAGAGACGAATGATCGGGTAGCCCCTGAATCCAACAATATTGTAGCTGAGATGCCGTTCACTGAGAACGACCCTATATAAAACATATAACCATAAGAAACAGTCAATGATAAATGCAGAGATAAAGGGAAAAAATACATACCCGTCACCACGTCAGGAGTCGCTCGTGCCTCCTCTGTCGTCAACTGAAAAGCCCTACTCTTTGCCACCGGTGTCTCAGATCGGCCCTGACGGCCATTTGTAATCCTCAAAGTAGCAGGAGCAGGTGCTGACACCTTTCCTGCAGCGGCTAAACTCGGACACTGGGACTTTTTATGTCCCCTCTGAATGCAATGGAAGCAAATCAGATCTGATGCTGCAATGGCGGCAGTAGTGGTTGTACAATCTCTGCTCATATGCCCAGTCCGACCGCACTTGTAGCAGCCGACACTCCTTGCCTTGCACGCCCCATCGTGCAATCTCCCACACTTGCCACACCGAGCGTGGCTCTGCTGACTCCTAGCTCTGTGATCTGAACCCTTAGGCTTTTTGCCCGCATTCCTTGTACCTGGAGCCGCCTCCGGCTTCCTTTTTCTCTCTATCTCAAGGTCAATCTCTCTCTCTCTCTTTCTCTCGAGCCCTAGCAATCATGTCATCCAGCGTTTTACAGCTGGACCGGCTCACGAACTGGCGGATATCACTCCACATCATCTCATGATAACGAGCCTTCTTCATTTCCTCATCAGCCGCGTACTGAGGAACAAGAAGAGCCCTCTCCCTGAATTTGGCGGTAATCTCCGCCACTGTCTCTGTTGCCTGGGTAAGATCCTGAAACTCGCGTGCTAACTGCTGCACCTCAATAACCGGTGCGAACTCAGCTCTGAATCTGGTAGTAAAGTCTGTCCAGGTCATGGCATCCAGGGCTGCGTCATCCCCGATGGCATGACCAATCACCTCCCACCAATCCCATGCCCTGTCCTTCAGAAGACAGGACGCCAATCTGACCTTGTCCCCCTCGGGACATCTACTAGTGCGGAAGGCGTTGGCCACGTCTGCCAACCATCTGGTGCTTGCTATGGGGTCCGGTGCCCCGTGATAATCCGGAGTCATGCATGTCCGGAACTCCCTAAAAGTAAGCGTGCGCAACCCCATCATGGCCGCCACCTCAGCACGGAAAGTGCTCAACCTCTCGTTCATCATCTCTAAGATACTCTCCTTGATCAAACTGAAGATCACAGGAGTCTGCTCAAGTATAGTGCGAGTAATCTCTGAAGAGAGAAACTCCCTAGTCTGCTCATCCAACTGCCCGGCCTCCGGGCCCGATCCTGATCCCCCTCCGGCACTGAACTGCCGACTGCTGGTCTAGGGCGTAATACCACCATTCTGAAACACAACAATATAAACGTCAGGAACACTAATAATTCTCGAGGAATCACTACTACCACAAGTTTCCTGGTTTCATCTCAGCTTTCCTTGATTCGAGTACGGATCCTCTGCTTCTAGTAGTACGGGCCCATACTACCTTCCACATCTATCCGTACTTTCCTTAAGTACTGCCTTGACTCCACCAAGTCACTAATACTGCTAATGATCTCTGCTACTCCCATCCTAGGCTTGCCCTAGAGAATTATCTGACTATACTCGATTCAGTCCTCAGCTGCTGAAGGCCTCCTTGCGATGCCAACTAGCCATCACCAGAATACCATCACATGCGGCGAGGCTCAGATAATCCTTCGAGTAGAAGACTCGTCCCTACAATGGTTAGACTCAGACAAGAGCTGCGCAATAGGGCTAAGTCTAGCACTCTGACATTATTCAACCCTGTTCTCATGTGACATGACGTATTCACCTAATGGCTAACTCCCATCACTTAGAGTCCCACAAAGCACAAAGCAAGCAACATTCAGACATAGGAGACTACTCAAGCAATTCTATCCTCATAATGGGAAACTGTACTAGCATACAATGCTAAGCTCTTACTATCAAGCATAACCTAAACAGGCTATCATTATGTTGTATACTCAAAACTAGCATGCAATTCTCATAAAGCTGAAACACATATAGCAGGCACATAAGGCATCCTCCTAGATCCTTAGTCCTATTCTAGCATGCTGTTCTACTGGAACTGAAATAGATAATCATAATATAACTTGTATGGTAATTTGTGAGTACTTACTTCAGCACGGTTTATCGCAAACACCACACACTTTTCCTTTTATAAAAACTCTTCTTCCTTCTAAGTTCTTTTTCAAAAAAAATCATTTTCAAAAACATTTTTCTTTTGAAAATCTTTACCGTTTCCTTAGTTTGAGTTCAAACACACCCGGAGGTGTATCCAAATCCCACAAACCAAGGCTCTGATACCAACTTGTAACAATCCAAAATACGACCCAAAAATTTTTGTTTAATAATTACTAAAAACACCATACTAATATCATAAAGTAAAACTCATACGTCAATATCTCAAAATAATAGCAAAGTATTACGAGGAAACTGTAACAAGACTGTATCAAACCACATCTATGAAAAGCTAAAACAACTCCCAGGACAAACTGAAGTTGTGGTGTGTGTGATGCCATCAACCTGAGCTCTTCCCTTTACTTGCGGAAGTACCTGAAACCAAAACCAAAATTGTAAGCACAAAGCTTAGTGGGCTCCCCCAAACTACCACATACCATACAATAACACATAAACACATACTGAGCCTTACCCACTGCATCATACCGAAGTCCGGAAACTGCATCGGACCGATGTCCGGAACTAACCAGGGCCTTGCCCTCTGCATCGGACCGAAGTCCAGAAACTGCATCGGATCGAAGTCCAGAACTGACTGGCACCTTGCCCCCTGCATCGGACCGATGTCCGGAACTAACTGCATTGGACCAAAATCCGGAAACTGACTGAGAATAACATAGCATAGCATAAACATATCAATTAGCATGAACACATAAACTACATACTGCATCGAGCCGTAGCATGGGACACATAATCCATAAATCATGTCTAAGCCACGAAGGCATCAAACATCCTAACTACTGCATCAGACCGAAGTTCGAAAACTACTGCTAGTTAGACGGGCCGGCATTGTGGCCTTAGACCCGTTCCTACTGAAAGGAAACTCACCTCGTGACACTGGTTGTTGAACTCCTGAGTGAGAAATCCCTGATGTCTGCTCCGGCTGCTTCCCAGCTATAATGGGAAATAAATACTAAATCAGAATAGGGATTCCCTTATGGGTAAAATGTCACACCCCGAAAACCAAAGGCGGAAACATTTCCGAGGTTGACTCCACGTTGAGTATCAAATCCAATGCACATAGTAAAACAGTAAACACAAAACATTACATTACATAATATTGTTTACATCTATTTGAAAGAAAGGTTATACAAGTGTTATATACATATATCATATGAACAAAAGTAAAGACGAGTCTTCGGAACGCTCCGTCTTCTCCAAAAGGTGGCAGTGTACCTGTCTAACGCTGACCTGAGAATACAAGCGGTTTGAAAATCAGCATAAAGCTGATGAGTTCATAAGCGGTTTAGTTTTGAAAAGAACGAGTTTCCTTTGCTTTCTTAAAAAGTTGTTGTTCAAGAAAATCCCATATTTTCTTTTGAAAACAGTTTAGTTATCTTTTGTTACAAATTCGATAACGGTTTGTTATGTCATTCAAGGAAAATCCCATATTTTCCTAATAGTTAGTTCTTTATTTGTTACTTTATTCGTTTATGAGTTGTTATGCTATCCCAGGAAAATCCCATATTTTCCTATGTGTTGAGTTATCTATTCATTTCTAATCTGGTTACTAGATGTTATGTTACTTCAGGAAAAATCCCATATTTTCCTATGTGTTGAGGTTGGTTCTTAAGGTTTGATTTCGAAGTACTAGTAATTATCATACTTGTAGTATTAGTTAAGTATTCTAAACTCTTAGTTATCCTACATTCGAATGTCTATCATCTACTAACTTAGTTGTATTTTTGAATATTTGGATTCACCAGAAACGTACATTACAGTATTTTCGATTATTCTGATGATTTCCAAAAGAGTACATTAGTTGTATTTTCGTATCTCTGTTGACATTCTAAGGCGGATGTATTCGAAACTCAGTAGAGGTCCAGAGGCATACTTTTGTATTAAATTCAAAACTCTAGTGATATTCAAGGGGTACACTAACTGTATATTCGAAGTCTTGGTGTCATCCATAGGCGTTATTTCGCATTCGTAGTCCTATTTCTATTCGTATTCATATTCGTTCTATCCTATTAGTTATATTCGTATTCGCATTCGTATTCGTATTAACCTAATAGTTATATTCATATTTGTATTCACATTCGTATTCATATTAACCTAATAGTTATATTCGTATTGGTATTCGTACTATCCTATTGGTTACATTCGTATTCGTATTCGTATTTGTACTAAGTTATATTCGTATTCGTATTCGTATTTGTACTTAGTTATATTCGTATTCGTATTCGTATTAGTACTATACTATTGGTTACATTTGTATTCGTATTCGTACTATCCTATCGGTTACATTCGTATTCGTTTAGTATTAATCTTAGATATGATTAGTATGATTTCTTTTACAAAAAGTAATATAGATCAAAACACTTTTTAAAGAAATCTGACTTTAGTCTAACAGTTTAACCTGCAATTCGAACCATTAGTTATCACGATTTTCAATATTAGAAACATACATGAAGTAAAACATTTGAACTGAAAATACGTTTAAGTACAAGATTTCCTTGTGCTTTTGCTTGTATTCCCCCTGAAAATGTTTGAAAACCATTTGAAAAACACTTGAAAAAGGTAGGGGTATGAACTCACCGGTTGAGAAACGTATTGGTTTGGATCCTAAACGTCAGTTCTGGGTTCGCGAATGCACAAGATTCCTATGGATTATCAAATGATATACATTTGTATCTAATTAGAATTTGATTAATTTATTTGTTAGGGACATACACTCCTAGTTGCGGAAACACCCCATTACAAGTGTTTGGAAGGACCTGGGTGACATCTACGGACGTATATGGTTTGGATATTGAATTGGGACTTCAAGAGTAAACTCCTTAGGGAGTTTACGGCCCTAAACACCACACCCACATGAGTTCACGGCCGTGAACTCATAAGTGGTGTTTTTGGATGCTAAAAGGCTTCATAACACTCGGGAATAATTGCTAGACTTGGGTTTTTGGCTTTGGAATGGATTATAACACACATAGGGACCATATATTGGAGTTTACGGCTGTAAACATGGAGTTTACGGCCGTAAACTCCCCCCTCACTCTAAGTCCTTGATGATTTGGGTCTTAAATCAATCACATGTGATTCCAATTGATTTTTCCAAGCCTTGTATGGATTTTTAGGGGACTTTTAGCATGGATTTAGGAGTTTACGGCCTATGAACACCCTCATGGTCGTTAACTCTTATGAAAGGGCGATTTTATATGTTTTAAGGTCCAATACTTGTTTGTAAACAATTTTAGAATTTATCCCAAGGCTTTAGGTGTGTTAAAGTGGCATTTTAACACATTTAGAGGAGTTTACTCCCCAAGAGTATGAGTTTACCGCCCAAGCATGTTCTTGGGCAGTAAACTCAAGTTTACTCCTCTAAATTTATGTTCAAGGTGTTCCAAGGCCAATTCCATAATTCTACAAGTCGTATCTAAGCCTTATTGGTGTTTTGGAAGAGTTTAAGGGCATAAAAACCCCTTTTATATGTGTTTACGGCCCAAGCATGCTCCAGGGCCATAAACACATGAACAAGGCTCTAAATCATAGTTTAAGGCATTCTAAGTCCATTCCATAAAGTCATCTAGCCATATCTTAGCTCCAAAGGTCGATTGGAAGGGTTTTTGGGCTCCAAAACCCATTTTATATGAGTTCACGGCCTAGTGCTGTTCCAAGGCCGTAAACTCATGAATGTGGTCCTATTCCATGATTTGAACTCAAATTTGAAGGCTAGAGGGGTTGCATAACAAGTTAGGGAAGGTACCTTGGTGATTAGAAGCCTTAAATTTGAGATTTGGACCCTTAAACTTGAATTTTGGAGAGAGGTTAGAGAGAGAGTAAAGAGAGATGAAGCAAAAGCTTCAAATGAATGCTTAAACACGTTTAAATAGGTCCCAAAACTTGGACATGGCGAAATTCTACCCGATACCGGCATTAAACGGGGCTTTTGGTCGCACCCGATTAAGTTTTCGAAATCCGACAGGATAGAATTTAGAAATTTCGAATTAATGATTTTTGAGTCATTTTCATGAGTTTCTAATGGATTTGGACACTCATTAGTATTAAATAAACATATTAGTTTAAATAATTAAACCCAAAAACGAATCGGAACGAATTTGATAAACGGCGAATTTTTACGGGTAGAATGGGTTTCGGCGATGGACAAATTTCGGGTTGTTACATTATCCCCCCGTTAGAGGGAATTTCATCCCGAAATTCGAAAATTAAGATACCGAACATGAATTGGAATGAGATACGGATGGATTTTCTGCTCCAGGTTTTCATGCTCCCTATTGGAATCGGGTCTACGCTTGACGTTCCAGCGAACCCTCACTATCGGGACGCGTCTTGGTTTCGTTGGGTAGATACTTCTTAAGGACCAAGACGTGAAGTATCAAATAGGTGTTACTAAGTTCCAAGGGTAACCGAAGTTTGAAGGTTACGGAATCGATCCTATGAGGATCGCGAAGGGTCTAATGTTACTAAGTTACAGGTTTCTATAGGTATCTCTGGTGCCGACTAGTTCCCTATCGTCTTAGCATTTGGAAGGTTCACGGGTATGACTGCTTTGCTTATCTACATAACCAGGGAAAATGGTTTGCCCGAAGGGCACCACTACGAACTCGTGGTGATCATATCAGATCCTGATCGCAGTATTGGATATATCATCTTCCCAGAGGTTCGGCTATGAGATAGTTCCAAGAATTAGGTTAATACGAGGCTTGACTAGACGTTCGGAAGGAATTCTCGAGGATTCTTGGGAAAAGCATCAGGGAAAGAGTTGCAGACTTCTCGTTTCCCGAATATCACACGGACGGGGAATGTATGGGAAACTTTCTAAGCTTTGATGCACGAAGATGCGAAGGTCGGATTTAGGTTTGATGCCAAAGATCATGAGAGTCGGGTCAGAGAAAAGATTCAGACGGACGACCCTTTCGAGAACAAGAATAACAGCATGAATGAGACTCAGTCATTCCATGCCTAGATTGCATCAAAGCTCTCCATGAAAAGTTTATCATTAGATCGAATGGAAAGGAATAATTATCCGGATTGAGGATCCGATCTATAGGTATGACGTTAACATTCTCTTTCTCACTGGTTGGTCATCTCGACGGTACACGTTTCAATTACTAACAAAGGATTTAGTTTAGAAAGATATTTGAATGAATGGTTAGCAAATTCTTACAGCATTAGAATCGAAAAGGGTTACGAGCACAAGATTTATCGAGGAAGAGTATACCTGTGGCAACGGTGGGGTCAGCGGCTGTCCTTTCTTGTCCCATAGTTAGGACTCTCCCGGTGTTTCCAGGTGTTACTGTCTTAGGACAGTTTCGTCTATAATGTCCGACCTCTCCACAACTGTAGCAGGTTTGACCGATACCAGCTCCAGAAGCTTGACTAGTTGATTGGGTTGGGGTTTTGCAGCTTCGCGCGAGGTGACCTTTCTGGCCATAGCTTTTACAAAACTTTGCACGACAGGGGCCAAGGATGCGATGATGGTAGCTACATCGGTTACACCATGGGAGAATACTGGCATATCTGGTGACAGGTGCTTGGGCTGAGGAACCTACAACAGATACAACAACAGCGTGGACTGCCACTATCTGCTGTTTCTTCGAGGGTTCTAGGAAAGACTGACTCTTCTTTTTCTTTTTCCAAAACTTTCTTTTCTCCCCACTCTCATTCATGTTGGCTCGGGAGTGGTGTCTGCTTCTTCTTGGTCATCATTGTGATCGATCAGGGTTTTCGCTAGATATTTGGCGATGTCATAGGTATCTGGCTTCGCCGCTATAACGTTCCCTTTTGTTGGCTGGGTTAATCCCCAGATGAACCTCTCAATCTTATTGCTCTCTGGGGTAACCATCCCCGAACAAAGAAGTGCCAAGTCGTCAAACCTTGAAGTGTAAGCGGCGATGTCGGAACCTTTCATCTTCACGTTTCAGAGTTCATGCTCCAGCTTCTGGATTTCACCCCGAGGGCAATACTCTGCGCGCAGAAGTTCCTTCATAACTTCCCATCCCATAGCATTGGCTACAAGTAGAGTCAGGGATTTGACTCGGTCGTTCCACCAAGTCAAAGTTTTATCGGTGAGCGTACAGGCGGCGAATTTTACCTTGTCGGATTCCGAACAGGCACAAATCTCGAAGATAGATTCGATCTTCTCTAACCACCGAGTTAGAGTAATGACACCCCCTGTGCCATCGAAGAACGTGGGTTTTGCGTTCATAAAGTCTTTATAGGAACACTCCATTCGATGTCCTTGATTACCTTCCGGGTTTTGGGTTTGGGTACCACCCCCTGAACCACTGGGCTTTCGTTGAGGCAGGATGGCTGATATTGTGGCAGTAATGGCTGCCTGAAGTGTTTCCAGATCAATTTGAATAGGAGGTTGTGGCGGCGGAGGGTTGTTGGTGTTCTTCGAGCTGGGTCTTTTCCTCGGAGGCATCTTGATCTAAAACGATCAGGAAATGGAGGATCATAAGTCCTCTGAATTGAATCAAGAGATATGGAACAAGGGATATCTCATTAAGACAGATATTTTATTAAGCGATAAAACAGGAAGGAGTTATCAAAGCAGATAATTTACCGCTAAAGGAATGATCAAGGAACAACACTTGAATGAGGACTACTATAATAGATCGGCTCGAGCAATAATCCCATAGTATTTCATGGTTCGTTGCAACGACGGCTCATTGTTTGGGGTATTGGGTAAGTTTTAGGTATGTTGCGTACCACAGTCACTCCCAAGCACATGTTGGCCGTGTCTCGAATGAATATAGTTGGCCAGGCAATATTGATCCTAGACACAACTACATAACTGCCCAGGTTTAACCGCAGCGTAGAACACCCATTTACTTATATTTTGTTCTACTTGTAGTTACAGATTTCGACGGTCGGTACACTTGTATAGTTTAGAAAATACTTATATTTGTAGAGTATACTTTTAGTTCAGAGCACTTAGGCTCCTTAATGTTTATAGTATTATACCATGTAAGCTTTGGTATACTAGTTCACTATAAACAAGGGCTCTGATACCAATCTGTCACACCCCGAAAACCAAAGGCGGAAACATTTCCGAGGTTGACTCCACGTTGAGTATCAAATCCAATGCACATAGTAAAACAGTAAACACAAAACATTACATTACATAATATTGTTTACATCTATTTGAAAGAAAGGTTATACAAGTGTTATATACATATATCATATGAACAAAAGTAAAGACGAGTCTTCGGAACGCTCCGTCTTCTCCAAAAGGTGGCAGTGTACCTGTCTAACGCTGACCTGAGAATACAAGCGGTTTGAAAATCAGCATAAAGCTGGTGAGTTCATAAGCGGTTTAGTTTTGAAAAGAACGAGTTTCCTTTGCTTTCTTAAAAAGTTGTTGTTCAAGAAAATCCCATATTTTCTTTTGAAAACAGTTTAGTTATCTTTTGTTACAAATTCGATAACGGTTTGTTATGTCATTCCAGGAAAATCCCATATTTTCCTAATAGTTAGTTCTTTATTTGTTACTTTATTCGTTTATGAGTTGTTATGCTATCCCAGGAAAATCCCATATTTTCCTATGTGTTGAGTTATCTATTCATCTCTAATCTGGTTACTAGATGTTATGTTACTTCAGGAAAAATCCCATATTTTCCTATGTGTTGAGGTTGGTTCTTAAGGTTTGATTTCGAAGTACTAGTAATTATCATACTTGTAGTATTAGTTAAGTATTCTAAACTCTTAGTTATCCTACATTCGAATGTCTATCATCTACTAACTTAGTTGTATTTTTGAATATTTGGATTCACCAGAAACGTACATTACAGTATTTTCGATTATTCTGATGATTTCCAAAAGAGTACATTAGTTGTATTTTCGTATCTCTGTCGACATTCTAAGGCGGATGTATTCGAAACTCAGTAGAGGTCCAGAGGTGTACTTTTGTATTAAATTCGAAACTCTAGTGATATTCAAGGGGTACACTAACTGTATATTCGAAGTCTTGGTGTCATCCACAGGCGTTATTTCGCATTCGTAGTCCTATTTCTATTCGTATTCATATTCGTTCTATCCTATTAGTTATATTCGTATTCGCATTCGTATTCGTATTAACCTAATAGTTATATTCATATTCGTATTCACATTCGTATTCATATTAACCTAATAGTTATATTCGTATTGGTATTCGTACTATCCTATTGGTTACATTCGTATTCGTATTCGTATTTGTACTAAGTTATATTCGTATTCGTATTCGTATTTGTACTTAGTTATATTCGTATTCGTATTCGTATTAGTACTATACTATTGGTTACATTTGTATTCGTATTCGTACTATCCTATCGGTGACATTCGTATTCGTTTAGTATTAATCTTAGATATGATTAGTATGATTTCTTTTACAAAAAGTAATATAGATCAAAACACTTTTTAAAGAAATCTGACTTTAGTCTAACAGTTTAACCTACAATTCGAACCATTAGTTATCACGATTTTCAATATTAGAAACATACATGAAGTAAAACATTTGAACTGAAAATACGTTTAAGTACAAGATTTCCTTGTGCTTTTGCTTGTATTCCCCCTGAAAATGTTTGAAAACCATTTGAAAAACACTTGAAAAAGGTAGGGGTATGAACTCACCGGTTGAGAAACGTATCGGTTTGGATCCTAAACGTCAGTTCTGGGTTCGCGAATGCACAAGATTCCTATGGATTATCAAATGATATACATTTGTATCTAATTAGAATTTGATTAATTTATTTGTTAGGGACATACACTCCTAGTTGCGGAAACACCCCATTACAAGTGTTTGGAAGGACCTGGGTGACATCTACGGACGTATATGGTTTGGATATTGAATTGGGACTTCAAGAGTAAACTCCTTAGGGAGTTTACGGCCCTAAACACCACACCCACATGAGTTCACGGCCGTGAACTCATAAGTGGTGTTTTTGGATGCTAAAAGGCTTCATAACACTCGGGAATAATTGCTAGACTTGGGTTTTTGGCTTTGGAATGGATTATAACACACATAGGGACCATATATTGGAGTTTACGGTTGTAAACATGGAGTTTACGGCCGTAAACTCCCCCCTCACTCTAAGTCCTTGATGATTTGGGTCTTAAATCAATCACATGTGATTCCAATTGATTTTTCCAAGCCTTGTATGGATTTTTAGGGGACTTTTAGCATGGATTTAGGAGTTTACGGCCCATGAACACCCTCATGGCCGTGAACTCTTATGAAAGGGTGATTTTATATGTTTTAAGGTCCAATACTTGTTTGTAAACAATTCTAGAATTTATCCCAAGGCTTTAGGTGTGTTAAAGTGGCATTTTAACACATTTAGAGGAGTTTACTCCCCAAGAGTATGACTTTACGGCCCAAGCATGTTATTGGGCAGTAAACTCAAGTTTACTCCTCTAAATTTATGTTCAAGGTGTTCCAAGGCCAATTCCATAATTATACAAGTCGTATCTAAGCCTTATTGGTGTTTTGGAAGAGTTTAAGGGCATAAAAACCCCTTTTATATGTGTTTACGGCCCAAGCATGCTCCAGGGCCATAAACACATGAACAAGGCTCTAAATCATAGTTTAAGGCATTCTAAGTCCATTCCATAAAGTCATCTAGCCATATCTTAGCTCCAAAGGTCGATTGGAAGGGGTTTTGGGCTCCAAAACCCATTTTATATGAGTACACGGCCTAGGGTTGTTCCAGGGCCGTCAAATCATGAATGTGGTCCTATTCCTTGATTTGAACTCGAATTTGAAGGCTAGAGGGGTTGCATAACAAGTTAGGGAAGGTACCTTGGTGATTAGAAGCCTTAAATTTGAGATTTGGACCCTTAAACTTGGATTTAGGAGAGAGGTTAGAGAGAGAGTAAAGAGAGATGAAGCAAAAGCTTCAAATGAATGCTTAAACATGTTTAAATAGGTCCCAAAACTTGGACACGGCGGAATTCTACCCGATACCGGCATTAAACGGGGCTTTTGGTCGCACCCGATTAAGTTTTCGAAATCCGACGAGATAGAATTTAGAATTTTCGAATTAATCATTTTTGGGTCATTTTCATGAGTTTCTAATGGATTTGGACACTAAGTAGTATTAAATAAACATATAAGTTTAAATAATGAAACCCAAAAACGAATCGGAACGAATTTGATAAACGGCGAATTTTTATGGGTAGAATGGGTTTCGGCGATGGACAAATTTCGGGTTGTTACATAAAATGACCATTTTACCCCTACTATGGTGTGGGACACAACAGGGCCCAAAAAGTCAATTCCTTCTAAGTCCATCTATGGCCCCACTATAGGCCCACTAATGGCCCAATTTGCTATATTGGGCCTAGAACCCTTTTTATTGGGCCTTACACAAGCCCAATACTAAATCCTTGGTCCTTAGCAACTGAATTCTGATGGGCCATAAAGGCCCAAGGACCCTAAGCCTGAAACCCAGCCCACACCAAGGCCCAACACTCGAAGCCCAAACTGGTAGCGTACGTGGGGCGTACACCAAGGTACGCTAAGCGTACTGGCTGCTGGCTTATACGCGACACGTACTTCCTTGTATGCCCAGCATACAGCCCTGTTAAGCCAACATCTCATTAAGTGCTTAATAATCCGATCTAGAAGCTACAAATCCAGATCATAAGCTTATTTAATGACTTAAGCCATAAAGTTGCTTACTTGATGGCTTACAAGCCTTATAAAGGCTCAAACTCTCACAAATAACATTCTACTTCCATAAAACCAACTAGATCTCATGCATGGTTCCATATAAGTCTCAAAGATCGAAACTTTACTGCTATGGGGACACTTGAGCTTCAAGGATAGCAATACCAAGCTCCAAAAACGTAGTTGTAAGATAAAGGTCCCTCCTTTGGACCTAAAAGGTCCAAACTTCCAAAAACTCCTAGATCTAAACTTACAAGAGGAAAGTTGGAAGCTTTATACCTCTTTAGAATGCCAAATGAAGGAATGATCCCAGATCTATGAGCTCAAGGTACTCAAGTTCTCCTTCTTCCACTTCTCTTCTTCTTCTTCTTCACAAAAAAATAAGCTCAAAGATCAAACACACATAAGCAAGGAGCAAAGGGGACGAACTAGGGTTTCTCTGGGGTGAATGATAAGTGATGAGGCCAAATGGGAGGCTATAATGGGGTTTAAATACGTCTCAAACCCTAAAATTAGGGTTTTTCCTCTGGCCGCGTACGCTGGGCGTACACTATGGTACGCTGCGCGTACGCCTCTCCTTCCCGCGATTCATTTAGTCATTACGCCCAACGTACAACGGGTTACGCCCCGCGTACGGCTTATGGGAAGGCTATAACTTGTCCCAAAACAAAAGGCCCACTCTCATATATAATTCTATAATAGCCAAAATAAAACTTGAGAGTTTAAATAAATTTATACCTCGGAAAACGATCGCTACATTTCCGCCATCCCAGTTTGGGGGTGCGATGACTGCCTTTGCTCAAAATAACGACTCCCACCGACTAGTGTTAATTTTGACTTTTAGATATTGGTTAAATGATTAAGATGAACATGATGTGTCAGGTGTTATAAGATGATAAGTTTTTTTTGTTTCTCTTTGTGTCCGATATATATATATATATATATATATATATATATATATATATATATATATATATATATATATATATGTTCAAATGAGAATACTTTCTAAAATGAGAACATTTGAGAACAATTTTTAACTATTTATTTTAAACCATTATTTTCAAATGTTTAAAATTTAAAAACTGTTAACAGATTATATCTTTTTTGATTTTATAAATATTGTTTTTATAAACATGATACTCTTTCTCTCTCTCTTTCATACACATACACACAAACACACACACACACACATACATACACACACCATGATTATCGCCGGACCGCCTTCAGAACCATCGGACTATCATCGGAACCACCGAATCATCATCATAACCACCAGAACGTCGTTAGAAACACGGTACAATTGCTTATTTACTCTTTCTACAACTCCGACTGTCATAACCACCTCCTCCACCTCTTCTCTTACGGAACCTTCACTGGTCCCGTTTCACTAACAATAGGATTTTGTTTCCTAATCTTGTTTCACTAGAACACTAGATCTAGTTTTCAGATTTAGAATCAGAGTATTCCGACCTCCGACAGCAGCTCATCGAGACATACGCTTTCATCACCGACCTTCACTCTCAGTTGTTTACTGATCTCGTTTCACCAACGACCATCATTGCGACATTACAACTCATTATCTAAGCTAATCCCGTTCTTCACTGGATACTGGTATGAATAATCTCTTACTCCAATCTTCAATTTGATGTACATTAGCATTGATTCCCTAATTTCTTATGAATACATTGTTGCAATGCTATAAACAAACGAATATTCAGGTCGTCTGAGATGGAGAAGAGCGACGATTTAATTGAGTGAACAAATGAAGAAATAAAAATGAATCAACATCACTGGAAAAATGGAACAAATGGTGAACAAAGACAACCATGTTTGCACATATGGCGGAAAGTGGTGAAATAAATTAGGTCAAAAGCGTTTCCAAACTTTTCTTTTTCTGTCTACAACGTAAATCTTAGCCTAATTATTCAATTTCTCTTTTTTTTTTATCCCAATTTGTTTTTAACCCAATCCTAAATAATTATGTATGATATATTTATTAAATATTAGAAAGTTATAAATATATAATTACTAATATATTAAAATACTTTTTTAATTTATTTATAATAGCATTTATGTTTTACTTGTCTATTTATAATATAATATGAAATATTATAAAAAGGTAAAAAAAAAAAAAAGGCATATTTTATATAAATATTATATGTATAAATATTAATAGTGCGGTAGATGCAAATGAGAATAATTATGGAATCAAGAACGCGATATTAAATTAATTATATATAAGTCGGTTAATCATATGTGAATATCAATGTTTAATCACATGCGATTAAACATATATAATAAGAAAAGTTGTTAAAAAATAAAAACATCCATTATGTGTAGATTTACATGTGAATAACAGGTTTAATAACACACGATAAGGTTAACCATATATGCCTAACATGGTTTAATCAAATTTGAATAAATACATATAATAAAAAGTGATTATGTACACGACAACAACTATTAAATCAAGAACACGAAAACGAATATTGTCCACATGAATCACATGTGATTAAATAAATATAATCACATGTGATTAAATATACAAGACCAACTATTGAATACAAAACACAAAAATGAATATTGTCCATCTAAATCATATTCGATTAAACACATATGATTATATGTATCTAATCAGATATGATTTATATGCACAAGATTCATTTTCACGTTCTCGATAGTGGTTCTCATGTATTTAATCAAATGTTATTTTATTTTGAAAAAAATATTGTCTATATAAATCATATGTGATTAGATACATATAATCACATCTGATAAATCATATGTGATTAGATACATATAATTACATGTGATTATGTACACTCGAACAACAATTAAATAAAATACATGAAAACAAATCTTGTCCATATAAATTATATGTGATTAAATACGTGAGAAAAATTATTGAATTGAAACCACAAAAATAGATATTGTCTACATAAATCATATTTTATTAAATATACATAATCACATGTGATTATATGTATACAATCTCATATGATTTTTTTGGAGAATATTCATCATCCCGTTTTCGATTCAATAATTTTTTTGTCTACTTTAACCATACGTGATTAAATAAATCTAATAACATATGATTATATGTATCTAATCACATCTAATTTATATAGGAAAAAATAATATTGCCTATATAGATTATATGTGATTAGATACATATAATCACATGTGATTCTATACAAGAGAATAACCATTGAATCAAATACGTGAAAACAAATCTTTGTCTACGGTAATCATATATTATCAAATACACGAGATCAATTATTGAATCGAAAGTGCAAAAATAAATATTGTTCACACAAATCATATTTGATTACATATATATAATCACATGTGATTATATGTATCCAATCACATATGATTTATGTTGATAAGATTCATTATCGTGTTCTCGATTCAATAATTCTTCTTTGTCAATTTTAATCATATATGATTAAATACATCTAATCACCTCTTATTATATGTATCTAATTACATATGATTTATATAGAAAAAAAAAGTGTTAGGTCATAAATTGTAGTTTATACGTTTCTTTTCATAAGCTATTATAGTTCTCAGTCAAGGACCGAAAACACCATGTTTTGGTGTTGTTTGGACCGAAATCGCATGTGATTTCGGTTAGGCTTAATATTGTTTTGTTTGGGTTTTAGGCTTGGGATTTGTTATTAGGTCTAGGTATAAATAGTGTTATTTTAGCCTAGATAGGAGCAAGAGACATTTTTATGGTAGCCATATGCTAGGGACGTGATTTATGGAGAGAAATAGAGAAAACCAAGTGCAATCAAGTATCTTATGTACCCGACTATTCATCAATAACAGTGTGCATTGAAGATTAACCTTTGTGTTCTTATTCCATATGTGATCTTGCATCATTCACTTGATTGGGATTTTGCACCATCATAGTGAAATTCGATTGATATGTAGCGATTTGGGAACTTACAAGTGGTATCAGATTTAGGATCGATATCAATCGGGTCATTGCAAACGGTTTTTTCTTGGAGTTTCTTGGTGTTTTTGATTTATATTTTATGAATTTTGGCCATTGTTCTTCGTGTTTTTCATATTTTTGGATTTTTGATCGAGTTTGGCATTAAAGATTTGAACATGTCGTGTTTTTGGCAACTTTTGGGTGTTTTATTTTCAAAATTTGCGAGTTCCCTACGGCAGACCTCGGCCGCAGTCAAACCCTAGAAGATCTCGGCGTCAGCAGCGAAGGATTTTGGTCCGGACTTCTCGGCCTTGCAAGATCTCAGTTCGAAGTCCTCGGCCTTGCAAGTTCTCAGTCTCCTAGCTTTCATTCCGAAGACTTCGGTGCCGCTTCTCGGTCGGACTTCTCGGCCTTAGATTTCGGTCAGTGTTTTCAGCCTGCGATTTCGATTCTATCCAGCGTATTTGGTCTGAGAGATTTTGGTGTGAGCCCCTCGCAACTCGGCGATAAACTCAAATCTTCTACATCTCGGTACGAGCCCCTCTCAAATTCGGCTGAAATTTCAGATTTTTCAATATTCTGGCTAATTTACAGTCTAGAGACTTAGTTTTTGGTCCAAAAGTCTTGTTTTCGATCAAATAACTTCATTTTCGGTTCTAAGGCCTCATATTTGGTCAAAAAGCCATGTATTCGGTCAAATACTCTCGTTTTCGGTCTAGAAACTTTTGTTTTCGATCAAGATTATTATTTTTTGGACAAAAGGTTTGATTTTTGAAGCTTTACTTTTGAGGTTTCAAGTCAAAGGGTATTTTTTTGGTTTCATAATCACTTCTATTTTTGGTAAAAAAAATTGAATAATGAGTTCTTCAATCACCAAGGTTAATGAAGCTTCATGCTCTCAGTCTTGTGAAGCTAAAATTAAACTTTATCGTGATCAACATGAATTATTAATTAAGGAAATTGAGGACCTTAAATATGAATAATATACTCTTAGGAAGGCTCAAAAACCCTTAAAAGAACAATTAGAGGCCAAAACCAAGGACTTTAGAAAACTACAAGAGGAATATAACATTAAATGTGTACAATACGATTATGCTAAAAAGGAAATTGTCAAATTAACTGCCGAACTTGATACATTAAAAGCTAAATATAAAGATGCTGAATTTAACTTTAGGAAATTTGAAGTGTCAAGCGAGGTAGTTGTGTCCATGACAGAAAAGTAGTTAAAATTTAAAGATAATAAGAATAAGAGTCTAGGGTATCACAGTCTTCCACCTCCCTTCAATGATAACTATACACCACTCTTTGAAACCAACGAGGAAGAGCTACCTGATCAGTTTGGCCAGCCCCCTGTACCAGCTTCAGTTAAGACTAAACAATCCAGCCCAACTGAGAGTATTGAGGTGAGCGATACTAATGCTTCTACTTCATGTGCACATAAAGTGCTAGTGCAAGATGAGCATGATCAGAACAAAAATGATTCTAGTTTTGTTGATAATGATTCAAAATCTTGTGATGCTAATACTCTCACTGTGGAAAAACCCAAGCCACAAAAGTTTGTTAAACAATCTGTTAAATGTTCTTGTGCTTGTGCTTGTGGAAGTCCCTTGAAATAAAATTCTTTTGGACAAGGACCAAGTCACAATCTCATCTATATGAAAAGACGGACTTGTTTTAAATATGGGACTCATAGGCATATTGCTAGAAATTGCCCACATCGTTCATATATTCCTTACTACAAACAAGGTTGGAAGAACGTGCCAAGAGGGAGATCCTCCAAAAGAAATCCTTTGAGATCACGTTCACGCAATGGTGACTGGAACGCGAAAAAGCATAAGAATCCAACTTCCAAGGACAAGAAGGGAATGTCTTACAAGAAGCCAAATTCAAGAGATGGTTCAGTTAAACGAAGATCAGTTAGTTCGAAGTCATCTCGGTAATCAATTTCTAGTTCTAAAGCAAGTGATAAGGCATCCATCCGATCAAACGAGAAATGGGTTAAACCTGACTACAGATGGGCACCAAAGGTTCACACTCCCAAAGCATCTAATGATTCTAACTTTTCTTCATATTTTGTGTGTGACAAACAGGACATGTCATGGGAGAGATTACTTTGTGTAAATGATAAAGGTCAACCCAGCTTCAAAATGGATTAGGTTCCAAAGAGCAACTAAAGCCATACTCTGCGTTGGGGCAGCTATGGAGGAATATCATCAGACTTCGGTTTGTTGATAGTGGATATTCCAGGCACATGATAGGAGACATCTCTCATCTGTACGACATTAAGAATCTTCATTAAGAGTATGTGTATTTTGCGGGAAAGGAAGAAAGAAGAGGATCACAAATGGGGATTGTACTTAACGATGTGAATAATTTTTGAATTTGTTCCAGAATTGAAACTCAGCTAAGGTTGAATATGTTGTTGCATATGCGTGTTGTTCTCAGATCATCTGGATACAACTTCAATTGCTGAATTACGGTTTGAGTTTTCTTAGTTTTCTTCTCGATACTTCTAAGTTTTTCTTAAAATGATCAATTTTGAAGACAAATTTTTATTTTTACGCATTTATTTTATTTTCTTTCTTCCCCATGCACAATTTAAGGGGGAGAAATCAAAATACAAAAAGATATATTAAATAAAAAAGAAAAAATAAATCTTTCGTAAGTATTTTTGGGAAGTGATATGAAATTTAGTGCTAAAGGGCAATATGAAATGCGTGTAATGCACTGAAGCCAAATTGTTTATACTCTGTGTTCAATGTGCTGGTAGGCACGAAGGATTCAAAAGGACTAGACATAGCTAAAAATGAAAGGACTTGACAATGTTAACTCATCTGGACTTAGATAGTTGCATTTGGACTGACCACATGACACTTGGATAGATTGAGTGGTGAGATAAACAAGAGAGCCTGCGAGATACATTAAAGTTAGTTATCTAAAATTATGGCTCAACAATTCTTCAACGTACGAACTTATGTCCTTAATTCTGGTGATGATAGGGTGACTGGGAAATTCTAATAAAATAGGTCTATGTGAAGTAATTTTTCTTTCTTATCCCATCTGTCATTCATATGTTACCCCCTTTGCGTGATCGGAAGATCTGACTTAGGACACAACATACGCACCTCTATTTCTATGCAATTTTATATGTGCTTCTTTTTATCTATATATCAATCATATGTCGTCCCCTCTGCGTGATCGGAAGATCCGACCTGGGACACACCATATGCACCTTTATATCTCTCTAACCCTCTATCTATGTTAGTCATATGTTGTCCCTCTGTGTGATTGGAAGAGATCCAACCTAGGATACAAAATATGCATCTCTATATCTATCTTCTCTCTCAAATAATTGATCACTCACCTAAAGTAAAGAGTTCTTTGGAATTCCTTGATTGCTAGGATATGTCGTGAAGTGGGGAACATGTTCTAGTGAACTTAAAACTGAATTAACTAAAGGCTGACTATAGATCTCAGTGCTAAATTTAAGTGGACAACAATATCCTTGGTCGTCGTCAGCAAAATGGTCTATTTAGGAATATAATCACAATGTCTTGTCATTTATAATCTGCCCAACTTGTCAATATCCTTTATGTTTAAGTGGATCACAATATTGGGGATTGACCAGTGATAAACATCCAGGTGTGTGCTGATAAACGATATTCAATTACTTGACAACTTTGATCCCAAAAGTTTCTATTTTGTACATTTTGTACCTTATTTTTGTTTTTGTTAAATTTGTTCATATTTTTCCTCTATGCACAAATTTAGGGGGAGAATTAAAAAATCAAACAAAAATCATAAAATTTAAAAAATCTAATAAATATGTTTATTTCTGTTTTATTTCTTTTTCAGAAAATAAAATATCCAAAAATATTGTTTTTGACTTGAGTGTATTTTATTTTTACTTTTACTTCTTAGTTAGTTTTATTGTATGCCAACTTTTATTTTTTATTTTGTATTTATCTCAAATTTTCTTTTGTCTTGAAATGTGAATTCAAAAGAAGAAGAGACTCAAGGAGATTGTATCAGAATTTTCTGAGCAAGGAGAAGAAACTTGAAAAGGAATTGACGGAGGATTCAGATGCGAGTGATAAACTCTTCCATATTGAGACATATACCAGTCTTGATAGGAGTCTTCACATCAAATGTTAATGATCAAAAGTCATTTTCACCACGACTAATGTGAAACACCCAAACATTCTTCACCCATATCTAAACTTTCTCCATTAAATCATTTCCACGTACCGGTAACCCTTGAGGCTCGAGTATAAAACAACTCGGCTAATGGTTACCAAAATTTGTGTGTTTATGATCTTCTAAGTCATTGTCACCATGATTATAAGTAAAACCCAAAATCCAAAATCCATCCATTTTTGAATTGATAGTGAACATTTTAATGTTCTAGATATTTTCACCCATGAAATAGACGGATAATGGTTCATACCTGGTGTGACACTATACAAAATGTCAGTTTGGAGGTTTCTTTCTAAGAATTGTAGTATTTAAGGAATTGGAAGTTTGAAACAGTACATATTGTCAAATTGGTTTTTTCAGCTTTCTTTATCTAAGAACTGTCACAGCACCATGTCGATTCACCCAACAGGGAAACAAATATCATTGAACGTCTTGCCAAGGGCCAAGTTAACTTGTTAACTCGAAAAACTGCATTGAGATCTTTGATCAATGATATGCAGGGGCTAACATCAAACTAGCCATTAGTAGTTCTCCGATACTCAACAAAGCGCAATGCGTTCCTCCATGTTTACATAGATACTGCGAGTAGTCTCATTCTGAGCCAAGGTTGGGTCCTTGAACAACTATAGTGAGAAGGGTCTTTATGATTTTGTGATCCATAAGGTCTTTTTTTGTCATTTTTTACTTTTCAAGATGCAACGATGATCATCAAATAATTCTCATTCGAAGGAACAAGAAGTGAAGATTATTTTTCAACATTAAATCTTTCAACCCCTAAAGCAAGGTGAAACTGTACTTGAAGTTATGTGACAGATTGCATTAAAGCCTCCTCATTCAATTTGCTGCTATTTATGAACCTGCTGAAGTGATCCAGAAGCATTGGTCTCTCTGTTATTTTCTCTAAAGTATTTCAAAGCTAAAAGTGATGATTTTTAATAACCTTTACAAGATGCCTCATATGCCCAATGTGTGTTCAAAGCCAGATCTTAAAGGAAGTCCAACTATTCAAGATGAAGGTATTCATGTAGAATTTCATATGACCATCTTGAAGTTATGAAGAAATATAAGATAAAAGCTGAAGCCAAGAACAAAGAAATGATTGAAAAGAAAAGAAAGCTACAATCATAGGGGGAGATTGTTAGGACATAAGAAAAGAGAGCTATAAACCAAGGGGGATATTGTTAGGTCATAAATTGTAGTTTATACTATGCTTTTCATAAGCTATTATAGTTCTCAGTGTAGGACTGAAAACACCATGTTTTGGTGTTGTTTGGACCGAAATTGCATGTGATTTCGGTTATGCTTAATATTTTTTTTTTTGGGTTTTGACCTTAGGCTTTGTTATTAGGTCTAGATATAAATAGTGTTATTTTAGCCTAGATAGGAGTAAGAGACGTTTTTCTGGTGGCCATATGCTAGGGACGTGAGTTTTGGAGAGAAACAAAGAAAACCAAGAGTAGTCAAGTATCTTATGTACCCAACTATTCATCAATAATAGTGTGCATTGAAGATTAACCTTTTTGTTCTTATTCCATATTTGATCTTGCATCAGTCACTTGATTGGGATTTGGCACCATCATAGTGAAATCCGATTGATACGTAGCGATTTGGGAACTTACAAAAAGAATCTTGTCTATATAAATCATATGTGATTAGATACATATAATCACATGTGGTTATATATATATAAGAGAATAACCATTTAATAAAAAACATGAAAAGAATTTTTTATCCATATTAATCATATGTTATTAAATACATATAATTAAATATGATTAAATACATGTGAAAAATTATTGAATGGCAAACATGCAAACGAATATTGTTTACATAAATCATATGTGATTAGATATAATCACATATGATTATATATATTTAATCATATGTGATTTATGTGATTAAATACATAGAATAAAACATGATCTATATGATTATATGTATTCAATCACATTTGGTTGTAGGTAGTAGGAGGTGTGATATGGTGCAGATGGGTGGTGGCGGTTGGTGGTGAAGGTGGGGGAGGTGGTGACAAGTGGTGGTTGTAGGTGGTGGTGATAGGGGTCGTGGATGATATTGGCTTATTGTAATTGTGGGTGATAGATGGTGGTGATGGTGAAGGGTGGTGGGTGGGTCGGTGGTGGTAGTATTGATGGGTGGGTGATGTAGAGTGGTGATGATGGGTGGAGGTTGCATGTGGTAATGTTCGTGAAGGTTTGTAACATTGGTGGGTGGTAGGTAGGTAGGTGGTTGGTTGTGTTAGTGGGTGGTGGTTGTTGGTGATGATGGGTGTTCGTAGGAGATGGTTATGGGTGAGAGGTAGAGGCATGTGATGGTGATTGATAGTGGTGGTGATGGGTGGTAGGAGGTGGTGATGGTGGCGGGTGGTCGTGACGGGTAGTGGTGGTGGGTGGTAGAGATGGATAGTGAATGATGAGTGATGGTGGTGGGTGGTGATGGGTGGTGGAGGCGGGTGATGGTTATTAATGGTGGTAGTAGGTGGGTGGTAGTGGCAGGTGGTAGTTAGTAGTAGTGGTAGGTGGTGGTGGTGATGGTGGGTGGTAGTGGGTATGTGGTGGTTGGTGGTAGTGGTGGTGATGGAGGTGGTGGTGGGTGTTGGTGGTGATGGGTGGTGGAGATGGATGGGTGGTGATGGGTAATGGAGATATGTGGTGGAGGCGGGTGATAGTGGTGGGGTGTTGGTGGTTGGTGGAAGAGAAGGATAGTAGTGGTGATGGTGATGGGTGGGTGGTGGTGGTAGTGGTTGGTGAAGATAGGTGGGTAGTGGTGGTAGCGGGTAGTGGGGGTGGTAGTAGCGGGTGATAGTGGTGGTGATGGGTGGTGGCGGGTGGTGAAGATGGGTGCATGGTGGTGGCGGGTGGTGGGTGGTAAGGTGGGGTGGTGGTGGCGAGTGAGGGTGGTGTGATGGGTGGGTGGTGGTGACGGGTGGTGGGTGGTGGTAGTGGGTTGTAGGTTGTAGTGATGGGCAGTTTACAGTGGTGGTGAGTGGTAATAGGTGAATGGTGGTGGGTGGTGGGTGGTAATGGGCGGCCGATGGTGGTTGTGGTGGGTGATGGGTGGCTTGTTGGTTGTGGTAATTTGTGGTTGGTAATGGTGGTGGTTTGTGGGTCGTAAGTGGTGGGTGGTTGGTGGGTGGTGAGTGGTGTAGGTTAGTGAGTTTTTTAATTGTTTTTAACTATTTTTTATTTATATAAATAGTATTTATAGTTTTTGATTTAATTGCAAAAGTGCTACCTTGCAAATTAAAGTAGGATTTTTGTTCTCAAATGTCATGCAATAAGAAATGTTCTTGATTGAACGCTCCCGTATATATATATATATATATATATATATATATATACACACACACACATACATACATACATACATACATACATACTAGATTGTTGAGACTTGGTGTATGGAAGAGTTGAGTTCAAGGTTTCGATTTACAAGTTTGTTGTTATATGTTTTTTTCCAGTTTTTGTATATCATAAGCTGATAATTTGTACAAATGATTCCACAAGTTTATACCATGTCATTCGATGCTTATACTTAAAGGGTATTTGGTTTGCAAAACTTCTTTGGAAGGAATGGAATTTGTCAAAGAATTGGCCTATGACATAATTTTAAACTCTTGGGTGGTAGGAAATTTCAACTGTCTTTAAAGATATATTAAATTGTTTTTTTCTTATTTGTTGTGTGGTTAATTGGCATAGGTGAAAGCTAGTGATCAAGTTTAGCAAATGAGCACTATGGATTTCATACTGTAACCATGTTCACACGAGGAAGAGAAATTGTTTATTCTTAAATGGGTGACAACTCCTTTTCTGGTCGTTGACCAATGATCTGGGTTAGAACATATCTAGCTTTTAAACACTTTGGGACTAACAATGTATCTTTGTGAAGATGAAGATATCCCATAGGTAACCTGATTAGAGGTGAAGTACTTGCATGAACCAATGGACAGGGTTCTAGGCATGGAGTTGTGCTATGTCTTTTCAAATATGGAGATATGTGTTCTCTCCCTTTATCTTTGCTTTAGACAAAACTGTACAAATGGTCCTTTGATTACCTGAAAACTGTCACTTTAGTCCGAAAAGATTTAGACTAGCACCACCGGTCCAAAAGTTTCATTTTGTTTTGAATTTGATCTAGATTTTTTGAAACTTTTTATAATGACGGATTTGTCCCTTATTATTTTATTTTCTATTTTTCTTTTATTGGAACATTTGGAAATGAAACTACCCCCCCCCCCCCCAAAAAAAAACATCTTCATCATTCTGATTTTCATAAAACTGGAACATCACCACCACTATCTGACGAAGATTTGAACCAGATTCATACACACACTGTAACACCTGTTCCAGGTATTACTTAATTTATTTAAAACCTAGGGCTTTAGTGTGTGGAGTCGGTGAGTTGGGAGTCAAACACGTCGAGTGGAGGGCATTTCAAGGATGCGAGATCTACACCCAACTCGATGAGTCGGAAGGTCGACTCGATGAGTAGGCGCTTTAATGATAAAACCCTAATTTTACGGTTTTCACCCTATATAATCTCATTAAGAACCTTGAGGCTGACCTCCCATCAGCCTCCAAACCTTAAGAACATTTGTGCTAACCCTAACCCCCATTATCTTCCATTTTTATGAGCTAGTGTGGCTTTAAAGCTTAAGAAGGAGATAGTGTGAAGATCCAGCAAGCCAAGCACCCATCCTTTAGCTTGACCGTCTTATGGATTGTTGTAAGTCTTCAAGACTCGATTTTTATCATAGAATATAGCTAGATCTTAAGTTTACTCTTCATTTCCTACTCTTTTTGTTGATTGCATGCATGGGGTTCATAAAGTTTGCAACTTTATGAATCTCCAGAGCACAATGGCCCCAAGGGGGGCTGGATCTGGCCTTTGGTTGAGCAAGGACACCATGAAAGGGTTTTAGGGCATATTTCCCTCTTTTTGGCCATTTTGACCTAGATACATGCATTTGGACATGAATATACATAAAGCGTCCATCTTTGGAATATTTTAAGGACTAGAAACCCTTCTGGAAAGGAGGGATTTCAGATCCCTAGAGTTTTGGGCCATATGGCAAAGCTTTGGAGCTTTTCAACCTTTGTTAAGGGCTTTGGAGCTTTAGGAATGATTCTAGAAGGTAAAGTTGGAAACTTTATACTTCTAGACACCTTGGGGCTTTAGATCTAAGCCCTGTAGTCCATGGATTCGGTGAATTATCACAACAAGCAAAAAGGGGAACTCAACGAGTTGCTCTAGGAACTCGACTAGTCGGATCGAGTTTCCCCGCTTTCTAAATATCAAGTGAACTCGTCGAGTTGATGAAACAACTCGGCCAGTTGGCTAGGGATTGATTAGGTTGTCTGGACTTTGTAGGAACTCAACGAGTAGCTAGATGCACTCGACGAGTTGAGGTCAACATGGACTATTGACTTTGACTTTGACCAGGGTTGACCTTGAGGGCAATTTTGGGATTTTGACAAGTCTCTCTTATGATACTTACAGGTAGTTGAGTTAGAGCAACACGTGGGACATCTCTAGTTATAGCATTATCAGTTTCAGCATTCGAGAAAGGTGAGTCTTCTCACCATACCAATGGGTCTAAGGCACCAAGGCCGACCCATTTTATGTTACGGGGTACACTAGCATTTATAGAGATATGTAGTATACTAGTCATTGTGTTTTATTGGATGGAAGACCCCGGGGGGAGCCCGTGACAGTTGGATATAAGACCCTGTGGGGTAGCCCATGGAATTCCCAGGTAAAGTCCATGTGGGGTAGCCCATGGCACGATGGTGTAAGTGTTGGATTAATGTCTAAGTCCATAACTATAATTGGTAAGACTTGACCCGACCCGGCATGGTCCATTTGGGTTGCATACCATCATGCACTTGGATGAGAGAAATAAGACACTTATGGTTATTAATATATTATAAGTTCTAGTATATTAATAATAAGAATGATAAGATTGTTTAATTAGTATTGATCAAGAATTAATCTAGGATTAATTAAGTGATCAAAAGAAGACTAATTAAATATATGGGTTGATTGTGTAAATCATCCATACTTGTATAGTGGGCTAATGCTCCATGGATAATCAAGTTGGGCTAAAACCCATAGGATGGTCCATGGATGCTCCATGGTGTATTTGTACCCATGGATCCAAGGAAATGGAAAGCCATGACAATTAAGAGTTTACCCTAATTGTGTAACTATATAAGCATCTTATTATTGAGGAAAAATCGGCCACTAGAGATAGTGAAGAAAGGGCTAGCCGATTTTGAAGAGTGTAGAATTCTCTCAAGTCATTCCAAGTGTTTTGATGATTGTGATTCCATTTGAGGTGTCACACTTGGGGCACTAGACACTCAAGCTTCATGAAGACTTTCTTCTCCAAAGAGGTATGTATTCTATCTTGTTACATTCATAGTTTTTGTATGCTAGATTAGGATAATACCTTGGATGTTCTTATTTGCATGTATAATAGAGAAAACATAGATCCAAGGTATTTAGGGTTGCATGTACACTTAGGAAGTGTTAGAATGCTCAAAACCCAACAGTGGTATCAGAGCCACGGGTTGTTTTCTGTTATATTGATGCAAATATTTTATTTTCAAAGTTGAAAAAAAAACATGAAGTTTGTCAAATTTTAAGATAATTTCTTGTTCTTGTGAAAAACTAATTATTTGTAAAATTTGAATAATTTGCTTTATGAGTTGAATTAGGTCAAATTTAATAAAAGATAAAATAATATGATTATTTTATTAGTTTTAAAAGTTTGATCTAAAGAGTTTCATTTTTTGAAACCTCCATAAGTTATGGATATGAAAAGGTTTTAAAAAAAAAAATTGATTCAAAGTTTTTTTGGAGTTACAAAAGTTGGTGTTAATCCAAATTAATCTAAGAATTGATTCTAAAATATGTTTTTGTAACTTGTCCTCAAGTTATATGAAAAGTCACATTTAAGAATCATAAAACTCATAAAAATTGGCAAAGGTTACAAAAATGAAGAGTCTAGTTCTAATTAAATGGTTTTATGACTCCATAACTTGTCCTCAAGTTATGGAGGACCAAGAGTCTCTTCATTTAATAAAATAAAATAAAATAAAAAAAGGTGTAACCTTAATTAATTCCATAAGTTATAAAATAAAGAAAAGTTAACTCTTTTATTAGTTTAAAGTCTTCCATAACTTGTCCTCAAGTTATGGAACTTGAAGAGTTTTTGGATTAAAACTACTTTAAACACATAAGTTATGGAATTAATTAGTTTTGAATAGTTTCAAAACTTGCCCTCAAGTTTTGGAATTTGTAAAGTTTTCACTTATGAATAATTTAATTCCAAGTTAGCCCTTAGAATTTTAAAAGTTAAAATTCAACCCTTATACTTTATAATATTATAAGTTAATAATATATATATGTATAAGAGTAAAGTCAGTCTTACCGCTAGTACGCCTCATTCACGAAGCCGGTCTATAAGGTGGGTATAAGGTTGTTGCCTATAAAATGGCAACTTAATGGGTGTCCACTCTCACCCACCGCTTGCTTGACTGGTGGAGGGTCGTTAGCCGAACGGGTTTGACAGGACTAGAATTCTCCCTTCATTAAAAGTATTAATGATAATACTAAGTAACTAAACTCTTAATAATACCCAATCTTAGTTACTTAGGAAAAATGTGAATAAGGTGCTAATCCATGAAATTACACTTTACACTTTGTCTAAGTCGTTAGTGGAGCGTGTGTGGTTAACCGGCACACTAACTTGGACTTAACAAGGTAGGTAAAGGGTGACTTAATATTTATCATAGTATCGATGGAGCGTGTGTGGTTAACCGACACATCGATTGAGGGGTAATTTATTAAAGGTACCAAGTGATTTGCATGGTTACTTCACACCTTGTTTTGTGATCCTCGGCATCCCAGTCACAAAACCTGAAGGGCACACTCGACATTGAAACATGCCTTTGAAAAGTTCAATGAATCTCAAAGCTCTAGGAGTTTCAAAACCAATTAAAACCTAATAATACATTTCGTTTATCTTGGTGGAAATTGGTGAATCGTCATTCACCTACCTTCAAATATTTTATAGCTTGGATTACGGCATACCTCTTCTAAGTTATAAAATAGTTTGTTGGGTCCTAGCCTTAATATTTCACATTGGGTGTCATATTAAGGACTTTAAATCAACTATCTTGAATATCTCCCAAAAGATGTCTGGTTTAGACACCTATGATCTTCCCAAATCTCTTGAAACAAGGTTTCCTAATGAAGATGATGTCCCATGGATATCATACTTCTTCACCTCTTCAAATTATTCTCCCTAACCCACAAGTTCTTGAAAAGTTTAAGGTCACTCAGGCCCTATTGGCAAGGCAAGGTCTAGGTGTGGTCACATCTTGGAGATGTAGTCACATATTGACAAGCCGGGAGAGTTGGGTGTCAAAGTCTTGAGAAAGTTGGTGGTTCAACTACTTTCTAAGTCACATAGTGAGTTCTTTTGGAACACCTATGAAAAAGACTATGACAAGACCCTTAATGATCTTATCTATTTGTTAAGATCAATTTCCTAAAACTTTATGGACATTGACAATGATGACATTGGATATCCAGTAAAGCATTCTCTTCCCAATGGAAAGGGATCGGCTATAGTCAACTCGGTTGACCAAATGGTAAAGAGAAAAGCTAAGTCTGTGATAGTCCTGTGTACCATTATCAAAGGGTCCATATGTTTGTATTGCCAAAGAAAGGGCATTGGTTGCGAAGCTGCCAAATTTACCTAAGGATGTTAAAGTCAATAAGTTTGACTCTACTTCAGGTAAAATCCACTATCTAACTCTGTTAAGTTTCTATTCTGAGATTCTTGATACATGATGTGACCGGGTCGCATGGTGATGGTTTAAGAATCAAAGGAAAGTGAAGAAACTTAAAGGAAGAATATGCTGAATCTGATCGCATAGATGGATTTCTATCGCATAGTTTGAAAAATCGGATTCTTGAGCTACTTCTTAGGAGTTATGAGATATTGCTTAGGAATAGATAACAACAAGTTTTCATATGGATTGTAAGGATAGTTTTTCCGCAAAGTTTTAAAATAAAAGGAAATTTTTGATTTTATTTATTTTAAAATATCCTTACAATGGCATCTGTGGAAATTTTTGTTGCTTATAAGATTCCATTAGTAGCAAGAGTGGAAGTATGAAATTGATTCTTTCATTTGTGGTAATGTCTAAATTTACCAAATAAGGAAAGATTCTCATCACCCAAGTTTCAATTGGACCGGAACTTGGAATCATGCAAGTTGTATAGCATGATGAATGAGAACTTTCAAGTTTTGGAAAATTAAGACTAATTACTTGTTCACATGGATGTGTGAGTCAAGTAAAGGACTTAGGGATCGAGTACACATTCTTGTGCACTGATTAAGTCCACCACAAAAGATCGATAAGAAGAATCAAATTAGGCAGAAGGATAAAAGTTTCTCAAATCTGAAAAGATGGGAGAGTACTTTAGTATCAGTTTTGTGATCATCTTAATGATTAAGAAACCATAGCACAATTAGTTCTCTAAGGAAGTCTTAGTGCATTCTTATGACTAAGAAGAGGGATCTTGAATTGTTGAAATGGTTAAATCAAGAAGATGAGTCATACTTCGTTCCAATACAAGTCTTAGAGTCATACTCCAAGATTGTAACTTGAGTGACATGTCTCGAAAGAAGGTTTAAAACACTTGTCAAATGTAAGAGTAAAAGTTTTTCTACTCTAGTACATTTGAAATTGGTAAGTTGTGATGTTTTGGATAAAACAAAGACCAACTAAGGCCAATGGTGTGAAGTGTTTATCTTGATTAGAATCCGCACTATCTCTTGGATATTTGACAAGGGAGTCTTACATGTCAAGAGGACAGTGGGAGTCTTAAAGGTCTTGAAAGTCTCAAGAACCAGTCAAGAATAAAACCTGAAGTTCTTCACTAGCACACGACTTGAGGTTTATAACCTATCGTGTTGACATGTTCTGTGCCCATTCCAGTTAAAGTTGGCTTTGCATATGAGTTCTTAGAGTTCTCAGTCTGTTGCATAACAACTTGGAAGCAATGGCAGGCCCTTGAGCTGCCAAGTGGCAAGAAATTAAGATTGAGTTCAGTCCATATGAGTTTGGATTTGTTATTATCCTTGTCTTGTGACTATGGTTATGACAATTCACATGGATAAGAACACATACACCATTAAATCTAAGTGTCATAAGGTTTCTCTCCGATTCATGAAAATGATGGTGAGGAAACACTTTCACTAAGTAGATTTTAGCTCGATAGCAATTGTGATATTTGCATTCTCAAAGTCGTTAGTGGAGCGCGAGTGGTTAACCGGCACACTAATATGGACTTGTGAGAAGTGGCAAAAAGGTCTAAACATTATGATTACGGCATCCCTCTTCATAATTGTTTAGATACACAAGTGTGCTATCTAAGGGAAGGTGTATGATTTTGATAAAGTCTTATCAAAACAATCTAGTATCAGAAATCTGAACATTGGTAAGAAAGTCAATGAAGTATTGATTTCTAGAAGTCCAGCTGATTTCTGAGTACATGTCAAAGCTAGTGGGAGCATAAGTGTTATGCTAATAATCATCATGTTAGTGGGAGCATGATAATTATGATAAGTATTGCAAGTTAGCAATGTTAATTATAGAAAACAAAAGTTTCAATTGGGAAAGAGTTGTTTTGCTATAATTAAGGGAGAGGAAATTATACTTCATCTCAAATCTATAAGCTTAGATCGTGAGGTTTTAATCATTTAGTCAAGGATATATATGAATTTCATGTTGGAATGGCTCAACATAAGGAAATTTTGTATACGGGTCCATTATTTGCGTTCTAAAATTCGATTATGATTACGGCATCCCTTTTCATAATCTGAAATATGAGAACTTGGCAAATAGAAATGGAAATGTTATAGCAAAAGACTGGTTTAGTCTTTATGTGAGACATCATGAATCGTGTCCCATATGCTTCGGATATAGGATCGATTACATGTGCTATATTCATCCTTTCTTAAAATTTTCCAAATGCCTAGGGCATTAAGAAGGGAAAAAGGTTTAGAACTGGATATGACTAAAAGGATTAAACAATTGTCGAGAACAATCTAAGGTTTACCAAAGATTGGTTGCTCAAGGACAGTTGGAAGTATAGTGATAATTCTAGAAGGACCATATTGACATAATCTGTAAGGAGGCAACTCTTGTTCAGAAGTGATAGTCAAAATGGAATCTGGAAATGTTTCAAAGTTAGAATTTTCAATCTGTTTAAGATTAGGAAACTTAATGCAAGAAGGATGTTTCCAAGGAGTTGATCTCCTTTGGAATACTCTGTAATGATTTTTGGCAAGTCTTTCTGACTTTGTGCATAATCGTTACAAGAGGATCAATGCATATAAGTTTAGAATCTAACAGATTTCAGTAAATGGCATGAATTTGGAATTCTTGCATTTGCAGTAAGGATTTGGGAGTGTGAAAAGAGAATCATTGAAGTTATGTTCAATTGATCTAGTTCACAAAGTAAAGATCATAGACAAACATAGTATGCATACTTGGTGTGTGGCATGACTAGTGTTTAAGAAAACATAGTGTACATGCTTGGAGCATGGGACAACTATTGTTTTAAATTCAAGAATAAAGTTGATAGCTGAAACAGTATACAATGAATAATGTGTAATCATATGGTGATAAATAAAAGGTGTTTTATTTATGTTCAAAGGGTTGATACCATATTAGATTCAATTATTATTGTGTTTCACTTTGCATGTTTTGACTTCCCGAATAAACTGGGTTATTCTTCCGGAATGACTAAGTTATTCAAACCATCCACAGTCGGTCATATTTTGGAAGTAGATATGAATTAAGACTGTCATGATGGGTTGTAGAGGTCTAAGGTGTTGGACAAGGCTACAACAATCATGAGTGCTCATAAGTTCTGAGTATTGGATTCAACCCGCGCTCATTGGAATCACTTCATGGATTTTATCACGAGTGATCATGAGACGATAATATCTTATATTCTTCAAACCTAGAGATATGAGTTGTTACTATGAGTTGATAGTACATTGATAGCACGAAAACGCATTTGGTAACTCGGTGCTATAAAACGTGCCTTTGTGTATGATTCAACAAGTAGTAGAACAAGCCATATGAGTCGAAGTTTATCCGTTCCTTTTACCTTCGGGATAAAAGCGATATCTGTGGGCCCCTCGATGATTTGATGATGACAAATGGAAGTGCTCGGCCGGGCCAGGACTGATTTGATTTGTTCAATTAGTCAGTTGTCATAAATCGGAAATCGGGAAACAACAAATGGACAGAGAGAATGATTATAATCCATGTCTCAGTCCATATGATATCTAGAATGGAGGAATATATGATCCCTTATCTAATGGACAAGTCATTGACAAAGGTCAGAGTTCATCGACAAGGTCAGAGTTCGACAGAAGCTTTTGAGAGCTACGATTGCTAGTTGGTTCCTGAAGTCATACGCAATAATAGTTTTAGACTTATCCAAGTGGGAGACTGTTGGATTAATGTCTAAGTCCATAACTATAATTGGTAAGACTTGACCCGACCCGGCATGGTCCATTTGGGTTGCATACCATCATGCACTTGGATGAGAGAAATAAGACACTTATGGTTATTAATATATTATAAGTTCTAGTATATTAATAATAAGAATGATAAGATTGTTTAATTAGTATTGATCAAGAATTAATCTAGGATTAATTAAGTGATCAAAAGAAGACTAATTAAATATATGGGTTGATTGTGTAAATCATCCATACTTGTATAGTGGGCTAATGCTCCATGGATAATCAAGTTGGGCTAAAACCCATAGGATGGTCCATGGATGCTCCATGGTGTATTTGTACCCATGGATCCAAGGAAATGGAAAGCCATGACAATTAAGAGTTTACCCTAATTGTGTAACTATATAAGCATCTTATTATTGAGGAAAAATCGGCCACTAGAGATAGTGAAGAAAGGGCTAGCCGATTTTGAAGAGTGTAGAATTCACTCAAGTCATTCCAAGTGTTTTGATGATTGTGATTCCATTTGAGGTGTCACACTTGGGGCACTAGACACTCAAGCTTCATGAAGACTTTCTTCTCCAAAGAGGTATGTATTCTATCTTGTTACATTCATAGTTTTTGTATGCTAGATTAGGATAATACTTTGGATGTTCTTATTTGCATGTATAATAGAGAAAACATAGATCCAAGGTATTTAGGGTTGCATGTACACTTAGGAAGTGTTAGAATGCTCAAAACCCAACAGTAAGACCCTTGGGGGAGCCCACGGCATCCTTACATGTTTATGTATGTGTATGTAGTATGTTAGATACTTTTGTGATATGATATGATAGGTTGATTATCTTTGTTGTTGCATGAAAGACCCCGGGGGAGCCCGTGGCAATTGGATATAAGACCATGTGGGGTAGCCCATAGCACGAAGGTGTAAGACCTTGCGGGGGAGCTTGTGGCATCCTTACAGGATTATGTATGCATGACTTATGTGGTATATGTAGCTTTATATCTAATATGATATGTTTTAAGTGAATTGTGTGCGGGGTATGCTCTGGGGAACTCAATAATCAATAGCTTAAATGTTGTGGATTTGTTTAAGGTACATCAGATCCCAAAGGCAAGGGCAAGGCGTGATGGCGCAGCGTGCACTCTCACTCAGGCATTTTACGAGACACTCTGATATTTCTAAATAAAGTTGTAATGAATGTGGATTTGGAAACAATTGTTTTGGGATTTCATGGTTTATGGAAATGTGTTTGATTAATTAAACATTGAAAATTTTCTTTTGAAAATTGAGTCTCTACAAGATTCATAAAGGTGTAAACTTTATGAGATCTCATTACTTAAGTGCATTAAAATCATGGGAAAAGGGGTCAAAAACAAGAGATGTAGCAACATGGAAAGAAAAGGTTAAGTGACACTCACCAAGGTCCAAGAGATAAGCTTAGCTGGAGAAATGATGCTTGCCTAGTAACTACATCACCAAGAGCTTCCTTCTCCTACTAAAATCACCAAAAAGCACCAAGAATGAGCTCACAACTTTAATAGAGGTTAGGGTTAGGGTTTCTAAGGTTGGGAGGAAGATGGAGGCTGAAATCGTAGCCTTAACGTTCCTTATATTGGGTTCAAAACCTAAAATTAGGGTTTTCACTTAAAAAAACATATTCCACGTCGTGGTGCCCCAGGACCATGTCGTAGCGGGTCATTAAAATCTTGTGATCCCACATAATCTGCCACGTCGTGGTGATGCTCCACCACACGGTGAGCACCCCCTTTTAAAATAAATACAAGAACGTTGATTGGCACCTGGATCGGATATTACAACATGATAATAAAACATAAGACACTTGAAACTAAAACATAGGAAACATAAAAATAACATCACTTAAGTAAGCAGATACACATCGACCCCATTAGACGTACCTCTCGACAACATTCCAAAAGTCTACATACTAGAAAGCTTTCCTTTTTTAAGTGTGGAAAATCCCAAGAGCAGTGTTAATCATTTCATCGTTTTCACCATTTTGCCAATTGTGTTTCACTTTATTAAATAGAGCATTAAATGTAATGTCCCGAAAATTATGACATAATTTTTTTTGTTTTTAGATTAATAATTCGTTAATATATATATATATATATATATATATATATGTATATATATATATATATACATATATATATATATATATATATATATATATATATATATATATATATATTTCCCATAAAACCAAGGTAACCAAGATTTAGCAAAACATCATCAAATCAGTGTCATTCATAGAATGCGGAAACATGTGGTGTGTGTTTTGCAATCGTCCCGAGCTCTTCCATTTGAAAATCGGAGAACTTGAAACCTAAAATGAAAACGATAAGCACAAAGTTTAGTGAGTTCCCCAAAATACCATAAAACATACAGCCACGGAATATCATGCAACATACATATAGTTTCCATGGGCTCCCCCATGGTCTTTGCCTGGAATGCCATCGGCTCCCCACATGGTCTAATATCCAAGTGCCATGGGCTCCCCCGTGGTCTTTAATCCAAGTGACATGGGTTCCCCCCCCCCCCATGGTCTTTAATCCAAGTGCCATGGGCTTCCCCCCATGGTATTTCATGCAGGTATCACAAACACAACTAGCATTCCACATAACAAACAATGGGCCGGGATTGGTGTCTTCGACCCATGGATATAGTGTGAAGACTCACCTTGTGTCACACCCCCAAACCTGAACGGCGGAAACATTCGGGGGCGGATGACTTCATGTGGTTACGTAACAAATGAATACATAGTAAAAAAAGCAATACAACCATCATATATATAATTGAAAGTTTACATTTGTCAAAATTTACATGTTCAAAACCAATTACAATATGATGTCAAAAATACGAGATTTAACTGGCGCCGCAGCATCCCTTCAACAAAAGCATAATGATACCTGAAATTACTGATTCCCTGGGACATACAAGTAATTTTGAAAGAGTAGATCAGCATTTAAGCTGGTGAGTTTCATAAGTATTTAAATGACAATGTTTGTATGAAATGAAATGTTTTGTCTTTGTTTGTTTGTGTTTAGAAAATCCTATATTTCCTACTAGTATAAAAGTAGCCTTCACTCAAGACCAATGTTTGTTTCTAAAATGTATGTAAGTGTAAAATAACCAATGTGTATGAAAAACCTTGTAAACCAATGCATTTTTATTACCCCATGTGAGTTTTATAACCATACTATTGACTCGGAATGCCTATACACAACGTTCTTCAGGCGTTGGAATGTTATGACGTTTGTCACCCCAAATGGTGGACCGCAGCTAACAGTCAGGGCGCGGGTTGTCAAGCCCGTATAGATCTATACACAAACACCATGCTCCCCCTCCAAGGGATTCTGGTATATAATACAGGACTTGAAATGTGTACTCGAACGTACATGAAGTTAGTGTCTCACAAAACCGTGGTATAAAAACAGATCTACTTGTTAAAATGTTACGTTTGTTCTTGTATACGAAAGTGACTTCTTGAAATTCATGTTTCTAGTACATAAGAGTTAGAAATTTGTTCGTAAAACTATACCTATTATAGTTCTCTAAAAGTGTGTCTCGTTTGTTTAGAAATACCTAGAAAAGGAATCATTTGTTATGAAAGCATAGATTTTTGGTGTAAAGTCTATGATAGACAAGTATACATATAATCTAAGAAAAGTTTAGTTTATGCATGCATTACGATAGTTTATATTTCAAAAGATAGAATGCTATTTTAACATATGTTAAGTATATGAAAGTTCCTTATAAAGTTTGTAAATCGCATGTGATTTGGATATATGAAAGCATATAAAAGAGTTCTTTATGTAACACACGATAATACTCGTGTGTTTTACTTGTAATCCCCCCCCCCCCCCCTTGAAAGCATATAAAAGAATTTATAGAACATTTAAAAGGTAAATTAAGGGGTATGAACTCACTTGAAAGTTTGAAGATAGCGAGATGGAAAACCGGGCAGAGTTTCGTCTCGGGAAACGGATTTTCCTCGGGATTCTCGGGAATCTCGGGAGTAAAATCGACCCTTGGGACTTGAGCAAAAAGACCAGAGCTTCGGGTTTGAACGGGCACGGAAAACGAGGCAATATCGAGAGAGAAAGGAGAGAAATGAGCGTCTTTTTCGGAATCCCTTGCATGCTATTTATAGGGGGGTCTGAGAAGCCTCGTACGCGGGGCGTATGCTCGTACGTAGCGCGTATGCGTACGTCATGCATGACCGAAGCCTCGACTGCCTCGGCTTCGGATGGGACGGATCAGTCTGTCCGGTCGGATGGGACGGCGGGTCGGACGAGTCGGTCAGACGGGCGGGTCGGACGGGTCGGTAGCCTCGCATAGGGCGACGTGGACGATCGGAGGCCAAGTCGCTCGGGTACGCAAGGCGTACAGGAGTACGCAGCGCGTACCTCGGATGAGGACGCTGACTTCTCTTCGGATAATGCTCGATTTTTGAATTAAATAAATATATAATTTATTTAATAAACTTCAAAAATTCATATTTTCTTCATACGAACTCTGTTTTCGATGGTCTTTATATCCACGCGTAGGTGAGACTACGCTCTACAACTTTCGTTTAGACTCCGTTGGCAAATTCCGAAATTATTTTTATTATTTATTTTATAACTCATCGTGTTTAAGGAATTTCTTCAAAAATTCATAACTTCTTTATCTGACGTCGGTTTTTGCCAGACTTTTTACCGCTGAAATACCGTTGTCGAGGCCTTCGATTCTCGTTTAGGTCATTCCGGCCAAAAGTCGCTCGATCTCCGATTCGTGTTTTTAGCTGTCTGTTGCTAAGCTGAACTTGGAAAAAATCATAACTTCAATATATGAAGTCGGATTTGGGCGTTCTTTTTTCGTACGATCATGGTTTAAAGACATTTAAACATAGAAAGAATTTAAATAGAACTATTTGTACATTTTATTGTGAAAGTTAATTTTATTAACTCAAAAGTGTTTACAGTACTTGACCTTTTAGGTCATTACAAAGAGTTGAAATATCGGGTTGTCACACCTTGCACTTCCGAATTAAACAGAAAATCCCTGGTTGTTGGCTGACAGATCCCCGAACTATCAAAGTCAAAACAACACCCAATCAACAATTGGGTTCCAATCCAAAACCATAAATCCATTACAAGGGTAAATGACCAATTTACCCCTCACCTGCTTTTGGACCAAGACTTAGGCCCAAACCTAATAATCCACAAGGCCCAAATACCAAAAACTACCCAAGGCCCAATTCATGGCCTAATTTTCCAAATTGGGGCCGAATTCCATAGTGGGCGTCCACAAATAGATATCAACCCAAAACATGATGGTTTAACAGGGCCCAAAATACAAAGCCCAAAAGATGGCCCAAACTAAAGCCCAAAAACCGAAATCCCACTCTTTTGAGTACGTGGTACGTACTCAGCTTGTACGCTAAGTGTATTAGCTTAAGAGCTTGTACGTTGCGCGTACAGGCTTGTACGCCCAACGTACGTACTCCTCTGTTTTACTAACTCTCAATTCTAACTCTTAATCCATTGAGCCAAGACATCTAAAACTATAACGTCTGTGTTTCCGGGCTTGCCATTTTTAGCAATGTAATAGTCTAGGTTAACCTTTGTAACCCGTTTTGAAATAATAAGAGTATATTATTTGAGTATTATGTGTTTTGTCCTTAATTGCTTAATTATGTGGTTTGATTAATTAAGAATAAAAATAAGCATCAAAATTCAAGTGTAAAATAAACTTAATATCTTTGGATAATGTTGTAGTAGTTGAAACGAGGTTTCCGAATATATATAGAACGCCCAAATCTGACTTCGTATGAGGAAGTTATGATTTATCGAAGTTTCGACTTAGCGGTATGCAGCCTGAAATACTCGATTTGAGATCGAGTGGTTTTTAGCCGAAACAATCTAAACGAGGATCGAAGGTCTCGTTGTTGGTATCGAAGCGATAAAAAGTTAGGCGAGAACGGACGTCAAACGAAGAAGTTATGAATTTATAACGAAGTTTTTCTGTCGCGGCCTATTAAAAATAAATAATAAAAATAAAGTTAAAATTTGCCGACGAAGTCTAAACGAAAGTTGTAGAGCGTAGTCTCACCTTCGCGTGGATATAAAGAACGTCGAAAACGGAGTTCGTATGAAGAAGATATGAATTTCTGAAGTTTATTAAATAATTTGTTTTTATTTTTAAATTGAAAAATCCGGCATTATCCGAAGAGGAGTCAGCAGTCCGATCCGAAGTACGCCCCGCGTACACCGAGGATGTCGACATTCGCACTCGAGTCTTCGGATGACGCATGCAGTGACGATTTCGGAAGCAGTACGCCCCGCGTACTCCGAGGCTCCAGCCTCCTATAAATAGGATGCGAGGGCAGCCGGTTCTTTTGTTCATTTTCTCTCTTCTCTCTCCCGTTTTGCATCGTTTTGCGTGCTAGAAATACCCCGAAGCTCCGGTATTATTCTCGAGCCCCGAGGCAAGTCCCGAGATCCCGAAGATCCCAAGCCGAAGCTCTGTCCGCGAGAAGTTCGATTTTTGTGGAGATCTTCCAGATCTGCAGAGGATTACTACTTCTGCAAGTCGTAGTGCTGTCCGATCATCTTCTGATCAAGTGAGTGTATACTACCTTTCATAAACACGATAATAATACAAGTATGGTTCGAGTGTATTAAGTATATTGTTGTTTATATGTGTAAGTGTGTAGTTAGTTTCTTCTAACGCATGATTATAAAGTATTTTATACGAAATACATGTTATGTGTAGAATTTGTTGTTATGTGTGTGAATGTATGTTCACCCTCTTCCATCTCATAGATCTGAATTGCTTTCTATAAAATACGTGTTACGTGGGTATGCCTCATCTATTATGTGGAATATATATTGAATGAAAATGATATACAGGTTTCAAACTATGTATGAAAGTATATATTTTACCTACTAATATGTTGGGTAGAACATGGGTAGATAGTTGGTGTGTAATAAACAGATGAGAGGCCTCGATGTTGTTGTTGTTGTTGATCTAGTTATTCAGCGGAGTATGGATAACGACCACAGACTCTTTCTAGACAGTCCAGTGGAACGCTAGCAGGTTCATAACCGGTAGGTGTTGTGAACGATGTGTTCACCGATGTACTCTATCCCCCTCATCGTTGCCTTTAGGATATCTATTGTTAAGGAAACCCCTTAGCAGTGATGTCCGTCCCGATGAAAATCCTAGATTAGGTCCCTTGAGATAGATGTTGTTTTAGGGACGTAAAGTGAGGATAACGGGAATGGGTAATCGGGATAGTGTTGGTTGGTGAAATTAAATATAACTTATTTATTGTGGGTTGAAAACCCTATATGCTCACCAGGCTCCCAAGCCTGACCCACTCAGTTTTATTTGTATTACTGGTAGTGGCGCGAGGGCATAAGATGGTTGAATCATCAAGTTGTTTTGTTTACAAGTATGTATATGTATATATTTGTTGAATGACTTGTAATGTTATCGTTTATGCTTTATGGTCTGTATCGGAACATGACATCCCGAGTTTTGATTATATAATGAAAATGCATCTCTTGATGAAACGCTTTGATAAATATTATTTTATCATGTTTTTTTTTTTGGAACAAATTCCGCAACTCTTTCAAATCAAAAGGATTTACTCTGAAATTATTTAAAAGCGTAAATGAAAATCGGTCTTTTCTGGCCGTGATTTTGGGGATGTCACAGTATAAGTGGCTTAGATCTGATCCCACATCGACTGGGAAGGAGAACTAAGCATTCCTTATAAGGGGTGTGGATACCTTCCCTATCACAACGCGTTTTAAAGTCGTGAGGGCAGCAGATCCCATAAGAACTCTGCAGTTAAGCGTGCTCAGGCGGGAGTAGTACCAGGATGGGTGACCCCCTGGGAAGTCCTCGTGCCGAGTGGCCCAAAGCGGACAATATTGTGATACGTGCTAGAGGGGGATGTTACAAATGGTATCAGAGCTGGGGCACGGGTCGATGTGTTCGACAGGGACGTCGAACCCTATAATGGGGGGTGAAAGTGGGTTAGATCTGATCCCACATCGGCTGGGAAGGAGAACTAAGCATTCCTTATAAGGGGTGTGGATACCTTCCCTATCACAACGCGTTTTAAAGTCGTGAGGGCAGCAGATCCCATAAGAACTCTACAGTTAAGCTTGCTCGGGCGGCAGTAGTACCAGGATGGGTGACCCCCTGGGAAGTCCTCGTGCCGAGTGGCCCAAAGCGGACAATATTGTGATACGTTCCATACGGGGATGTTACAAAAACCTCATAATAGCTAAATATAAGTGACTTGATCCATAAAGTCTAATGCTTTAAGCCATTGCATGACTTAATAAAGCCCAAACACCAAAGATGAATTCCAAAGGTCAAAAATCACTCCAAATGTCTTAAAACCTCTTAATACCTTAAGACCTTAGTCTAAACTTCCAGATTTGATTCAAAGGGACTTCTTAATGTTGGATTAATGTCTAAGTCCATAACTAGAATTGGTAAGACTTGACCCGACCCGGCATGGTCGATTTGGGTTGCATGGCATCATGCATTTTGATAGACTATAATGAGAGAAATAACACTTAAGGTTGCTTAATATATTATAAGTTCTAATATATTAATAAGGTTATTTAGTTAGTATTGATCAAGAATTAATTTGGAATTAATTGAGTGATCAAAAGGAGACTAATTAAATATATGGGTTGATTGTGTAAATCATTCATTCTTATATATGTGGGCTTGTGATCCAAGATTCCTTATGTTGGATTAAGTCCATGGGGTGACCCATGGATAATCCATGGAGCATAAGGAATGGGTAAAGTTATGAGTTACATGGTGTAACCCTAATAGCCACCATATAAAAGAATCCCATGGCTCAAGAAATCGTGCACTAGTGTGTGAATATGAGGGCTAGACGATTTCAAGGAGTGTTCCATTTCTCTCAATTCATTCCATGTGCATTTGGTGTTGTGTGAACCATTTGAGGTGTCACACTTGGGGCACTAGGCACTCAAGCTTCATGAAGACATTCTACATCAAAGAGGAATGTAATTCTAACTTGATATATTCATATGAATTAGTGTTATTATGCTAGTTAGGATGAATACCTTGTAAAGTTCATATTTGCATGTATAATAGAGAAAACATAGATCCAAGGTATTTAGGGTTGCATGTACACTTAGGAGTGTTAGAATGCTCAAAACCCTTCAGTGGTATCTGTGACAACCCGATATTTCAACTCTTTGTAATGACCTAGAAAGTCAAGTAGTGTAACCACTTTTGAGTTAATAAAATTAACTTTGATAATAAAATGTCCAAAAAGTTCTATTTAAATTCCTTCTATATTTAAATGTCATTAAACCATGATCATACGTAAAAAGAACGCCCAAATCCGACTTCGTATATTGAAGTTATGATTTTTCCAAGTTCAGCTTAGCAACAGACAGCTAAAAACTCGAATCTGAGATCGAGCGACTTTTGGCCGGAATGACCTAAACGAGAATCGAAGGTCTCGGCAATGGTATTTCAGCGGTAAAAAGTCTGGCAAAAACCGACGTCAGATAAAGAAGTTATGAATTTTTAAAAAAAATTCCTTAATCACGTCATTTTATAAATAAATAATAAAAATAATTTCGGAATTTGCCAACGGAGTCTAAACGAAAGTTGTAGAGCGTAGTCTCAACTACGCGTGGATATAAAGACCATCGAAAACGGAGTTCGTATGAAGAAGATATGATTTTTTGAAGTTTATTAAATAAATTATATATATAAATAAATCAAAAATGCTAGTAATATCCGAAGAGGAGTCAGCGTCCTCATCCGAGGTACGCGCCGCGTAACCCCGTACGCCCTGCGTACCCGAGAGCCTTGGTCTCGGTCCGTCCACGTCGCCCCTATGCGAAGCTACCGACCCGCCGTCCCATCCGCCCCCGAACGTTTCTGCCGTTCAGGTTTGGGGGTGTGACAGATTGGTATCAGAGAAATGTTTATAGTGAACTAAGTATATCGAACCACATAAGATATACAAACTATAAATGCTTAAGGGACTAATACTCTCTAACAAAACAATTTTTCTTTTTACGCTTATGCAGCGTTGCGTTTAACTTAAATTGATAGTTCATTTAAGTACAATTACATGCATACCACAAATTATTTTCGTGATATCCAACTATACAAGTATTTAGACAAGTTGACACTACGATGGAGACTCGATATATGTAATCAGATTTTGAACAAATATAGCATGATCAACTATATTTGCCCAAGATTGGACCAACGTATATCGAGGAATGATCGTAGTAAGCAACAAGTCAAAACTTACCAAACCGTTACTAGAATCAAACACAAGAATTTAAATACTATAGGAGTATTTGCTACCTAAACTAGTTTAACTTACATGTTTTGCATGTTTCAACTTTATTCAATTCTTATAACCCTATTTCTCGTACAGTCAAATGGCTGGATTTCACCATCCTGGCGACCCCTACTTTCCCAACCAAGGTAATGGAGGATGGGTCGAAGATGATCCCGAAGAGGACGAGGAACCCATAGAAGTGGATGATGACTCCGGTACCGACTCAGAGCCGGAAGTGATCGATCCACCACCCGTTCAACCTCCCGTCTTCATAAGGAACTTTCAAGGACCGACTCCCGTCTGGGGAAGTCACCTCCATCATTGGAGCCAACAACAAGGCATACGCCCTCCCTACGGCATGTGCCGGGACTTCTATGATGTCCGCGGCGGAGGTTCGGCTGATCGGGCACTCCCGATAATGGTGGGTAAGCTAGCCAATCAGTCCTATCAGTCTGGAGTTCAAGCTAGCCGACTCCGGGATGTCAATGTGGAAGTCCAGGTTCACACTTCTGACATCCGTAGGCTGGACAAGATACAAGACAATGCTCAACTCCAAACCGAGGAATTCCAAGCACAAATGATTGCAGCCCTCGCTGAACTGAGGGAACAACAAGTCGCGTTAGATAGGCGTCTAATGGAGTCGAAGCAATCAGATGCAGAGTCAAGCTCCAAGCACAACCTACATCGCAAGTAGTGCTTGTCAAAGACTCAAATTTTGTTATAGCTTAGGACCTCGGCTAAAAGTCTTTAAATTTCTCGAACTTTGTAATCGGAGACCCTTATAGGGGTCAAATTTTCATGATCGTTGTAACAACTTTTATATTAATATAAGTGGCACTATTATTACTACGTTAAGTATTTCGTTCAAACCTTGAAAGTTCGTTGAGAAACCAAATACTTGTTTCATACTTTCAGTCTTACAAATAACTTTCATTCTTCTATTTTAAGACTCATACTATTATCTGTTGTTGAACTATAGCGATTTAGTTCATGAGACACATACATTTTCTACTCTATGGAATTCTTATCTTTACCTTTTCAACCTATAGTTGAAGGATGCCTCCGCGTAGGAATCCAAGGCGAAGCAACGGTAGGGAAGCACCTATACCACCACCACCTCCACCACCTCAATTTGATGCTGTTATGTTCCAAGCAGCGGTCACCGCAGCGGTGGCAGCTGCCGTGTCACAGATCAATAACTCGAGTACTAATGGCTCGGGATCTAGCACACACCCATCCAACCATGGCGAGAGTCATGGACCACCCCAAGAATGTACCTATAAGGACTTCACTAATGCCAAGCCCCGGATGTTTTATGGAACTGGTGGTGTGATGGTGAGGCAGTGGATTGAAAGGACGGAGGCAATCTTTGAAATCTGCTCCTGTCCCGAGCACAGCAAAGTCAAATTTGCAACTTTCACCCTTATTGATAAAGCTTTAACTTGGTGGAATGGCCATGTTAAAGTACTTACCCTAATAGTGGCAAACTCCATAAGCTGGGAGAGCCTAAAAGCCATGATGATGAGAGAATACTGCCCACGGGGAGAGATTCAAAAGCTCGAACATGAACTATGGACTCTCGGAATGGTTGGTACCGACATCGCTACTTATACCAACAGATTCTGCGAGTTGGCAATCCTTTGTCCAGATATGATTGCTCCCGAGAGCAAGAAAATAGAAAGGTACATCTGGGGACTGACGCCCCAAATACGATCAAGCGTGTTAGCTTCCAAACCTGACACCTTTGAAAGTGTTAAGGAACTGGCACAATCTCTGATTGACTACGGAGGTCATTAGAACTCAACCACTTCTGCACCAGAACCACAGAAAGGGAACAGCAACAACAACAACAACAACAACAACAACAACAACAACAACAGGAAGAGAGTATGGAATAAAGGGAAGGGTGGGTCTTCCCAAGAATCCGCAAAGAAACAACTGGTCTCAGTGAATGCTGCCATTGTACCTACTACAGCTACTACAAATACCTAGCCAACAAAGTCTTATGTAGGTAACCTTCCAAAGTGTACCAAATGCACTTATCACCACCATGGACCTTGTCGGGAAATGCATTGCGCCAACTGCAACAGGAAGGGACACACAGCTCGTTTCTGCAAGGACCCCGCAAAGCCGATCACTCAAGTTCCCAGTGCGGGTGTAGGCCAGACTTGCTACGGTTGTGGCGAGGTGGGCCACTACAAGAGGAACTGTCCTAAGGCAGCAGGCACCGGCGGTGTGGGACGAGTTTTGGAAATAGGCCACGACGAAGCTGTAGCTGACCCAACTATAGTTGCTGGTACGTTCCTTCTCGATAATTCATATGCATGCATATTATTCGATAGTGGAGCGGAGAGAAGCTTTGTGAGTCAAAACTTTATTCATTTACTTAAACCTAAACCTAGCAAGTTAGAAAAATCATTCACTGTAGAGATGGCCAATGGAAAATCCGAAAACACTAACTGCATATACATGGGCTGTACGTTAACTTTAGACGGCCATTCTTTTCCAATCAATCTCATGCCGGTCCAAATTAAAAGTTTCGACGTCATAGTCGGCATGGATTGGTTGAGTCTTCTTCGCGCCGACATCATGTGCTTTGAGAAAGCAGTCCGTCTTAATCTCCCTAACAACGAAACATTAGTTATCCACGGCGACAAATCAAGTACAAACCTTCGCATCATTTCGTGCATCCAAGCTCGAAAGTGCTTGCGGAAGGATTGTCGAGCATTCCTAGTGCACATCGTTGATGCAAGTCAAGAACTAAAGGAAATCAAGAACATTTCAGTAGTACGCGACTTTCCCGATATCTTTCCAGAAGAACTACCAGGATTACCACCGCAACGCCAAGTCGAGTTCAGAATCGACTTAGTTCCAGGGGCTACCCCAGTAGTGAAGTCGCCTTATCGTCTCGCACCAGCAGAGATGCAGGAACTTTCCAGTCAACTTAATGAACTAATTCAAAAAGGATTCATAAGACCAAGTTTCTCACCTTGAGGAGCACCGGTCTTGTTTGTAAAGAAGAAAGACGGATCGTTCCGTATGTGCATCGACTATAGAGAGCTGAACAAACTTACTGTCAAGAACCGTTATCCTCTACCCCTTATTGATGACCTATTCGATCAACTTCAAGGAGCAAACTACTTCAGAAAGATAGACCTACGATCCGGATATCACCAATTACGAGTTCTAGAGGGGGATATTCCAAAGACAGCTTTCCGAACTCGTTATGGACACTACGAATTTGTAGTGATGCCGTTCGGATTAACCAATGCACCAGCAGTATTTATGGACCTAATGAATAGGGTATGCCGTCCTTACTTGGATCAGTTCGTCATCGTCTTTATCGATGATATACTTATCTACTCCCGAAGTGAGGAAGAGCATAGTCAGCACCTACAAAAAGTCCTAGAAACACTGCGAACGGAGAAACTCTATGCGAAGTTCTCTAAATGCGGATTTTGGATTCGAAGAGTCGAATTTTTAGGCCACGTTGTTAGCGAGAAAGGGATACATGTGGACCCCTCCAAAATTAAGGCCATTGAGAACTGGTCGGCACCAAAGACACCTACAGAAATTCATCAATTTCTAGGTCTCGCTGGCTACTATCGCAGATTCATAAAGAATTTGTCTAGCATTGCGAAACCTCTTACTACATTAACCCAGAAAGGTGTGGCCTTTGACTGGGAAGCGAAACAAGAGAAGGCATTCCAGACACTAAAATAGGCCTTGTGCACCGCACCGATACTATCCCTCCCCGAAGGGATAGAAGACTTCGTAGTGTATTGCAATGCGTCAAATCAAGGACTTGGTTGTGTTCTTATGCAGAGAGGGAAGGTTATTGCTTATGCCTCCCAACAGCTTAAGACACACGAAGTGAACTATACGACACACGATCTCGAGTTAGGAGCAGTGGTATTTGCTCTGAATATCTGGAGGCACTACTTATATGGAACAAAGAGTACTATTTTCACCGATCACAAGAGCCTTCAACACATTTTCGATCAGAAGGAACTCAACATGCGACAACAACGATGGGTTGAGTTACTAAATGACTACGAATGCGAAATTCGTTATCATCCTGGCAAGGCCAACGTGGTAGCTGACGTCCTCAGTTGAAAGGAATACACTGGTCGGAGGGTCAAATCTCAAACTATGACTATTCATTCCCACTTATCCACACAAATTAAGGAGGCACAAATGGAAGCTTTTCAACCTGAAAGTGTAGCGGGTGAATCCCTGCGAGGAATGGAAAAGAATCTAGAAGTCAAGGGTGGCGGAGCCTACTATCTCGTGGACCGAATATGGACCCCGAAACATGGTGGTTTCAGAAACGTAGTCATGACCGAAGCACACAACTCAAGATATTCCGTCCACCCAGGTTCAGATAAAATGTATCTGGATCTTAAGAGACTATACTGGTGGCCTAACATGAAAGCAGAAATTGCTACCTTCGTAAGTAAATGCCTTACTTGCGCTAAGGTTAAGGTCGAGTATCAGAAACCGTCAGGATTACTACAACAAACGAAGATACCAGAATGGAAATGGGAGCGGATTACTATGGACTTCATAAACTAGTTACCCAAGACGACGAGTGGACTCGATACCATATGGGTCATCTTCGACAGATTGACCAAATCCGCACATTTCCTACCCATCAAGGAGACTGACAAAATGGAAAAGCTTACAAGAACTTACTTAAGGGAAGTAGTGCGACTGCATGGTGTTCCGATATCCATTATCTTCGATAAAGATAGTAGATTCACTTCAAGATTCTGGCAGTCACTACAAAGTTCCCTGGGGACTAGGCTAGACATGAGTACAGCGTACCACCCACAAACAGACGGGCAAAGTGAGAGAACGATACAAACCTTAGAAGATATGCTGAGAGCCTGTGTGATTGACTTTGGAAAGGCATGGGATATCCATTTACCCCTGGTCGAGTTTTCATACAACAATAGTTATCATACAAGCATAAAGGCTGCTCCGTTTGAAGCCCTCTATGGTCGAAAGTGCAGATCCCCTCTGTGCTGGACTGAAGTTGGTAATACCCAATTAGCTAGAGGAAGAGTTCCTGAAAGCACTCTCACCGGTCCGGAAATCATACGAGAAACGACAGAGAAGATCGTTCAGATTCGTGAACGATTGAAAGCCTCTAGAGACCGACAGAAAAGCTACGTTGACCAAAGGAGGAAACCTTTGGAATTCCAGGTAGGAGACCACGTTTTATTAAAGGTCTCACCGTGGAAGGGTTTAATACGCTTTGGAAAGCGTGGGAAACTAAATCCAAGATACATAGGGCCTTTCGAGATTATTGCCAGAATCGGCCCTGTGGCTTACAAGCTTAATCTACCGCGTGAACTTAGTAACATACATCCAACCTTCCACGTCTCAAACTTGAAAAAGTGTCTGTCCGATGAGACTCTTGTTATTCCACTTGACGAGGTCGAGATCAACGAGAGCCTCAACTTTGTGGAAGAACCAGTAGAAATCATGGACCGAGAGGTCAAACAAACAAAACAAAGTCGCATACCCATCGTGAAGGTTCGCTGGAACGCCAAGCGAGGACCTAAATTCACATGGGAACGCGAAGATCAGATGAAACAAAAGTACCCTCATCTCTTTCATGTCCACTAGTATCTTTACTACTTTAAATTTCGGGACGAAATTCCCTCTAACAGGGGGATGATGTGACAACCCGATATTTCAACTCTTTGTAATGACCTAAAAAGTCAAGTAGTGTAACCACTTTTGAGTTAATAAAATTAACTTTGATAATAAAATGTCCAAAAAGTTCTATTTAAATTCCTTCTATGTTTAAATGTCATTAAACCATGATCGTACGTAAAAAGAACGCCCAAATCCGACTTCGTATATTGAAGTTATGATTTTTCCAAGTTCAGCTTAGCAACAGACAGCTAAAAACTCGAATATGAGATCGAGCGACTTTTGGCCGGAATGACCTAAACGAGAATCGAAGGTCTCGGCAATGGTATTTCAGCGGTAAAAAGTCTGGCAAAAACCGACGTCAGATAAAGAAGTTATGAATTTTTAAAGAAATTCCTTAATCATGTCATTTTATAAATAAATAATAAAAATAATTTCAGAATTTGCCAACGGAGTCTAAACAAAAGTTGTAGAGCGTAGTCTCACCTACGCGTGGATATAAAGAACATCAAAAACGGAGTTCGTATGAAGAAGATATGATTTTTTGAAGTTTATTAAATAAATTATATATATAAATAAATCAAAAATGCTAGTAATATCCGAAGAGGAGTCAGCGTCCTCATCCGAGGTACGTTCCGTGTAACCCCGTACGCCCTGCGTACCCGAGGGCCTTGGTCTCGGTCTGTCCACGTCGCCCCTATGCGAAGCTACCGACCCGCCCCATCCGACCCGCCGTCCCATCCGCCCCCGAACGTTTCCGCCGTTCAGGTTTGGGGGTGTGACAGTATCAGAGCCTAGTCTTGCTTTCTCTTATACTTGATGCAAATGTGTTTTTTCAAAGATTGAATCTGTCCAAACCATAAAAACTCGACGAGTTCATCATTTTGGGCATGAACTCGGTGAGTTTCTCAAGGAACTCGACGAGTTTTGGGTGCTGACAGCTTGATGTTTGCTGTTTTGGCTGGAATTGGACTAGGAAAATTACCATAAGCTGTTTTTGAACAAATAAACTTGTTTTTTATGTGGTAATGTTCATGCTAATCCAATTTCAAAGATAATTGTCAATAGATTCATGTTTTGTATTAGTTTAAGAGTTATGCTAATTACATGAAAAAGTTTGATATGAATTATCTTTTTTCATATGAATTGCTTAGATTAATAGATAAGTTAATTGATTATGTGTTTTCAATCCATTTTAATCTAAGAGGTGATTCTAAAATGTGTTTGTGTAACTTGTCCTCAAGTTACATGAAAGGTCACATTTAAGTTTCTTAAAACACATAAGAGATGGCAAAGGTTACAAAATGAAGAGTCTTGTTCTCATTAAATGGTTTTATGACCCCATAACTTGTCCTCAAGTTATGGAGGTTCAAGAGTCACTTCATTAAGTAATAAAATGTGTAACCTTAATTAATTCCATAAGTTACAAAATAAAGAAAAGTTACATTCTTTTATTACTTTAAAGTCTTCCATAACTTCTCCTCAAGTTATGGAACTTGAAGAGTTTTTTAATTAAAACTACTTTAAAGACATAAGTTATGGAATTAATTAGTTTTGAATAGTTTCAAAACTTGACCTCAAGTTTTGGAATTTGAAAAGTTTTCACTTATGAGTACTTTAATTCCAAGTTAGCCCTTAGAATTTTAAAAGTTAAAATTCAACCCATATACTTTATAATATTATAAGTTAATAATATATATATATATATATATATATATATATATATATATATGTGTGTGTGTGTGTGTGTATAAGAGTAAAGTCAGTCTTACCGTTAGTAGGCCTCATTCACGAAGCCGGTCTATAAGGGGGTATAAGGTTACTGCCTATAAAATGGCAGTTTAATGGGTGTCCACTCTCACCCACTGCTTCCTTGACTGGTGGAGGGTCGTTAGTCGAACGGGTAGGACAAGGACTAGAATTCTCCCTTCATTAAATGTATTAATGATAAATACTAAGTAACTAAACTCTTATTAATACCCAATCTTAGTTACTTAGGAAAATGTGAATTGGTGCTAACCCATGAAATTACACTTTACACTTTGCTTAAGTCGTTAGTGGAGCGTATGTGGTTAACCGGCACAATAAACTGGACTTAACAAAGTAGGCAAAGGGTAACTTAATATTTATCATAGTATCGGTGGAGCGTGTGTGGTTAACCGGCACATCGATTAAGGGATACATATTAAGGGTACCCAGAATATTTACATGGTTACTTCACACCTTGTTTTGTGATCCTTGGCATCCCAGTCACAAAACCTGAAGGGAACACTCGAGATTGAAACATGTCATTGAACAGTTCAATGAATCTCAAAAGAATCTAGGAGTTTCAAAACCAATTAAAACCTAATAATACATTTTGTTTATCTTGGTGGAAATTGGTGAATCGTCATTCACCTACCTTCAAATATTTTATAGCTTGGATTACGACATCCCTCTTCCGAGTTATAAAATAGTTTATAGGGTCCTAGCCTTAATATCTCATATTGGGTATTATATTAAGGACTTTTAATCAACTATCTTGAATGTCTCCCAAAAGATGTCTAGTTCAAACATCTATGATCTTCCCAAATCTCTTGAAACTTCACACTTCCTCCACCTCCTCCAATTATTCTCCCTAACCCAAAAGTTCAAGGTCACTCAAACCCTATTGGCAAGGCAAGGTCTAGGTGTGATCACATCTTGGAGATGAAGTCACATATTGACAAGTCGGGAGAGTTGGGTGTCAAAGTCTTGAGAAATTTGGTGATTCAATCCTTTCTAAGTCACATAGTGAGTTCCTTTGGGAATCCTATGAAACAGACTATGACAAGACCCTTAATGATCTTATCTATATGCTAAGATCAACTTCCTAAAACTTTATGGATATTGACAATGATGACACTGGAAATCCAGAAAAAACATTCTCTTCCCAATGGAAAGGGGTCAGCCATAGTCAACTCGGTTGACCAAATGGTAAAGAGAAAAAGCTAAGCCTGTGATAGTACCGCGAACCATTACCAAAGTGTCCATATGTTTATATTGCCAAAGGAAGGGGCATTAGTTGCGAAGCTGCCAATTTTACCTAAGGATGTTAAAGTCAATAAGGTTGACCCTACTTCAGGTAAAGTCCACTATATAACTCGGCTAAGTTTCTATACTAAGATTCTTGATACATGATGTGACTGGGTCACATGTTGATGTTATAAGAATCAAAGAAAACTGAAGAAACTTAAAGAAAGAATATGTTGAATCTGATCGCGTAGATGGATTTCTATCGCATAGTTTGAAGATCGGATTCTTGAGCTACTTCTTAGGAGTTATGATATATTGCTTAGGAATAGATAACAACAAAGTTTTCATGCTCTTTAGCATTGTAAGGATAGTTTTTCCGCAAAGTTTTTAAAATAAAAGGAAAAATGTTGTTTATATTTATTTTAAAATATCCTTACAATGGCATTTGAGGAAAAAAATGTTGCTTATATGATTCCATTAATAGCAAGAGTGGAAATATGAATTTGATTCTTTCATTTGTGGTAATGTCTAAATTTACCAAATAAGGAAAGATCCTCATCACCCAAGTTTCATTTGGACCGAAACTTGGAATCATGCAAGTTGTATAGCATGATGAATAAGAATTTTTCATCTTTGGAAAAGTAAGACTAGTTCCTTGTTCACATGTATATGTGAGTCAAGTGAAGGACTAAGGGATCGAGTAACATTCTTGTGTACTGGTCAAGTCCACCACAAAAGATCGATAAGATTATTCGTCATAATTTACTAAAGCTCAATAAATATGGTTATACTTACAAGCTTAAGTGTAATTCTGAGACATTGGAAAAGGTTCCAATGTATGGCAGTGCGAATAAGAAGAATCAACTTAGGCAGAAAGATAAAAGTTTCTCAAATCTGAAAAGATGGGAGACTACTATAGTATCATGTTTTAAGACCATCTTAATGATTTTGAGACCTTATGACAATTCATCCTCTAAGTGGATTCTGATAGTTAAGAAGAGGAGTTATGAATTGTTGAAGTGGTTAAGTCAAGAAGATGATTCATACTTCGTTCCAAAAACAATTCTTAGAGTTATACTCTATAATTGCAACTTGAGTGACATGTCTTAAAGAAGGCTAAAAACACTTGTCAAATGTAAGAGTAAAAGTTTTCTACTCTTGTACATTTGAAATTGGTAAGTTGTGATGTTTTGGATAAAACAAAGACCAACTAAGGCCAATTGTGTGAAGTGTTTATCTTGATTAGAATCCACACTATCTCTTGAATATATGACAAGAAAGTTTTATATGTCAAGAGGACAGTGGGAGTCTTAAAGGTCTTGAAAGTCTCAATAACTAATCAAGAATAAAACCTGAAGTTCTTCACTAGCATACAACTTGAGGTTTATAACCTATCATGTTGACATATTCTGTGCCCATTCCAATTAAAGTTGGTTTTGCATATGAGTTCTTAGAGTTCTCAATTGGTTGCATAACAACTTGGAAGCAATGGCAGGCCCTTGAGCTGCCAGATGGCAAGAAATTAAGATTGAGTTCAGTCCATATGAGTTTGGATTTGTCATTATCCTTGTCTTGTGACTATGGTTTTGACAATTCACATGGATAAGAGCACATACACCATTAAATCTATGTGTCATAAGGTTTCTCTCCGATTCATGAAAATGATGGTGAGGAAACACTTTCACTAAGTAGATTTTAACTAGATAGCAATTGTGATATTTGCATTCTCAAAGTCGTTAGTGGAGCGTGTGTGGTTAACCAGCACACTAACATGGACTTGTGAGAAGTGGCAAAGGCCTAAACAATTGAGACTATGATTACGACATCCATTTTAATAGTTCTTAAATTGTTTAGACACACTTATGAGCTATCTAAGATAAGGTGTATGATATTGATAAGTTTTATCAAAGCAATCAAGTATCAGAAATCTGAACTTTAGTAAGAAAGTCAATAAAGTATTGTTTTTCTAGAAGTTCAGCTGATTTCTGAGTACATGTCAAAGCTAGTGGGAACATAAGTGTTATGCTAATAATCATCATGTTAGTGGAGCATCATAATTATGATAAGTATTGCAAGTTAGCAATGTTAATTATAGAAAACAAAAATTTCAATTCGTGAGGCTGTAGGGGTTGAAAAGGTTGTTTTGCTATAATTAAAGGAGAGGAAATTATACTTCATTTCAATTCTAAAAGATTAGATTGAGATTTTAATCAAATTTAGTCAAGAATATATATAAATTTCATGTTGGAATGGCTAAACACAAGGAAATTCTTTATATGGGTTCATTATTTGTGCTCTAAATTTCGATTATGATTACGGCATCCCTTTTCATAATCTGAATTATGAGAACTTGGCAAATAGAAATGGAAATATTATAGCAAAAGACTGGTTTAGTCTTTATGTGAGACATCATGAATCGTGTCCCATATGCTTCGGATATAGGATCGATTACATGTGCTATATTCATCCTTTCTAAAAATTTCCAAGTGCCTGGGGCATTAAGAAGGGAAAAGATCTAGAATTGGATATGACTAAAAGGATTAAGCAATTGTCGAGGACAATTTAAGGTTTACCAAAGATTGGTTGCTCATGGACAGTTGGAAGTATAGTGTTAATTGTTGGAAGGACCATATTGACATATTCTAAAAAGAGGCAACTCTTGTTCAGCATTGATAGTCAAAAGGGGAATGTGGAAATTATCCCATTGGTGGAAGTTGTTCAATAAATTTGTGTAAGATTAGGAAACTTAATGCAAGAAGGATGTTTCCAAGGTGTTGATCACCTTTGGAATGCTCTGTAATGTTTTTTGTCAAGTCTTTATGACTTTATGCATAATCATTACAAGAGAATCATTGCATATAAGTTTAGAATCTAACAGATTTCGGTAAAATGGCATGAATTTGGAATTCTTGCATTTGCCATAAGAATCCGGGAGTGTGAAATTAGAATCATGGTTCAATTGGTTTATTTCACAATGTAAAGATCATAGACAAACACAGTGTGCATACTTGATGTATGGCATGACTAGTGTTTAGAAAACATAGTGTACATGCTCGGAGCATGGGACAACTATTGTTTTAATTCAAGAATAAAGTTGATATTTGAAATAGTATGCAATGAATAATGTGTAATCATATGGTGATAAATAAAAGGTGTTTTATTTATGTTCGTAGGGTTTGATAATGTGACAACCGTCAATTTTCGGTCAAGTCAAAGTCAACTAAAGTCAACAAGTCAAACTGTTTGACTCAATTTGCCCGTGGGTGCTAGAGTTTACATTATGTAATTCCTAAACAACTCGCTATTCTAATGAGAGATCATAAGTCGAAAAGTGCGTACATCTAGATCTCCTTAACCTAAAACAGTGGTACGTGGTGAGCCAAACCGATAAAACAATGTTGCATACTCATTGGGAGTGTTTAAGATCCTTAAACAAGGCTTAACAGGGTTTACGGACCTTGCATTGCGAAGCTGGACACTCGCATTTGTCACATACGAAACCTCTCTCAATCGTTTTCACTCTATCTCTCTTTATCGAGAATCTCTCCCAAATCTCTCTAAGTATGTGAAATCGCTCCCAAATCTCTCTAAGTATGTGAAATCTCTCCTAAAACTCTCTTTATATGATAAATCTCTCCAAGAATATGAAATCTCTCCCAAATCTCCCCACGTATGTCAAATCTCTCTAAGTATGTGAAATCTCTCCCAAAACTCTCTTTGTATGAGAAATCTCTCCAAGAATGTGAAATCTCTCCCAAAACTCTCTTTGTATGAGAAATCTCTCCAAGAATATGAAATCTCTCCTAAATCTCTCCACATATGTCAAATCTCTCCTAAATCTCTCTAAGTATGTGAAATCTCTCCCAAAACTCTCTTTGTATGAGAAATCTCTCCAAGAATGTGAAATCTCTCCCAAAACTCTCTTTGTATGAGAAATCTCTCCAAGAATGTGAAATCTCTCCCAAATCTCTCTTTGTATGAGAAATCTCTCCAAGAATGTGAAATCTCTCCCAAATCTCTCTCAAAAGTTCCCTTAACTTTTTGAAGTCATTCGAGTCATTCCGACCCCTAACCGAGTCAAAAACGGCTTGAATCGGGGTAAAAACGAGTAAAATAGGCTTAACGACCCGAAACCCCTCTTAAGGAGCCGAAACCCCTCTTAGGGCCGAAAGTCCTCTTAGGGACCAAACCCTCCTGAGCCGAACCCGAACCTGCTGAGAACCGAACCCGAAGGGTCCTCTTAGGCCCGAACCTCGCACAAGACCCGAACCCGAGCCTCGGTCTCTTTCGCTTCTGACTGCTTCGGACCGAGCCTACTCTCCTTGCTGTCTCGCCCCAGTTCGCTTCGGACCCAGCATCAGAAGGGACCGAACCTTCGGCCCCCTTCCGAGAAGCCTCGCTGTTAGCCTTTTTCTTCCCGGTTTTCAAGTAGTTTTGCATTTTAGGCTCATTTTTAATTGTTTTAACGCGGGATTTTCACCCGAAAATTTATTTTAACATATAAGGACCCATAATTAATCATTTATCACGTTTTTAAGGATAAAACTTTATCCAAGAAGAGTGGGTGAAGTACAAGAGGTGAAGTGTTGACTTTCCTTTATTCTATGACACAAGCAACCACCCATACCCACTCCATGTCACTATTCCCCATCAGCCCATACTGTCACACCCCAAAACCAAGAACGGCGGAAACGTTCTGGGGCGGAGGACGTCATGTATAATATCAACAACAATGTAAAGTAGTAAACAAGCAACAACATCATCCATTGCATTAATAAAATAATTATTATACAATTGTATTCTGTCAAATTTTGATATACACTAAAGCATAAATCAAAATGAAAGATAAGTCTTGAATAAGCTCCATCTTCCTTTCTCCTTGCATCGGTACCTGTCTATGATGACCTGAGGATACAAGTAATTTTGAAAGCGAGTATCAGCTATAAAGCTGGTGAGATCATAAGTATTAATGTGTCTTAATTTGTGAAAACTTATAATTTCTAAGACTTGACATTGCTTGGAAAGAAAGCTAGTATAAGTATGAAAATGTTTGTAGCTCAATTGTAAATGTTTGAAAATCCCTAGAAATCCCTATGATTCCTATTAGTAACAAAAGGAGTCTTCTACCAAGACTTAACTGTTCTGTGTGTGTGTGTGTCTCTTGTAAGAGTAAGTATTTTTCCAAAGTATAACTATCATTATCCAAAAATATAGTTTGTACAATTTTGTTTAAGTGAGGTTATCACTAAAATATGTACTGGAAAAATTAACGTAGTACTAAACGTAGTTCTAAAAGGACTACTACTGTACTAACTACCTCAGGCCGGATTTTGGGCAAAGGCATTACGTGATAAATTGCGCCATACTATCGACTAGTAACAACGACATAATGAATGGTCGTAATAAAGAAATGACGTTTGGCACCCGCAGACCTGCAGGTCCAGCTGTAGCTAGCAGCAAGGTGTAGGATTGTCAATCCAGCATAGATCTATGCGCAAACTCAACGCTCCCCCTTCAAGAGACTCTGGCCGCAACTCAAGTCATGAGGTTTTAAGTCATGCTCCGATTTAAATCACCATAATCGACGTATTCTCGTATATGCAATGTAATGTACTGTTCTAGCTGTAATGTAATGAACTGCTCTAGCAAGTATAGGATTGTAATGAACTGTAATGTTCTACGTGTGCTAGCTGTAATGTGTGTTCTCTCTATCTAGCAAGTATAGTAATGTAAACGTTCTAGTATAGATGTATATGTGATGTACAGTAATGTTCTAGAAAGTATTGACTCATGAATGAACTGACTCATTGTATGATATCGCGTTCTAGTAATGGTTCTAGTATCTTCCTGAACTACCCATATGGTAGCATACTAGTAATCTAAGTGGTACGTATGAACGTGGATGTATACCCTTGCTACCCAAGGGCATAGGATGAATCTGGAAAGACCTTTTATGACTTTATATGTACACATGATATATAACTAATATTTAAACGACCTTCGGACGAGTATCCGATATCCCACCAGACCACATCTCAAGCGCGAAAAGGAAATAGGGTGGATAGTCTTCCTAAGTCTTTTAAACATTTCTTATATAACTATACATATAGAGGCATGCAATTTATAATATAAAAGCATAAATAAATTTTGTAAGACATTTGAAATATAAGTATTATTTTTAAGAAAATATCGACTTGATGTCAATCTATAAAACAATTTAAAGGCATAAGTATGATAAAACAGTTTTGAGTATAAGGAAAACATCGTTTGAAACACACTTGTAAATAGTTTGAAAGGCAATGTACAGAGTAAGATGTACAGTGTAATAAGTAGTTTAAAACATATAAAATGTTTATAAAAATCATTTGAAGGAAACTATTTGGTAAAACGGCTAATGAGTAGCCAAATCTTTTGAATGCTGTATATTAATCACATGTGATTGATGTAATAAGTAATAATATCCTACTTACTAATCACATGTGATTGACATAATAAGTAGCATGATTCTACTTGTATCCCCCCCCCCCCCATAAAACATTTAAAATAGTTTAAAACATTAGTTAAGGGGTATGAACTCACCTGCAGTATGTGACTGGAATTGAACGGGCTGTTATCGTACGGAAGGATCGGACAAGTGCTTGGTGTCAAGTGAAGACTTAGACACACACAATGATCCTAATTACATATGAAACATATGTATATAAATAATTAGTGATTATAACACTAATTATACAAGTAATAACATTTAAGAGCGAGGACAACACTTTTGGTCAAGTGTTAGGAGGCTAATGGGTTGCAACAAAGGAGTGCAATGCCCCTGATGGAAGTTTAAGGTCAAAAGACCATATTCATTAGAGTTTACGGCCCAGGGGAGTAAACTCCTGGCCGTAAACTCTCAAACAAGTCATGAAATGGAGTTTAGAAGTACTACAACCTTAGAGGGGAATTGTTTCAAGGCTATACAAGTGTTTGGGCACAACATTGACTCCTTTGGGGAGTTTACTGCCCAAAGACCCTTTTCCCTTGGAGTTTACGGCCGTAAACTCCCTTGGGAGGGTTCTTATTGTCTTTCCAAGTCTCTAACAATTCTAGGAACAAGTCTAGGCTTCAACCATTTGCTTAAGGAAGGTTTATGGCATTAAATGGAACCATTTGATGGAGTTTACGGCCATAGAACTCTTTGGACCGTAAACTCCCTCACACATGAGGTTCTAAGAATTTTAACTAGCCCAAAACTCATCTAGGTACTTGCCCTAAAAGTCTCTTGGCCTAAGGAAGTGTCTAGGGTGTCCTTTGACCCCTTTAAAGGAGTTTACAGCCCAAGAAATACTCTTGGCCGTAAACTCTTCAACACTTGAGCTTTTCATGATTTTTCTAGGTTCTAAACACATTAAGGTACTAGCCAAAAATGAAGACTAAGTCTTAGGAAGAGTTTGAAGTGGTTTTGGCACTTAATCTTGGAGTTTACGGCCTAAGGAGCATCTTGGCCGTAAACTCCCTCCAAAGTTGGTTTCTAATTGTTTTGTGGGTCTAAATCATGAGTTTAAGGCTTCTAGGTTCTTGTTTTAAGGCTAAAGGAACACTAGGCACTCATTTGTGCCCTTTACTTGGAGTTTACGGCCCAAGAGGTTGTTTCTTGGCCGTAAACTCCTCAAACTACTTGCTTTTGATTTGTTTCTAGCCTCTAATGATCATACACTAAGTCCTTAGTTAGATGCCTAACACGGAAATGGGACTAGGTGGCCTTTAGGCTTGATTTTGGAGTTTACTCCCCAAGAACGTTCTTGGGCGGTAAACTCCCGGATCTTGCGTTTTGGACATGCAAACAATGTTATAAAGCATATAACAAGTATTAAAACACATTTAGGGAAGTAGACTCACAATCTGGGATGAAAACCCGAAGATCCGTGAGAGAGTATTTGGCTTTTCTCTAAATGGAAATCAAATAATGAACCAATTTGGTTCAGAATTCTATTTATAGTCCTGAGATTTTTGGCAGAAAATATTTCTATTCTCGGAATGGATTCTAATGACCTAGAGTAATGGAATTACAGTGTTGCACAAAATCCTAGTGCACCCACTCTCCTAATAACTCCTTAGGTGTAAAACCCTAAAACTGCCAAACTTATTCTATAAGTCTGAATTTTCACTGAAACTGCTCTACTTCCATTGGATTGATGTGGTTTGATTTGAATGGAAAATTTCGGGTTGTCACATCATCCCCCTGTTAAAGGGAATTTTGTCCCGAAATTAGAATTTAGGCAAGGAAGTATGCACGAATGATCAAGACGTGAGAAGGAAACTTCCTAATCAATTGGTTCTAGCGCACTTAAGTGAAATCGGGCTCTCGGTTGGTACCCCAACGAACCTTCACTAACTGGCGACGGCGTTGCTTCGTCCGCTTGACCTCTCGGTCGAGGGTCACTACGGTTCTGATACGAAGGCAAGGATCTCGACGATTGGACTTGTAAGAGTCCTAACGGAAAGGTATGGTTTCACGATCGAGATGCGAAGAGTAGAAAGTACGATACTGAGTTCGCGGAGTAGGTCTAGTTTGTGCGAGGCAAAGGACCGATTCTGATAAGAATTTCGGAGGTCCTAACTATATTGGATTTAGATTTCCACGCTTTACGAAGCGTATCAAGCCATTCTCCGAGTGAGTTATCCTGAAGAACTTGGTCACTCACTCGGAATCTCAAAGGTTCCTTTTTCTTGCGTAACTTCCCAGTCAAAGGCCATCCCTTGCTGGGTCAAAGTCGTACGAGTTTCTGAAGCTTGCGAGGAGTTCTGAATGAACTAAGGAGGTAGGTCGGTAAGACCTAGAATTTGGCGAAAAACTGTCGGCGTCTCTGGTGTTGATAAATGCTCAATGGTTTTTGACAAATTGAAAGAGTACTCAAAATTTCTCACATTACTAACAGTGTGTCCTAGAAATTTGACTCTTCAATTTCAAAACTCGAGCCTATAGAACTTTGCTAAAAGTTCCTCTGTAGGAAATGTTTCCAGGGGTTTTCTTCTTACTATGAGGGTAGATAAGTAAGTCATTACATGGAGAAATGACGAATTGATCCAAGTAAGAAAGACGTAACCCTAATCATTTATCTCATGAAAACCATGGGCGTATTGGTCCTATCTGAAAGGTATCACTACGGACTCGAGGCGTCTGCATCGAATTCGGAAGATAGTCTCCTAGATATCCTTCCCTAACACATCGAACTGGTGATATTCGGATCTCAGGTCCATTCCTGGAAGTAGTTTCTTTCCTTATGTTTGCTCAACCATTTTGTCTATGTGAGGCAGAGATAACGATTTCTATGAAAATCTTGACGGATTCCTCGATATCTGAGGCACATACGATGCGATCCATCGATCTCTGTAAGAATCTGACCGGGGTTCTCTAGGGTGAGAAACCTAGTCTTCTAATTCTAATTCTGTGTGGTTCGCCAAGTTGCTCGTGTTGTTCTTGTATCTCCGTGGGTGTTTAAACTATAGGGTGATCTGTTTTCGGGAGTTGTACTGGGTTCTAAGTTTGTTCGCATGACGATGTGATTACTCGTATACCTAGGCAGTTTCTCCGTCCTGAAGTCCATTTTAGAATTCATACTGGGCTTCACGATCACAATTTCGTGTATACGAGTCGTATATAATTAAGATTGAAAAGGTAGTCGAATAACTGATTCTTCCTTACCCTCACATCCCAAGGAGGAAAAGAGTTAAGGCGAAATCATTAATTCTAAACCTGTAGAACCTTGATTATATAACACTCTTATGTATACCTTCCTCAGTGATAGATCATCCGTATGAATTCCTGGATTGAACTTGACGTACTGCACGAGTGGTACTTCGGGGATTTCTTTGGAAAGAAAATAACTAAGAGGTGCTCCTGGAATGAGCACTTCGGGGATTTCTTCGGAAAGAAAATAACTAAGAGGTACTCCTGGAATGAGCACTTCGGCGTTCTGATATGACGGCTTCGCTGGAAAAGTGATCTAGAAGATAGGGACGTACGTATGAAGCTGTTTTCGCGTCGATAAAATGGAATCGGATTGTATGATAATGTCGGAATCATACAGAAACTTTAAAGACATTAGAATTAAACATAAGGCGCTTACAGACAAAACACAACCGTGCAACCATGAACAAGAGTTATAGTACTTTCAGATTTACCACAAGACTATTGCTGCGAATAAGATATACTACAAAAGACAAGTATACGCAGCACGAGACTCCCTATACAGACAGGATCTCGCAAAAGGTAAGACTCTAGTTGCACTAGTTCTAGGTAGTTTATAAGTCTGTTACAACGAAACGCCTTAATTACATTAACGTGGTTCCTGAGCAGGCTCTCCTGCAGCTGTGATCCTGAGAATCTTCCCATCTGCGCCAGAATTCTGCGTTATCGGGCAATCTCTCTTGAAGTGCCCTGTCTCACCACATTGGTGGCATGACTGGATAGTACTAGCTTTGGCGACGGGATTTCGGTGCTTAGCCAATGTTATGTGGACACGAGTGCCTTCCTCGTTACTCCACCTTGAAAATTTCTTCTTAAATCGGTCTGCGCTATAACTCAACTTGTGCGCAGAGTTAGTCTCGATGAAAGGGACTTGAGTGATGGGTCGTTTCGGTGCTTCACAGTCACGAGCATGATGCCCTATGTTTAGGCAATTGCAACATTGCATCTCATGGCAAGTCCCATGATGATGGAAACTACATTTATCACACTTCGGGAGTTTTCCCTCATATGGCCTGCTCGGTACGGGAACGACAGGGGTTTCCACTTGCTGATGTTGTATAGCCAGCTTTTGGGCTCTCTGGCGTTCCTTCCGGGCTTGACGCTTTTGTTTCTTGTTCTCTGCTTTCTGGCTTTGCGAGCCTGTGACTGTTACTGTTTGGTGACTTCCTGGATGGATATCACGATTGGGAACTTCATTCCCATCAGCAGTATCGACCGTGTTGATAGCGCTACGGTGCGCAACGACCGTGGTTACGGCAGCCACTACGGCAGCTGTAAATGCTGTTTGAAAAGTAGCAGCGTCCATAGGAAAAGTAGAGGTCTCGTTGCTTGGCTGGTTGTTTCCGGATGACGACATGATTCTGTAACACGTAAGATAAGGATTTTATGAGCGATTCTGATTGACCCTGATGTACTTAGATTGTTCCTGAAAAAGTAAGAGTATGATCTCGAAAGTTTGACCTACATCCCTATGATGCAGTCCTGGTTAAAGAATGAAAGTATGTTCGCGAAGGTTTGACCTACATCCCTATGATGCAGTCCTAGTACGGAATGGAAGTATGTTCGTAGAATGGTCTCAAAATGTTTGTCGTTCGAACTGAGGTATCGTGGGTTGGTGAATAACAAGATCCAACCACTGAAAGAGACTTGGAAGTGTCTCCAGAGATAAATCACTATAGTCCAATGACTTGACTAAAGTATGATTTAAATAGAATCCAATGAAAGTAAGATAAAAGTACTTGAATGAAGAATGACACAAAAGTTAGCCGGCTGTCAATACCTTGGATATTCACGATGTAAAGATTCAGGAAAATGACCTTGTAAAGGTCTTACATCATATCCACAGAAGATAGTTCCTGACAGCATAAAGACCTAACTAAAGTACTTACGGTAAAGATAATTTCATAGAAGATACCACATCGGGCATAGACAGAAAAACACGATTTCTTTTTATAAGGGAAATAAAGTAAAGCGTCTACTACGGGCGACGGTCATCCCTCTGGTGAACTCTTAGTTCAACCAATTGACGTTCCATGTCTGGTATGTGTCTTTCGCACACCATATGGCGTACTCGGAGCCCTATGACTTCAGCTCGTGATTCAGCCAGTGCTTGTAACAGGGTTTCATGGTTTCTCTCCGATCTCTCGTGAGTATATGCTAGATGAATGGTGTAGAGGGTATGCATTCTAGCATAGGCGACTACTTCTGAAATCTGACGTAGAGCTGTCTTGCCTTGAATCTCATTATGGGCCCTTCTGTGGACCAAGGTTGGCAAGACTCTATCTGCTGAGCCCCCATTGCTCGAGTCGTAAAAGATTCGGTCACCATCAAATAGCATAAACTGATCTTGTCCTTGGCTCCCTGTTTCCAAGCATTCCACTCACTCAGGGTCGGGCCATAAAAAGCCGGAAGAGGGTTAGGAATTGGAAAGGAGCCGCTTGGGGTAGGTTCTCAACCTCTGGTTCGGGGTTAGTATCATACAAAAGTTCTTCATCACGGTGATCATCCAAGGGGATAGGATGATCATTCTCTGGTTCTTCTCCAAACCAACCAGCTATGACTTCATTCGGAAGATACTGGTTGTCAAGGGGATGGAGTCCAGCTATGATTTCTATGCGAGAATTTAGGGTAAAAGGATAATTATTAGACAAACTATCTAGATAATTATTTAGGAAACCTTCATTAGTTACACCGCTATTTGTGAAGTGCATACCAGCTATGTGTAATCTAAACAGGATAGACCTTCGAATAAGTGACCTTAATTCCTTATTCACACAGAATAGGGGTAAGGCAAAATTATCACAGATTCTGAGTCTATAACATCCTAATTACATGTAGCCTCAGTGTATCCACTTAGCAACTATTCAACTTAATAATGAAGATCCCGTTTTAATTCTCAAGTATATAGTACTTATAGTAACACCAAATACTCCTATAGTATTTTAAATTTATTGTTATGTTCTATTGTTCTCATTGTGGTGGGGTTGGTAAGATTTTAGCATTGTTGCAACCACACACTTAAACTTAGGCACATGCTAGTCAACCCTCGGATAATATAGGTGATCAGGCTATATCTTCCCAGTGTTGACCATATGTCTCTAAGCCCACTTGTGTTGCCCAACAATCGTAATTCTTTTGTACTGTCCTAATGACATTGATTTTAGTATGAATGCAGCACGTATACTTACTTAAATATTTTATTATTTAAAGTATAACTATTGGTCAGAGTATTTTTAATCCCTTATGTATTTATAGTTAGTATATCTTTTATGAGTTGATATACTTAATTCACTATAAACAATGCTCTGATACCAATCTGTCACACCCCAAAACCAAGAACGGCGGAAACGTTCTGGGGCGGAGGACGTCATGTATAATATCAACAAAAATGTAAAGTAGTAAACAAGCAACAACATCATCCATTGCATTAATAATATAATTATTATACAAATGTGTTCTGTCAAATTCTGATAAACACTAAAGCATAAATCAAAATGAAAGATAAGTCTTGAACAAGCTCCATCTTCCTTTCTCCTTGCATCTGTACCTGTCTATGATGACCTGAGGATACAAGTAATTTTGAAAGCGAGTATCAGCTTTGAAGCTGGTGAGATCATAAGTATTTAGTGTCTTAATTTGTATGTATGTATTTGTATGTAAGAATTTATAAGTATATGTATTGTAAGAATTTGTAAGTGTATATGAACTGTAAGTGTTTGAAAAAACCCTAGAAATCCCTATGATTCCTACTAGTATATGAAGGTGTCTCCTACCGAGGCCTAACTATTCTGAATGTAGTCTTCTACCAAGACCTAACTGTTCTCAATGTTCGTTTCTTGTAAGAGTGTGTAATTTTCCCAAGTGTAACTATTATTAACAAAATATAGTTTTTACATTTATAGTTTAAGTGAAAAGATCACTAAATATATGTACAGGGAAAAATTAATGTAGTACTAAAACGTAGCGCTATAAGAACTATTGCTGTACTAATTGCCTTAAACCGGATTTATATTAAGGCATTATGTGATAAATTGCACCATACTATCGACGGATAACAACGACATACGAATGGTCGTAATAACGGAATGACGTTTGGCACCCGCAGACCTGCAGGTCCGGCTGTAGCTAGCAGCAAGGTGTAGGATTGTCAATCCAGTATAGATCTATACGCAAACTCACGCTCTCCCTACAAGAGACTCTGGCTACAACTCGAGTCATGACATTTAAGTCATGCTCCGATTTAAATCACAATAATTATCGTATTCTCGTATATGTACTGTAATGAACTGTTCTAACTGTAATGTACGTGCTCTCTACCTAGCAAGTATAGTAATGTAATGAACTGTTCTAACTGTAATGTACGTGCTCTCTACCTAGCAAGTATAGTAATGTAATGAACTGTTCTAACTGTAATGTACGTGCTCTCTACCTAGCAAGTATAGTAATGTAATGAACTGTTCTAACCGTAATGTACGTGTTCTCTACCTAGCAAGTATAGTAATGTAATCATCCTAGTATAGTTGTATATGTAATGTATTGTAATGTTCTAGAAAGTATTGACTCATGAATGAACTGACTCATTGTATGATATCGTGTTCTAGTAATAGTTCTAGTATCTCCCTAAACTACCCCTATGGTAGTTTACTAGTAATCTAACTGGTACGTATGGACATGGATGTATACCCTTGCTACCCAAGGGCATGGGATGAACTGGAAGGACCTTTTATGACTATATATGTACACATGATATATAACTAATATTTAAATGACTTTCGGACGAGTACCCGATATCCCACCAGACCACATCTCAAGCGCGAAAAGGAAATAGGGTGGATAGCCTTCCTAAGTCTTTTAAACATTTCTTATATAACTATACATATAGAGGCATGCAATTTATAATATAAAAGCATAATAAGTTTTGTAAGACATTTGAAACAGAAATATTATTTTAAGAAAAGATCGACTTGATGTCAATCTATAAAACAATTTGAAGGCATAAGTTTGATAAAACAGTTTAAGTATAAGGAAACATTTGTTTGAAACACAGTTGTAAATAAGTTTGAACGGTAATGTACAGAGTAAAATGTACAGTGTAATAAGGAGTTTAAAACATATAAAATGTTTATAAAAATTATTTGAAGAAACTGTTTGGTAAAATGGCTAATGAGTAGCCAAATCATTTGAATGTTGTATATTAATCACATGTGATTGATGTAATAACTAGCGTAATTCTACTTATTAATCACATGTGATTGATATAAGAAGTAGCATGATTCTACTTGTATCCCCCCCCCCCCATAAAACATTTAAAAATAGTTTAAAACCTTAGTTAAGGGGTATGAACTCACCTGTAGTAAGTGACTGGAATTGAACGGACTGTTGTCGTACGGAAGGATCAGACAAGTGCTTGGTGTCAACTGAAGACTTAGACACACAAAATGATCCTAATTACGTATGAAGACATATGTATATAAATAATTAGTGATTAAAACACTAATTATACAAGTATAAACATTTAAACGCGAGGAAAACACTTTTGGTCAAGTGCTAGGAGGCTAATGGGTTGCAACAAAGGAGTGCAATGCCCCTAATGGAAGTTTATGGTCAAATGACCATATGTTTTGGATTTTACGGCCCAGGGGAGTAAACTCCTGGCCGTAAACTCTCCTTAGGGTCCTTAATTGAAGCTTAGAATTACTACAACTCTAGTGGGGAATTGTTTCAAGGATATACAAGTGTTTGGGTACCATATTGTTGGGTTGCAGATTCGTTTAGTATTGCGTCATTGGGCTCAGCTAATAGTCCAATAGTTTTGTACTCCGGTTTGGGCCTGTCCAACCGTGAGCCTGTTAGGTTTACTATATAAGAATATGCTTGCATGCATATTAGGTTAACGATTTAGAGAAAACGATCTAGAATACAATAGAAGAGAATTACGACAACTTTGATTTTCTTTATCGTTCCTGTAAACCTGTTAACCCTCTACAGTTGATGTTCTTGATTGAGCTCTTCTGAGGGTTGTTTTATAATCATTCGACACGTTTGATTCATTCTTGAGTTGTTCTTTGTTTTTGCGTTCTTGTTGTTTAATCTTTATTTACCTGTTTAAGATCTAATCGATCTTCAAAATTAAGTTTTAATCTCATCAATTGGTATCAGAGCAGGAGGCTGTGTAATCGATACACTTCTTTTCTGTGAAAAAGGTTTCAATTAGGGTTTTCCGCAATTACTGATATTTATTGAGCCGTCATCTCATTATTGACGTATCTTGATATTTATTGTTTTGCCCTAATCTGATTTATTACAAGTCTGATCATTAAACAGGTTATTCGATCATTATGGACGAGTCGCAATCTAATCCCATCAATATTTCGAACAGCATTGGATCTACCACGAAGATTCTCATCCTGTACACCCATGATTATGAAGTCTGGGCGCATCACTTTGAAGATTACGTTATAGGATCTGAGGATAATGGATACCTCATCTGGGAAGCAATTATTTCTGGAACGTTTTCTCATTCTGCAACTTCAAGGATTATTAAAACTCAAAAGGAGTATAATGATCTACTGAAGGATGTTAAAGATATTGCGCAAGATGAAAAAGATAAATTCCAGTGCAATATCAAGGCGTTAAGATTAATCAGATTCGCCCTTCAGTCCGACACTTTCAGGTTTGTAAGTTCATGCACGACGGCAAAGGAAGTTTGGGATAGGCTACGTGAATTGTACTCTACAGACGAGGATCTTGAACACTCTATCCAAACCTTACTCTTGTCTGAGTTTGGAGAGTTCAGGCAAGGAGCCGAAGAAACTGTGACCCAAACGTTCGATCGCTTCAATCATCTTCTCAGCAAGATGATCAAACATGACATCGAAAGGAAGCTTATCGAGCAGAAGGTTACGTTTTTAAATGGTCTAAGATCAGAGTGGAGAGCAGTGGTGTCTACAGTTAAAGCCCATGAGCAGTTTAAATCATATTTGTAACAACGCAAAATTTTCAACAAATTTTTCATTTTCAAAACATAATTGTTTCCATTTAAAACAAGGCATAAATAGTTTAATTATTCTGTCAAATACAATTATTCAAAATCCCAAGATCATAAAAACAATCTTCAGTGTGTATCGATCACGCCGGCGCCTTCCCACGGTCCTCGCTAGTACCTGAAATACATGCACAACAACTGTAAGCATAAATGCTTAGTGAGTTCCCCAATATACACTTACGCACATACGCCTTTCCAGGCCCTGACCTTCCGGTCATCAATACAACGCCTTCCGGCCCATAACATAATCGCCTTCCGGCCCATAACATATTGCCTTCCGGCCCACATATCATACATAGCACATATAACAATTAACTTACCACATATAGCATACAAATCACATAACATATCCGACCTTCCGGTCACACAGTCAAACCCTTCCGGGTACAGTATAGTGAGAAGACTCACCTCGTAAAAGCTGGGCGCTAGCAAATCCCGAAATGACTCGTGCACAACCGACGAGCTACAACCTCCCTATAACATTACATAACTCATTAATACTTATATCTTCTAAGTGTGACTATCCCTAAGAAGTCAGACTTAGGTCAACTCTGGTCAACGGTCAACGGTCAGCTCAACCAGACTCGGCGAGTACCATGGCGACTCGGCGAGTCTAGACGTCCTCCAACTTTCTGAGATTCCTTATCTACTCGTCGAGTACCCTCCTCGACCCGACGAGTTACTCCTGGAAGAATCGCGGGGCCACCCCGAATCCACTCGCCGAGTCTGAAGAACAACTCGGCAAGTCCCAGTGAATCTTCAAGCTACTCGCCGAGCCTGAAGAACAACTCGGCGAGTCCATGCCATGCAGACGAGCAACTGCTTCCTGAATTACGTATGGTCCCAAGATATACAACCATGGGACTCTCTGGACTTCTAAACATCTCATTACTGTGGGTATAACGTCTGGGTAATCACATAATAACCCATCTAATCACTAAATGGGTTTTCATAAACCCTAGGTTCATAAACACATTAACTAACAGAAGGGAATCCGAAACATTACCTGGAATATGCCCTCTCTGTGTCTCCAAACCACAGAACTCGAATCCCTTGCTGTTCCTTTAGCCAAAACCCTTCTCCTCCTTGCCCAACAATTTCTTCAAGCCCTAATATCCTCCAATCTTGCTCTAGATGTCCACAGCCGTTTAGGGTTCCTCTCAGCCGACTAAAAACGGACAATGACGGCCTATGAGGGTATTATATACGATTCAAAACTGAACGGTTAGGGTTTCTGCTGAACAGCGTCGACTCGCCGAGTCCATATCTGGACTCGTCGAGTCCAGTCGCGGACCCGTGACCAAGTCTGCGATCCTACTCGGCGAGTCTAGGCTCCAACTCGCCGAGTCCCCTCTCAACTCACCCCAAAACATAATTAAACAATACCTGAGATTTCGGGCTGTTACAACTCTTCCCCACTTGGATTAGACTTCGCCCTCGAAGTCTCACTCTGCAAATAGTTCCGGATGCTGCCCCCGCATCTCGCGTTCCGGTTCCCAAGTCATTTCCGATCCCTTACGGTGTTGCCATTGAACCAACACCAGAGGTACCTCCTTGTTCCTCAGAACCTTGATCTTCCGATCCCTGATAGCCACTAGTCTCTCCGCGTAGTTCAGGCTCGCATCCACCTGAATATCCTCTAATGGAACCACTGCCGACTCATCGGCTATGCACTTCCTCAACTGCGACACATGAAAAGTGCCATGGATCTGACCCAACTCCGCTGAAGAACTCTCACTGATGGCAAGGAAGTGTGCACTCTTCGTCAACCTATCCACGATCACCCAAATTGCATCAACTCCCCTAGCAGTCCTCGGCAATTTGGTGATAAAATCCATGGTGATCTGTTCCCACTTCCACTCGGGGATCTCCAATGGCTGTAACTTGCCATGCGGTCTCTGGTGCTCAGCCTTAACCCTACGGCAGGTCAAGCACCTCTCAACGAACCATGCCACGTCCCTCTTCATACAGGGCCACCAATATTCCTTCCTCAAATCCAAATACATCTTTGTAGCACCGGGATGAATCGAGAATTTCGATCTATGAGCCTCTTCCATCAAAGTAGTACGCGTGCCGCCCACGAACGGTACCCAAATCCGACCCTGAAACGTCATAAGCCCTCGACTATCCTTGACAAGCTCTGAGATTAACCCCACAACCCGCTCTTTCTTCTGCATTTCTGGTCGCACAGCTTCAGCCTGTGCCCTACGAATATCATCCAATACAGGAGTCATCACAGTCAGTCTCAAGCATACGTCTCGCAATGGAGTGTTCTCCGCCCTGCGGCTCAATGCATCGGCTACCACATTAGCCTTGCCTGGGTGGTACAGGATCTCACAATCATAATCCTTGACCACATCCAACCACCTCCTCTGACGCATATTTAGGTTGGGCTGATCCATCAAATACTTCAAACTCTTATGATCCGTGTAAATCGTACATCGAACCCCATACAAGTAGTGACGCCAAATCTTGAGAGCGAACACTACTGCCCCCAACTCTAAATCATGCGTGGGATATCTCGCCTCATGAGGCTTCAGCTGCCTCGACGCATAAGCTATCACATGACCCCTCTGCATCAACACTGCACCCAATCCCGAAATCGATGCGTCGCAATATACCACGAAATCTTCCATCCCTTCTGGGAGAGCTAATACCGGGGCTTCGCACAATCTCTGGCGAAGTGTCTCAAAGGAGGTCTGCTGCTCGGGCCCCCATGAGAATGCAACACCCTTCCGGGTCAATCTGGTGAGTGGCACTGCGATCTTGGAGAAATCCTTGATAAATCTCCGATAATACCCTGCCAACCCAAGGAAACTTCTGATCTCAGAGGGTGACTTCGGCACCTCCCAACTCATCACCGCCTCAACCTTGGCCGGATCGACCAATATCCCTTTCTGATTAACCACATGTCCTAGAAACTGGACCTCCCGCAACCAGAAGTCACATTTGGAGAACTTTGCATAAAGCTTCTCCGATCTCAATACCTCCAGGACCTCCCTCAAATGCTCCTCATGCTGCTCTCTAGATCTCGAATATACCAGAATGTCGTCGATAAATACAATCACCGACCGATCCAACATCGGCCTGCATACCCTGTTCATGAGATCCATGAACACAGCCGGGGCGTTGGTGAGTCCAAAAGGCATCACCACAAACTCATAATGCCCATATCGCGTCCTAAACGCTGTCTTCTGGACGTCCTCATTCCGTACTCTCACCTGATGGTATCCCGACCTCAAAAAAATCTTGGAAAACCAAGATGCTCCCTGCAACTGATCGAATAAATCATCGATCCTCGGCAACGGGTAACGGTTCTTGACCGTTAGCTTGTTCAACTCCCGGTAATCAATGCACATCCGGTGTGAACCATCCTTCTTCTTGACGAACAGAATAGGTGCTCCCCATGGCGAGCTGCTCGGCCGAATGAATCCCTTTCCCAGCAACTCCTGGAGTTGCGAGGACAACTCTTGCATCTCTGGAGGTGCAAGACGATAGGGCACTTTAGCAATAGGCGCGGCCCCCGGAACCAGATCGATACCAAACTCTACTTGCCTCACAGGAGGTACTCCCGGCAGTTCCTCGGGAAAAACATCTGAAAACTCGCGCACCACAGGGACCTCCTTAACTGACTTCGGTCTCTCGGAAACCTCCCGCGTATCCATCACATACGCCACAAAACCCTTACAGCCCTGCTGTAGACACTGCCTCGCCCTAGCGGCCGAACAAAAAGCTGATCCTGAACGGGTACCCTCACCGTACACCGAAAGAACTCCCCCTCTATGGTCTCGTATGGTCACCAACTGACGCTCACAGTCGATGACAGCGCCGAATCGGCTCAACCAGTCCATGCCCACGATAACACAGACGTCACCCATCGCAATAGGAATCAGGTCAATCGGGAATTCAACCCCGAAAATCTCTAGCACACATCCTCGAAGAACCTCTGTGGCATAAATCGATTTCTCGTCAGCTATAGAAACTCTCAAAGGTCGACTCAACGACTCACGACTAACACTGATATGCTGACTAAAGGCTAAGGACACAAAGGACCTACTAGCACCCGAGTCAAATAACACTAAGGCAGGCACAGAGTTCACAAGGAAGGTACCTACGCATATAATAACATAAGCATAACATCTCGACATTAAAATAAATACATGAATTACGACATACCTGCCACAACATCGGGCGCAGCGCGGACCTCCTCCGCAGTCAGCTGAAAGGCTCTCCCACGAGCCCTCGGGGCCTCGACCTTCACCGGTCGAGTCTCAGTAGTCCTGGCAGCAGGTGCAGATCCCTGACGAAGCTGAGGGCACTCGGCCTTCCGATGGCCGGTCTGGTTGCAATGAAAGCAAACCGTAAATCCCTTGGGACACTCCCTAGCAATGTGTCCCTCCTTGCCACACTTGTAGCAAGCACCGGCTCGACACGCCCCATCGTGACCCTTGCGGCACTTTATGCAAATGCGGTTCTTCGAACCTCCCGTCCTCGAATCGGCGGACTTGATCCGCTTGGCTGCCGGCTGAGACTGAGCCGGCCGCCGGTCTGCCTGCTGAGACTCGGCCTCCTCCCTGGCTTGAGTCTCTAACTCGATCTCACGCTTCCTGGCATTCGCCTGAAGCTCAGTAAAAGTATGGTAAGTGGAGTTTGACACAAACTCCCGGATCTCCCTCCTCATAACACCCAAGTACCGGCTCATCCGAGCCTACTCTGTGGCCACCAGCTCGGGGCAAAACATCGCCCTCTCATGGAACTTCCGCGTGATCGCCGCCACCGAATCAGTACCCTGCTTGAGGGTTAAGAACTCCTGAACCAATCGTTCCCGCTCCACCGGGGGAACGTACTCATCCCTGAACATGGTAGTGAACCCCTCCCATGTCACTGCCGCAGTCTCTGCCAAAGTGAAGTTCGCCGTCACGAACTTCCACCAGTCCTTTGCTCCCAGACGGAGCTGGTTCAAAGCGAACCGTACCCTCAGGTGCTCCGGGCATGAACAAGTGTAGAAGCACCCCTCTATATCTGCGATCCACCTCATCGCAGCAATCGGATCCTGCGTCCCATCGAACTCTGGTGGCTTCGTGTTGCTGAACTCCCGAAACAGCAACGAGTCGCCCCCCTGTGGCCTAGCAGCGGCCACAGCTGCGGTAGCTGCAGCGGTTGCAGCCTCAGTCAACGCGGCGTACCGCTCATCGAATGTCTCCATCAGGGTGGTCTTGATAGACCCAAACATCTCCGGGATCTCAGCCCGGATCGCCGCCGCCACCTCCTCGTGAATCATCTGACGAATATCCTCGTCACTCACACCGCTCGTACTCGCTCCGTGACGCGGTCTAACCATGATGTCTCTGAAATACAACATAAAACTATCAGAGACTCCATCAAGTGTAATTGCACTCGATAACGCGACCCTACCCCGTCCCCGATATCCAGGGATTCTTACTTGGGTTTTCCACTGACCCGGTGTCCTCGGTAGTACGGGCCCAATACTACCGACCACACCGCATCAGTGTTCATCCCAAGTCCTCCTCCCCAAACTTCGGATAGTGAGTACTCTACTTCTGATATACACTATCTACTCGCATACTAGCAAAGCATCTCATATAAGCAAACTTCCCTAGACTAAGGCATCACAAATCAGGCCACTCTAGTCCTATCATGAATACCTAGTCTTCTAGCATGCATAACAATTCACATCATATAATATTGTAAGGTATTTTGGGGATCTTTACCGTTCGGGCGCTGACTGATCGTACACACTGCTTCTTTCTTGCTTACCACAAAACCATTTACAAAAGTTTATGCCTTTATTTGAAAAGTTTCCTCGAATCCTCGGTTTGAGTTCAGTTACCCCCGAAGGTGCACCCGAATCTCTCAAACCAAGGCTCTGATACCAATTGTAACAACGCAAAATTTTCAACAAATCTTTCATTTTCAAAACATAATTGTTTCCATTTAAAACAAGGCATAAATAGTTTAATTATTTTGTCAAATACAATTATTCAAAATCCCAAGATCATAAAAACAATCTTCAGTGTGTATCGATCACGCCGGCGCCTTCCCACGGTCCTCGCTAGTACCTGAAATACATGCACAACAACTGTAAGCATAAATGCTTAGTGAGTTCCCCAATATACACTTACGCACATACGCCTTTCCAGGCCCTGACCTTCCGGTCATCAATACAACGCCTTCCGGCCCATAACATAATCGCCTTCCGGCCCATAACATATTGCCTTCCGGCCCACATATCATACATAGCACATATAACAATTAACTTACCACATATAGCATACATATCACATAACATATCCGACCTTCCGGTCACACAGTCAAACCCTTCCGGGTACAGTATAGTGAGAAGACTCACCTCGTAAAAGCTGGGCGCTAGCAAATCCCGAAATGACTCGTGCACAACCGACGAGCTACAACCTCCCTATAACATTACATAACTCATTAATACTTATATCTTCTAAGTGTGACTATCCCTAAGAAGTCAGACTTAGGTCAACTCTGGTCAACGGTCAACGGTCAGCTCAACCGGACTCGGCGAGTACCATGGCGACTCGGCGAGTCTAGACGTCCTCCAACTTTCTGAGATTCCTTATCTACTCGTCGAGTACCCTCCTCGACCCGACGAGTTACTCCTGGAAGAATCGCGGGGCCACCCCGAATCCACTCGCCGAGTCTGAAGAACAACTCGGCAAGTCCCAGTGAATCTTCAAGCTACTCGCCGAGCCTGAAGAACAACTCGGCGAGTCCATGCCATGCAGACGAGCAACTGCTTCCTGAATTACGTATGGTCCCAAGATATACAACCATGGGACTCTCTGGACTTCTAAACATCTCATTACTGTGGGTATAACGTCTGGGTAATCACATAATAACCCATCTAATCACTAAATGGGTTTTCATAAACCCTAGGTTCATAAACACATTAACTAACAGAAGGGAATCCGAAACATTACCTGGAATATGCCCTCTCTGTGTCTCCAAACCACAGAACTCGAATCCCTTGCTGTTCCTTTAGCCAAAACCCTTCTCCTCCTTGCCCAACAATTTCTTCAAGCCCTAATATCCTCCAATCTTGCTCTAGATGTCCACAGCCGTTTAGGGTTCCTCTCAGCCGACTAAAAACGGACAATGACGGCCTATGAGGGTATTATATACGATTCAAAACTGAACGGTTAGGGTTTCTGCTGAACAGCGTCGACTCGCCGAGTCCATATCTGGACTCGTCGAGTCCAGTCGCGGACCCGTGACCAAGTCTGCGATCCTACTCGGCGAGTCTAGGCTCCAACTCGCCGAGTCCCCTCTCAACTCACCCCAAAACATAATTAAACAATACCTGAGATTTCGGGCTGTTACAATATTCTTTGGCGAAACTGGTAGGTATTCTCAAGTCTCAGGAGAAAATTGTGCTGCAGGAAAAGAATGTTGTCTCAAGCCTAGGTTCGCTGGCCCTCTTGTCAAAAAGTAAAGTTGTGATGGAGGACGAAGACCTCCACTTGGAGGAGTATGACCTCACGGCTGAGGATTATGCTATGATGGTGTCTAACCCCAAGAGGTTCATTAAGAAGAGATTCCCCAGCAACAAAAACCGAAACTGGCAGGGGAGTTATAGTTCAGAAAAGGTTAAAGATGAACCGAAGATTGATGAGTCTAAGAAGGAACCGAAGGTAGAAGGTGATTCTGGAGTAAGTTGTTACTACTGTGGAGGGAAAAACCACTATGCTAAGGATTGTGTCCTCAAAAAGATGGCTGAAAAGGATGAGGAAAAGGATGAGGAAGCTTTGCTGCAGAAAAAGCTTGATGAGATGAGGAAGAAGAAATCTACCGCTAACCCTTCCATGAATGCTCTAATTGTGCAGGGTTCGGTTGCTGATGACGAGTTCGGTGGCGTGGAAGTTTGGTCAACCGACTCTGAAGACGATGAAGTGAGGAAGCCTTCTCATGGAAAGGCTTGTGTGGCAAAAGAGGAGAGCAGTGGAGGAAGGTGCTTGATGGTGTCTGAAGTATCTCAGATAAGGAGATACAACACTGATGGTGGGAGCAATGAACCGAAGGAGCAGCAGGATATGTGCTTTACAGCCAAACCGCTCAGCGTGCAGTTCAACGAGCTCGATGAACTGATCAAGAAGGTACAAACGGTGTTTGCTTCATTTAAAGTACCACAATGCTCATATGAAAAAGAACTAAAAAGTGTTAATTCTCGAATCTCTCAACTAGATAGTAGTTTAACTCAAACTCGAGTCACCAATTCTAACCTAACTGATCAATTAAGTAGGGTGTCTTCGAAGAGTGAGGAACGTCGCATGTGGATCAAGTTGAAGGAGTCAAAATTAGTTAAAATAAAAGATGAAAACATTTATTTACAAAGAGACAATTTAAAGCTGTTAAAACAGCGAAATGTTTTTTGTTTGATTGCAAAACGTCTTTACACTAATATTACTTAACTTCACTTGGACTGTGAAATAGGACAAAAGATTCATTGCATGATTTTGCCCTTCCTTGAGTTTAAGGAGGATGAAATTGATGCTGAAGCTTATAATTGTGAGAGTGTGATATCATCTGATGACGTCAATCCGACCTATATGTATGGACTGGAAAAAATAGAATCTTTCATTAAATCCAAGGACCATAAGGACATGCTGAAAAACCTTTTGGATGAAAATGATAGACTTAAACTGAGAACCAAAACCATACAAAAATTTGACTCTTTAAACGCCAACTTGAGCTCAAAAAACAAAATTGATGTTGAAAATGCATCTGAGCTTAATGAGGATGACAATATGAGTGAAATTTCTGTAGAGGACACAGTTGACTGCTCAGAATTTGTGAAAAGCAAACCTGAAAACCACAAGAATCTAATTTCAAAAAATTCAGTGGAGTTCGCTCGTTTGTCCCAACAAAAGACCCCGATCTTAGCAGAGAAAGCGGTTGTATATCAAAAGGTCAGGACCACTCAAAATCAAGTGTACAAGGTCACAGGAGTAACCGAACATCAGACTGCTGAACTCACAGCAATTGTAAACGAAGACAATGCTGATGGCTGCGATGAGTTCTTCTGGTCAGCTCCAATCGATAATGCAGATGAAACGGTAGGCTTATCAGAAAGGACCTCATGGATAAGTAAAGGTAGATACATACCAGAACCCTTGAACAAGCCAGATAATTTCGATGTGCCAAGTACCAGTGGTACGAAAGACATTCCTCAAGAAAATGGAAATTCGGAAAAAGAAGACGTTCCCTCTAGTTCCTCAATTCAAAGTGAAACTTCCACAGTTCAAAGTGAACCAGCCAAAGAGAAACCGAAAATGAAAGCCAATATACATCATCAACCGAAGCAGATGAGGAATCAGAAACGTCAAAGGAACCAGAGATACAGGAAGAATCTCTCTGAAAGGAAACAATTCTGGCAATCCTAGAATGCATATTTCTCACATCAAGACAAGAATCTAAAGTTTGAGAATAACCCTGTTAAAAAGCACGAGAGCCACAACAACCGAAAGCCAAGGTTCGGTTCGGAAAAGAATACCAACCGAAAGCAAAGGTTCGGTTCTGAGGATGACTCCAACCGAAAGCAAAGGTTCGGTTCTGAAATCAAAAGAGATCAAAACTCTAAGGTCAGTTCCACCAATGATCAAAAGCAAAAAGGCCACCTAGAGTCTCCAGCCAAGAAGTCATCTCAATCTAAGCCCTCTCAATCTTACTCATCTAATTCTTCTAATTCTTCCAATTCATCTCCATCTCACTCAAAAGTTCATTCTGTTCGTTCTCAAAAATCTCATTCGTCAGCTGAACAAAAAGGCAAACAGAAGGTTTCAGCATCCAAACCGGAATCTAAACCGAACGCACCTAATCCTAATAAAATCAAAGTTTTTACCATCAAAAAGAAAGATGAAACAACACTAATAAAACGAACATATCTTGTTGACATCTCTCTTACTATTCCTGTACCTGTGAAAGGCTCACGTGGACCCAAGAAACTTTGGGTTCCTAAATCTGCTTAATTTTTGCAGGTTATAAGTGACGAGCAGTTTGACGAAGAATGGTACATCGATAGTGGCTGCTCGCGTCACATGACAGGGAGGAAAGAAGAGCTCAGTGAATACAGGTCTCTTACAAATGGTGGCAACGTCAAGTTTGGAAATAACTCCTTCGGCACCATAAAGGGATACGGAATGATTACCAATGGTGATTTCACTATAAGGAAGGTGGCATACGTGGAAGGACTACAACACAACCTCATCAGTGTATCTCAACTTGTTGGAGGTACAGGTCTCAAAGTCTCATTCGACGATGAAGGTTCTGAAATTATTGAGAAGAAGACGAAGAAAGTAATTCTCAAATCAGAGTGTAAGGGTGAAATGTTTCCTCTAAACCTCAAACCCATCAAAGGAAACCCAGCTATATGCCTGTTATCAAAAGCACAATCTGACGAAAGCTGGTTGTGGCACCGAAGAGTCTCTCATCTCAACTTTAAAGATATCAACAAACTTGTCACTGGAGGTCATGTTCGAGGTCTTCCATTGCTCAAGTTCGATAGAGATCATTTGTGTGCTGCATGTGAAATGGGGAAGCAGAGTCGTCAAAGTCATCCATCTATAATTAACACTAAAGTTGTTGAACCACTCGAATTACTTCATATTGATTTGTGTGGTCCATCATCTATCGAAAGCATCGGTGGTAGCAAGTATATTCTTGTTATTGTTGATGACTTTTCGCAGTTTACATGGGTGTTCTTTCTAAAGCTCAAATCTGAAGCGACTCATAAGCTGAAAGTGTTCATCAAGCAGATTGAAGTACAGCTCAAGAAGGTTGTTCGCAACATCAGGAGCGACAATGGTCTGGAATTCAAAAATAGAGAATTTGAAGAATTTCTGGCAGAAAAGGGAATAAGTCACAACTTCTCAGCTCCCTACACACCTCAACAGGACAAAATTGTCGAAAGACGAAACCAATCTTTGTGTGAAGCTGCCCGAACAATGCTAAGTTTCGCTTCCTTACCTCTTTATTTTTGGGCTGATGCTATTTCTGCTGCTTGTTTTACACAGAACAGGTCTTTTCTCAACAAGCGATTCACGCTCACACCTTATGACATTCTCAACAACAGGAAGCCCAATGTGAAATTTTTCCACGTATTCGGCTCATGGTGTTTCATCTTTAACTCTAAAGAACACCGCAACAAGTTTGATGTCAAAGCCGACGAGGGAATCTTTCTGGGCTACTCTCTCACTTCCAAAGCATACAGAGTTCTAAACAAGTGTTCGAGAAAAATCAAAGAGACTTATTACGTGACTTTCGACGATAGCTATGTCAAAAAGCTATAGGCCAAAGACGACACAGCTGGGGAAATCTTTCCTCAAACTGGCCAAGTCACAGTCTCGATCGCTAATCTATTCGAAAAGTTTATGGAGCTATTTGACGAACCAGAGAAAGCTACTCTCTCAGAAGCAGGCGCAGCAGACAACAAGGTAGACCATATGAAGCAAATTGTCGAAGAAGCTGCCAGGAGAATGAACGAAGGAGGATCAAATTCTCACGAACCTCCATCAAACGATGCTTCAGTCGAGGGGGAGGATCAACCGTCATCAACTCAGCCAATCTCACATGTGGAGGGGGAGCCAAGCTCTCCAACTGCTCCCGAAAGTACTTCTCCAACCGAAAGTACTTCTCCAACCGAAAGTGCTTATTCAACCGAAAGTGCTTCACCATCCGAAGGTGCATCAACGCCTGAATACCCAGCACCACAAGAAACCTCTGAACCTCAAGTTTCTCAAAGTATTCCAGAAAGCTCATCTATCGAGGGGGAGCAAGCTGATATGTCATTCGACTACGAAAGCCAATCCGAGCCAGAAGAAATGATCAATGCTGAACTGGACCCAACCTTTGATCCAAACTACCCTCCTCTTACCAAATGGACCAGAGATCATCCTATCTCTCAAGTTGTTGGTGATGTTTCTGAAAAGGTTCTAACCCGATCACAACTCAAGGCAAAATAGACATCCTTATTTTCCAAAGTTGAATTTTGCATGTTTAACTCATTCGTATCAAAAGTTGAACCGAAGACAGTTAACACTGCTCTCGATCACTCCGATTGGGTTCAAGCGATGCAAGACGAACTGAACGAATTTGAAGGGAACAAAGTCTGGCGCCTCATTCCAACTCCTCCAGATGCCTCGGTTGTTGGTCTCAAATGGGTCTTTAGGAATAAAATGGAAAAGGAAGGGAACGTTATACGGAACAAAGCTCGTCTGGTAGTAAAAGGATATTGCCAGGAGGAAGGGATTGATTATGAAGAGACTTTCGCTCCTGTAGCCAGGCTGGAATCTGTAAGTATTTTCTTGCTTATGCTGCCCACAAAAACTTTCAAGTTTTCCAAATGGACGTCAAGTGTACATTTCTTAATGGAGAACTTGAAGAAACAGTGTATGTGGAGCAACCTCCTGGGTTCGTGAACGAAAAATATCCAAATCATTGCTACATTCTGGATAAAGCTGTGTATGGACTCAAACAAGTTCCGAGAGCCTGGTATGAAACGCTAACTAAATTCTTAAAGATGTCCAAATTCAAACAAGGTTCGGTTGACCCAACCTTCTTTCGCAAAAAGGAAGGTAACCACCTTATGATCGTTCAAATTTATGTCGATGATATCATCTTTGGCTCAACGAATCCCAGCCTAACAGCTGAATTCAGAAAGCTGATCGAGACTAAATTTGAAATGAGCTCAATGGGTCCTATTAACTTTTTCCTTGGCTTAAATATTAGACAGGGACCCGAAGGCATCTTTATCAATCAGGAAGCTTACACGAAGACTCTCCTAGCAAAGTTTGGTATGATGGGAGATTCCAAAGTCAAAGTCCCAATGGCATTCGGCACCAACCTAACTTCATCCCTAGACAAACCGGCTGTTGATATCACGCTCTATCGTCAAATGATAGGCTCGCTAATGTATCTTACTACCAGCAGGCCTGACATCATGTTTTTCTGTGTGTTATTGTGCTAGATTTCAGGCAAACCCACGCGAACCTCACATGCTTGCAGTGAAGAACATTTTACGATATCTCAAGCGAACTGCCTCCTTAGGTCTATGGCATCCTTCCAACTCAGGCTTCTTCGTTCAAGCCTACTCAGATGCAGACCTTGGAGGATGTGGACTCGATAGAAAAAGCACCACTGGCGGCTGTCAATTTCTTGACGGGAAGTTGGTTAGCTGGCAATCAAAGAAACAAACATGCGTGTCGTTGTCTACTGCCGAAGCTGAATACATAGCCGCTGCATCCTGCACCTCTCAAGTGATTTGGATCCAGAGTCAACTTCGAGACTATGGACTCAATATGAAGAAGATCCCACTATATTGTGACTCTGAAAGTGCAATTAGGATCTGTCATAACCCAGTGCAACACTCCAAAACCAAACACATAGCACTAAGGTATCACTTCATCAAAGATCATGTGGAAGATGGAAACGTTGAAGTACACTTTGTTCGAACCACTGATCAACTGGCTGATGTCTTTACCAAAGCTCTTCCTGAAGCATCATTCAACAGAATACAAGGGCTAGGTATGATGGAATCAGAGTCAGTACTTCAAACTACCTCTCAACCTCAATCGTAAGAAGCGAAATTGACCGAACGTTCAGGTTCAATTCCATCATCTGCACTCGCTCATCATTTCAAAGGTAGTTTTCTGGGTTGTAAATTTCTTGTACATAGTTGTTTATCTATTCGTCTAAAATATTACCTACTTGAATGTCAAAATTCCGTGGTTTCTAAAAATTTTTCAAAACCGAAACCAACCGAAGGGTCGGGTTCGGTTTTCCAAAATTTTTCAAAACCGAAACCAACCGAAGGTTCGGGTTCGGTTTTCCAAAATTTTTCAAAACCGAAACCAACCGAACGCTCGGGTTCGGTTTTCCAAAATTTTTTAAAACCGAAACCATCCGAACGCTCGGGTTCGGTTTTCCAAAATTTTTCAAAACCGAAACCAACCGAACGCTCGGGTTCGGTTTTTCAAAATTTTCCAAAACCGAAACCAACCGAACGCTCGGGTTCGGTTTTTCAAAACTTTTCTCAACCGAAACCAACCGAACGTTCGGGTTCGGTTACCAAATTTTTCCAAAGTTTTTTTTACTCTTTCTAAGTCTTTTTTTTCTTGCTTAATTTTTATTATTATTATTATTTTATTTTCTTTTAATTTTTTTTATATATATCAAAAACTCCAAAAATATTTTCTTATTTTATTTATGTGTTCGTTCGTTTATGGAAATATAATTGTTGGATTACTTAAGTGTCCCTAGAAGCATGCTGCTGTATGTGTCCCAAGCCTCATAAGATTCTGAATAATAGCCTTAATGACTTGGTATAAACAAACCTTGTCTTCCCAATTAGGCTACCACATTTATTCTAATCGTGAGCTACCTCACTCTCTTCTCATATGAGATAAGAGTTTTCTGCTTGGTCCTTATTTTTGCAGCTGAGGTACTTTAATTTCTTACACCATCTCCATTACATTTCTCCATTACATTCGTTTCATCAACGTAACCCTTGAGACTCTCAGAAATTACCACTGAGGTTTATGGTTACACAACAACTGTGTTTATGATCTTAGTTTCGTGCCACTACGAGCTGAGTGAAACCCAAAATTCAACACCAAATCTGAATTAACGGTGAACAATTAATTTGCTCAAGTTTTCACCAAAGAATTGACGGATGTACCTTGATGAAATCGCAAATTTTATTTTGTGTGATTCCTATGAAATTGTTAAACCCCATAACATTTCTTCCCTTGGGATCCAGTTTTACATTTTTTTTGTTGAGATTTCATGTTTTCCAAGCCACTTTAAAATTAATTCCTACCTACTTGTTCAACAGACTACACCGGTCTCACAAGTACTTTGTTCACTTTCTATCTTATTTCAAGATTAGGACTGTTGAATCAAAGATAAAGCCACCTTAAGTAGCCTAATTAAAAGAAGCCTTTCAACACTTATTAATAAGTGTTTGATCGTTATTTAACGGGAAACCACACTAACACTTTAAGGTCTCTCTTGACTTTGAAGGAAGAGATTCGTGTCCGGGATCATTTGTTTCGTGTCATTATTGACATCACATTTATTCCTAACAAGAGTTGCTTTATTTCTTTTCCTTTTACACTCTTCGCACGAAAATCTTTGATTTTCCAAAATTCTGGTACTAATAATTACAGGCTGTTTTACTGAATTGGAGGTTATTTACAAGTTGTGGTCAAAAACAATCCACGTGGGAGATTTATTCAATAGATGCCATTCAAAAGATAAGATGAAGGGTTGCTGACTCAGGTGGGAGATAAACGGATTGAATTTCAAACGGCGGTAAAAAAGGACGCATGCAAATTCGAAACACCCATTCTTTTACTGACATAATGGACGCGTGTGCGAATTTCAAGCGGTTCCTCTCTGGCACTTAAAGGCGCGTGTGGATTTGAAACGGTTTGTTCTGAAACGGCGCTTGTTGGGCGGCGTGTTCCTAGGAATCTGACACTCTCTCTCCTACGTGATCATCGCATGCCTTAACTGTCACGCATCTGTCATTCCGGGAAACCTTTTCGTATTTCCATAGAAGATTTGAACCGATTTTCCTCTCTCCTTTCACCCACTATAAAAGGCAGTCTACACTCCCATTTACCTCTTTACTGCATCCGAATTTCCAAGAGAGCAAAAATTCCCTAAAGCTTTTACTGTTCATCTTCTTCTTCCCAACTTCAACAATGGCAGAATCATCCTCAATCTATGCCACATCACACATCCTTCCCATTCACCCTCAACAGTGTTTGGTGATTGACCTAACCCCTCAGGCGTACGATTCCTACATGTTCCCGATTATTGAGTGCCTGAAGTACTCGTCGATCGCTCCTGCACTTTCTAGGGTTGAGACTGTGCCCATGGAGCTCCTCTCGCAGGTGTATGCGACTGCACATTACGATAAAGCAGTCGATAGGGTGTTCTTCGAGGTTTCTGATCAGAAGACCTCGATTTCAAGGCAACGATTTGGTACATTGCTAGGGTTTGCTGCTGACCCTTCAAGGATTAATCCGGAGACGATTCCGATTGGGCATCTTTACAACATGTTTTACAATATGGGGTACACGGAGGTGCTCACCTCCGTCGCAAAGTTTAAAAAATCCTGCTTGCCGCCACAGTGGAACGGCATGTTTACAGTCCTCTTCAAGGGCTTATCTGAACGGAGCTCAGGATCCGATGGTTCTAGTCGACTGTTCTTGTCGATTATGTATGGCGTCTACAACGGAGTCAATCTTGACTATGGGTTTGTTCTCTGGCAACAACTCATCCAGAGCCTCTCTTCTTCTTCACGACATTCTGAGGTGTCGTATGCCCGGTTCTGGACTCTCATCACAAAATGGGCGATGGATAAATTTGATGTCCCCACTGCTGCTGGTGCATCGATGTCTTCGATCGGTTCTTTTCATACCACGAAGATTATCGTCTCAGATGCATCCAAGTTTTCTTTCATTGGCTCCATTCCGGAGACAATGTACGGTGATGTTCCATCTGACAGCAGGATCATCTGGACCATTAAGGAGTTCAAGGCGTTTGGACCTAGGGAATTCACACAGGAAATGCTCAAGTCCATCCATGATGCTGACAAACCTGTTAATAGGGGCAAAAAGGCGGATAAAGGGAAGCAAGTGACCAAAGCTGCTAAAGGTCCATCTCCTAGGAAGAGGAAACCAACCAAAGCTGCACAATCCCCACAACCGAAGAGACGAAAGACTCAACCGAAGCGCCAACTCATAATCGATTCCTCTTCGAGTGACTCAGAAGGCGAGAGTTCGGGTTCGAACGGCTCTCAAAGAGGCGAAACCCCTCCAAGAGGCAACACCCCACCCCGATCACCTACCCCAGACATGGCAATTCATGTCTCACCCATTCCCTCTCCTACTCAAACAATCCCTACTTCCATTTCCACCATAAACCCCACTACCACCATTCCAAAAACCTCTTTCCCTATACCACCACCCATTTTCACAGATACCACTACAACAAGTGCAAAGGTTACAACCAACGTATCTGATACGGGGGTTCATACCGATGCAACCGAAACACCACCTGTAACCGAACCACCTCATACAACCGAAACCCAGCATACAACCGAACCTATCCACACTCAACCACCACCCGAAACTACCCCCCCACCAACACTCAACCTGCACCTACACAAACCACCACACCCCCAGCTTCCCCACCCCTAACATCTCCAGATCATGCCTCTGATGGAGATAACCCTTTTCTTGGAGGGGAAAACATGACCTTCGATTTGGTCTACTTTAGTCCGTTTCAAGTTCAAAGCGACGACGAGGACGATGCTCCAGTAACAAAGAAGCATCTTAAGGAGCTAAACGAGAAGGTTGACTTGCTTCTTGCTTCATCCTCCAACATTCAGTCCTCTCTCTCTGAAGCCGCTCTTCAGAAGATTGTTGATGCCTTCTCCAGGGCTCAGCATGATTCCGTCGCTTCAGCCACTGCAGCAATTGACGCCTCCACAAAAGCTTGTGAGGCTGCGACCGCAAAAGTCGATAAACTATTCTCTGAAGCCTCTTCCCTGTTGAAGTCCTTACAGGAGAGCGTTGATGCTACAAAGACAACGTTGGAACCAATCGTTCAACAATTGGCCACGTTTGTCTCAACAGAGTTGAAGTCGTTCGCTACCCTTCGCCAATTCATCAGCGACAACAACTCGGCCCTTCGTGCCTCCATTGACGAGCGCCTCGCTAAACTTCAAGAGGATCTCACTGCCGAAAACTCGTTAATGGACGTTCTTGCTAGTAAAACCACCGCCCTCAAGGTCAAGAGCGCTCAGCTTTCAAACTCTCAGTAATAGATTGAAGCTCTTCGATCCGAACGGGAGGTTATCAAAACATGTGTTTCGGATGTACACTCTGCCCTATCCAACATCCTTGAAGCACACGATCCGATTCTCAATCATTCGGTGAGGCGAACCCTTGCTGAAAAACTTTCTCCTGCCCTGGACCTCCTCAGCAAAATAGAAGGGCTACCTAGTTTCGTGTCCACTCCGAAACAAGGGGGAGAACTGAAGTCCGGATCGAATCCACCTCCTTCCTCAAAAGCTGCTCACACAACCGAACCTCCTCCTACTGGTCAAACTTCAGGTTCTGGTGTGAAAGATAAAGGGAAGAAAATAGCTGAGGAAGAAGATGAAGATGATAAAGAAACCATTGCTGACTTGCTTAAACGCAAAAATAGTCGCAATGTTGAAAATGATAATGTTCGTGTGGCGCGAGAAGCTGAAGAAGCCGAACGCAAGAAGAAAGAAGCCCACGATCTCCTCGAGATCAGGAAGACTCTTTTCCCTGCTTGGACTCGGGAGAGAATGATAAAGGAGGCCAGAGATACTCCTAGCATCCTATGGCTCGAACCGGTGATCTCCTTCGACTGCTACAATTCTGTCGATTCGCAGTTCGATATGCCCTTGACTCGAAAGGCGTTTATCTTCCACGCCTTCTCCAACATTTTTGAAGTCCCTCATCCTAATCCTGAGGTTGATAGGGAGTTAATCGAATTCTATCTGAAGGCCGCTCAACCACAGTACCAAACATGGAGCGCTCAGAAGATCGTTAATGTTCGGGTTTTAAAGTCGTATATCGAAGGGAGATTCATCAACGTTCGATTCAGGGTGATTCGAGGGTCTGCTAGAACCGAACATCTTATATCTTTAGCAGATCTACCGAACCTCAACCCCCATGACTGGATTGTTCTGCATAACATCCTCTTGACGAATGAAGCTGAATATGGTCTGATTATAGACCATCTCAAAAGGATGTTAGTATGCTATATCATGGAGGTCGCCTTGATAGATCAGGAGGTAGCCACTGTCTTCAAAAAGAAACCGAAGATATCTTCTGTTGGCTCAGCCAGTGATCTCAATCAAATGAAGATGGGAAAGATTGACCCGAGGCGTAATTCGGTCATGTTCACTAGAGCAGAAGGACAGAAATGTCTCTTTGCTTTAGCGGATAAACATCTTTATACCACTACTTGTCTTGAGCATGTGTTAGGGATCATCCGTCGGTGTAAAGAGAATGCAGCGGACGATGTCAAATACTTCAACGATATGATCCAATGGTACATCAGATTCAGACAGACGATACTTGCTCTTATCTCTCGTCTGTTTCCGACTGTAAAGAAGAAGGTACCTGCCGCTGCTGCTGGCCCAAGTAACAAGTGAAGATCTCGCTCCAATTGACGCAAAGGGGGAGATTGTTGGGTTGCAGATTCGTTTAGTATTGCGTCATTGGGCTCAGCTAATAGTCCAATAATTTTGTACTCCGGTTTGGGCCTGTCCAACCGTGAGCCTGTTAGGTTTACTATATAAGAATATGCTTGCATGCATATTAGGTTAACGATTTAGAGAAAACGATCTAGAATACAATAGAAGAGAATTACGACAACTTTGATTTTCTTTATCGTTCCTGTAAACCTTTTAACCCTCTATAGTTGATGTTCTTGATCGAGCTCTTCTGAGGGTTGTTTTATAATCATTCGACACGTTTGATTCATTCTTGAGTTGTTCTTTGTTTTTGCGTTCTTGCTGTTTAATCTTTATTTACCTGTTTAAGATCTAATCGATCTTCAAAATTAAGTTTTAATCTCATCACATATGAACTCCTTTGGGGAGTTTACGGCCCATAGACCATATTCCCTTGGAGTTTACGGCCGTAAACTCCCTTGGGAGGGTGATTATGGTGTTTTCTAACCTCTAAATTAACTAGGAACAAATCTAGGCTTTGGTACTTGTCTTTAGAAGAGTTTATGGCACATTTGGCACCATTTTATGGAGTTTACGGCCCTAGAACCTTTTGGGCCGTAAACTCCCTTACTCTTGGAGTTCTGAGCGTGTTAGCAAGTCCAAAACTCATTTAGGTACATGCCCAAATTGGTCTCTTGGCTTAAGGAAGGAGTTAGGGTGTCATTTGACCCCTTTATAGGTGTTTACGGCCCAAGAGTTTGTCTTGGCCGTAAACTCCTTTTTCCTTGTGATTTCTTATGTTTGCTAGGCTATAAACACTTTAGGGTACTTGTCTTAATTTAATCTTAAGCCTTAGGAAGTGTTTCAAAGCATTTTGGCACTTAAAACTTGGAGTTTACGGCCTAAGAAGCTCCTTGGCCGTAAACTCCCTTCTAATCATGATTCCTAATTGTTTTGTGGTATAAGGCATGAATTGGAGGCTCCTAGTTCGAGTTCTAAAGCCTTGAGGGTCATTGGAACCCTTTAGGACCTTAAAATGGAGTTTACTCCCCAAGAACGTTCTTGGGCGGTAAACTCCCGGATCTCTTATATTTGACCTACAATCTATGTTAATAGGCATAAAACAAGCATTAAAACACAACTAGAGAAGTGTACTCACGATTTGGGATAAAAACCCGAAGATCCGTGAGAGAGAAAACGGTTTTTCTCTAGTTGGAATTGTGAATAATTAATGAATTTAGTTTAGAAATCTATTTATAGTCCTGAAATATTTTTGGCAGAAAATATTTTTATTCCTGGAACGAACTCTAATGTCCTAGAGTCTTGGAATAACAGTGTTGCACAAAACCCTAGCGCATCCACTCTCCTAATATCTCCTTAAGTGTAAAATCCTGAAAACTGCCAAACTTATACTCGAAATCTGACTTTACATTGTAACTGTTCTACATCTATTGGCTTGATATGGTTTGTTCAGAATAGAAATTTCAGGTTGTCACAGACACTTCTCTTCTTCAACACTCATCTACTGAAACTACTCAAGGTGAGTTCATACCCCTACATTTTCATGTTTTCTCAAGTTTTTAGGGGGGGGGGGGGGGGATACAAGTTAAAACACCAAGAACATAACTAAACTTTTCTAACAGCCTTCATCAGAAAAGTTCAACTCCATTCACGGACTGTTTTGGACAACTTAAACATTTTTGTTTTCAAAACTATTTTAGGTGCAATTAGCTCCAGTTCTTAGATTTAAAATGACTACTTTCACATCTTCATAAAATTTTTCTACAATTTATAGTGATTTTTACAAAACTGCCTATCATTTCAACACCAATCCGGACCAGTCTGTGATTATGGACTTTTTCACCCAAGTTGGAGGTCATTAAAAATCATGATAAAAATTATGAGTAAACTAGACACATTTTGGGAACTCTCAGAATTCACGGATTTAGTTTTTGACTTCGTATGATTTTTCTATGACTTTTCTAAAACAGCACAGAAAGGTTAAATTTAGTTAACAGCATATAAATTTCATAACACTTTGTATTATGTTGAGCAAAGTGTATAAAAATAAGTTATAAATATTGAATGTGTTTCCTTGTTAGTTTATCATCATAAAATGAAACTTAGTCATTCATGATAAGATTATTCATTCATTTAGAACACGTATATTAAGCTATAATAAGCATAGTTTATGGATTCATAACACAAATGCGTTTTCATAAAAGAGTTCTTATACATTACAAACGTTTTGGGATAAACTATAATAGGTATGGTTTATGTTTCCATTAACACAAAAAAAACATTTCGGAAGGTTTTATTCCCACAGAAAATGGTTTTACACTCATGCACACCACACGTAAACTTGTTAACCTAAATTGTGAGACAATCTCTTCCGTACGTCCGAGTGCGGAATCTAAATTCCTGGTAGTTATAATCAGAGTCTCCTGGAGGGAGAACATGATAGTTGTGTATAGATCTATATTGGGTTAGACACCCCACACCTGAGCTGCATGCAACAGCTAGACCGGCAGGTCTGTGGTGACAAGTGTCATTTCAGTTTCGCGACGCCTGAGAAACGTCGTGGCAGGTGTATTCAGTCATTAGTATGATTATAGCGGCTCACATAGGGATTTAACAACATAAAGTTTACAAGAATTTTCATAAATCAAAAGGGGTTTTATGTCGATTTAAAATCACTTTTTATATCAATAATTACGGATATTATGGTATATTTTCAGTCTTGGAATTTAAGACTACACGTCGTTCATTTCGGGATTTTTTCTCAAAAAAGGGTTTTACGCCAAGTTAAAACCACATTTATATCTTTAAGTATGACAAATACTTGTTCATTTTCGGTCCTGGTATTTAGGACCACATAACTATTATAAGGAAAATATTGGATTTTTCTTGGTAACATACATCTCTTTACAAAGATCGGTTTTCAAACTCTTACTGTCAAAAGCTTATGAACTCACCAACCTTTGTGTTGACACTTTTCAAAACTACTTGTATTCTCAGGAATTCAGTGAAATAGGAAATCAACAACGTTTTGAGGATGGGACGATAAATCGTCAAACAGTTCATTTTGTATCATAATGTAATTGACTCGAAACATGTAAACATATACTTTGGTGTAACTTTTTCAATTATATTTATGATGGTTGTATTTACTTTGAGCATTATTATACTCGTTGTTGTGATACTCTACATGAAGTCCTCCACCCCCAGACGTTTCCGCCATCCTTGGTTTGGGGGTGTGACAGATACCATATTAGATTCAATTATTCTTGTGTTTCATTTTGCATGTTTTGACTTCCAGAATAAACTAGGTTATTCTTCCGGAATGACTAAGTTATTCAAACCATCCACAGTCGGTCATATGTTGGAAGTAGATATGAATCAAGACTATCATGGGTTGGCTTGTAGAGGTCCAAGTTGGTGGACAAAGTTGTGCTACAACACTCATGAGTGATCATAAGTTCTTAGTATTGGATTCAACCCGCGCTCATTGGAATCACTTCATGGATTTTATCACGAGTGATCATGAGACGATAATATCTTATATTCTTCAAACCTAGAGATATGAGTTGTTACTATGAGTTGATTGTCATTGATTGCACGAAAACACATTCGGTAACTCGATGTTATAAAACGTGCCTTTGTGTATGATTTAACAAGTAGTAGAACAAGCCATATGAGTCGAAGTTTATCCATTCCTTTTTCCTTCGGGATAAAAGCGATATATGTGGGCCCCTCGATGATTTAATGATGATACATGTGAGTGCTTGGCCAAGCCAGGACTGATTTGATCTGCTCAATCAGTCAGTCATCATGAATCGGAAATCGAGAAACAACAAATGAACAGAGAGAATAATTTATAATCCATGTCTCAGTCCATATGATATCTAGAATAGAGGAATATATGATCCCTTATCTAATGGACAACTCATTGACAAAGGTCAGAGTTCATCGACAAGGTCAGAGTTTGACAGAAGCTTTTGAGAGCTACGATTGCCAGTCGGTTCTTGAAGTCATACGCAATAATAGTTTTAGACTTATCCAAGTGGGAGACTGTTGGATTAATGTCTATTTCCATAACTATAATTGGTAAGACTTGACCCGGCCCGGCATGGTCCATTTGGGTTGCATGGAATCATGCATTTGGATAGACTATAATGAGAGAAATAACACTTAAGGTTGGTTAATATATTATAAGTTCTAATATATTAATAAGGTTATTTAATTAGTATTGATCAAGAATTAATTTGGAATTAATTTAGTGATCAAAAGGAGACTAATTAAATATATGGGTTGATTGTGTAAATCATTCATTCTTATATATGTGGGCTTGTGATCCAAGATTCCTTATGTTGGACTAAGTCCATGGCATGACCCATGGATAATCCATGGAGCATAAGGAATGGGTAAAGTTATGAGTTACATGATGTAACCCTAATAGCCACCATATAAAAGAATCCCATGGCTCAAGAAATCGTGCACTAGTGTGTGAATATGAGGGCTAGACGATTTCAAGGAGTGTTCCATTTCTCTCAATTCATTCCATGTGAATTTGGTGTTGTGTGAACCATTTGAGGTGTCACACTTGGGGCACTAGGCACTCAAGCTTCATGAAGACATTCTACATCAAAGAGGTATGTAATTCTAGCTTGATATATTCATATGAATTAGTGTTATTATGCTAGTTAGGATGAATACCTTGGAAAGTTCATATTTGTATGTACAATAGAGAAAACATAGATCCAAGGTATTTAGGGTTGCATGTACACTTAGGAGTGTTAGAATGCTCAAAACCCTTCACTTAAGTCATAAAGCTCCTGACTTTATGGCTTAGCATGACTTAATGGGACCCAAATCAAAACCCTAAGTCCCAGGCTTCACCAAAAGACTACCAAAACATGCATGAAAGGTTTATACTAATCAAGATCCGAACTTTATGACTCTATAACCCCAACAAAGGCCAAATATGAAGCTCTAAGGTTCTAGAGTAACATTTACTCACAATAACCACCACAAAGGGACCAAAATCATAACAAAGTGCCACGTAGCTAGATCTACAAGAAAGAGTTGTCAAGGTTGAGACTTTATACCTCCAGAAGTTAGATCTAGGTTCACAAGGCCTAGATCCAAAAGCTCCAAGTCAAGCAATGATTCTTCAAGAAGTTCCTTCTTCCTCATCAAGCACTAAAACACATATAAATCACTATGAATCTCTAAAATCACTCAAATACAGGATAAGGGTCGATTTCTAGGGTTTAGAGGGATGGAGTCCAAAGATATTAGGGTTAGGTTATGAGATAAGGAGCTTAAATAGGGTCAAAGACCCTAAAATAGGGTTTGTGCTTGATTAGAGTACGACCAACGTACATATGGTATGCCCAACGTACTCTGAGGAGCACTCGCGACCATCCTGGTCAGTAGCCCAGCATACGAAGAGGTACGCCCCACATACTGCTCTCTTCACTAATACGTCTCACGTAAACTTAGTGTATGCCTCGTGTACATACCCAGCTAAACCTTAAAACAACCAAACTTCCGAAGGCCATAACTTCTTTGTTATAAGCCCGTTTCCGAAAATCCTTATATCCACAGAAAGGTAATGAGAAGCTCTACACTTTTATTAACTCATACCATCCTTAAGACCTTTCAAACAAAAATCCAATTTCCACAAAAGCCCGAATTGGCACTTTACCGAAATACCCCTAGGCTCCAAAACACGAGCCGAACACCCGGATCATTTCAAAAACATCACTCCCACCCAAATGGGCATAGATCTCACCTTGTCAAAGGCCCTAATCCTTATGATGACCGATCTTCAGGCCACGACCTTGAATTAGGAATCGATTACGAACAGGGCGTTACATCAACGCTCTATTACCACTTTGTTCGTGTTCCTCAATTTTGTGTAGATTTTGATATGTGCTTTGGTAGCAACTTATATTCATTTCATTTGTGGAATTGTTTAGTGATTTTGTTCCAAAAAGATGATCCATATTCATTGATTTCTCAGGTCCTCATATACATTGACCTATGTACGGGTCAAAACCAACTCTTCTATTTTGCTCCTAGGTATAATCAAAGAATCAGATATTTAAGACTATTTCACAATAAAAGATATATGATGTCATTTCTCTAGAAAAAAAAATTGAGGTTTGTCCTACAAAATTATTGTTTGCTGTGAAATTGTTTGACAAAAATCATGAATGTTTTTCAAGATTTCTTTTATAGGAATCTATATGAGCATTTTTATAGAAAAAAATAGCTTATAAACGATGTGATTTAAAATTATTTTATCTTTTAAAATCATAGATTTGACCATAAAATGCAAAAAATCTAACCTAATAAATGAAAAACATTTTTTCCAAATGTCATGTTCTCATTGAATTTGATACATGTCATTTTCTTGAAATTTTAGATTAATTATTATTCCATATGTCATTTTCTTGTGTGTTTCATTTTCATTTAATGTCTCATATATATATATATATATATATATATATATATATATATATATATATATATATATATATATATACACTTGCCGTTTACCCGCGCCAAGCGTCAGATGTAATTTTTTTTTTACTTTCAAAAATTAGTTTCTACAGACAATTAGTTCTTTTGTGCAAATAAGTTCACTACATCTAAACAATTATCAATAAGAATCATTTTAGTAGAAACGAAATCAACAAGAATTAACATGAAAGCTTGGGATTCTTTAGAAATGTACATAAACACATGAATGATTGTGAATTATTAATCGTGTAACACTTTTTTTATGCACCACATTTGATGTGTAGAGTGAATTCACTGTTGTTGAATCATTCATCTGAGTTCATTAATACTTTTGTATTGACACGTGATATCCTCCGGATAGTACCATATAAAGTTAGTCATGTGAGAAAACTGATTTTGAAAGATATCTACCTACAGTTGGAATTGTTTGTCCCTTGACTGTCATCACAAAACATAATCGAGTTGGAAATTGTTTCCTATTTAGCTTAAAATAGAAGATGTCATCTTCAGGCCAACATAGAAGAATTATTGACAAAATACCCTCTTTCCAACATGGTGACCAAGAGTTATGTCAGTTAAAATTTACATTGTTTCTGGAGTTCAAAAGAAAAGTATATTGTACAAAGTAGTCGAAGTATCTCGGTTTTTGGAAACGTTTCGAAGAACATGAAATTAATTCATTGATCAATGCTATTGGTGAATCACAATGGATGCTACGGGAATTGAATGCGTGGGGCGGTGAATAGTTTTCTTTTTGCGTGTAATTTTCTTTCGGAAAATAGTTTCAAAATGTTATATTGCAAAGGATATACAATCCTTGTAGTTTCCTTTTAAGCAATTTTTGATGTGTTCCTTAATATTTTCGAACGTCTACGGTACATGTAGTTTCTATTTAGACAATTTTTGATATGTTACTTATTCTTTTCTAACAATTTATTTTAGTCATTTGACGTTTTGTATATAAATGATAACTATTTAACTAATTTATAAATAAATGAGTAATCTAACACTTTTAATAGAACATTGAAATTTAATCTAGAATATAACATTTAGTATTTTGGATCGACTAAAATTAGAACATTAAAATTTTTTGATAGTCCTAAAATACAACTTTTTGTGTTTAAATTTGTGTTTTTAAACGAATTGATGCAAATTTAGTTGATTATTAATTAATAAAGTTTGTTTATAAAACGTTAATAAAAATAAAAGTAATGGCAATATTATATATGATAGTAATACTAATATATTACGAAATTCGGATATATCTATTATTAAAAGTAGTTAATCTAAAAATTAAACCAATAAATACTTTTTTTAGTCCGATAGTCTTGTACCTGAGAAAATTCTGATAAAAATAAATAAAATATCTACTCAAAATCTAGAAGCATATGTGTATTCTAAAATATAATCTAATCTTTCATACAACTTCAAATATATTATTCTTCATAGGAGTAAAACATTCCAACATCAAAAATAAATGTGTCGAATGAACACCAAAACTCAATTTAGAAAATTATCCAACTCATGCTCACACCTTAAATATGTTGTTTACCTACCATTTAAAGAAAAAAACTCATTTATAAAAGAATCACAAAGTGAGAGTCAATATTGGATCACTGCACCATTTAGTCCAACTCAAACCTCATCTTTTATCCGTCTTCTAAATCCAAAAAAAGAGTTGAATTTCATTTGTTGTTTTCCTTGGAAATTTGGACCCTTCAAATATAAGGGCATGTGCAATTTGCACTCCTTCATGGTAGGGTCAGCCTTCCAAGATCACATAACATCATTTTCTTCCATCGCTTTCCTCCAAGTTCTTTAAGAAAATTCAACCTCAAATATCAAATATTAGAGTTACAACAACACCTAAAATGTAGATGAAAACAGAGAACTAATTAGAATGTATGAAGAACCAAGCACTTAAAATCAACTTTAACCCCCTTGGGGATAAAGGTGTCAAACCAGTAGCAATGATTATAAGTTTATTACTTTTCCATATTTAACCTTTTCTGATCATGCCAATGAGCAGGCCTGCAAAAAAGTAATTTTAAGGTTAAAACCGGAATGATTTTCAAGAAACAAGTTCACAAGAATATGTAAGCATCGCAAATTCACAACAACAAACCAATTAACACTACTATGATCCCTCCTTGTATCAAATCAAAACTTTTTGCTAAGTAAAACAACTTCGAAAAATTCAAATTTTAAAAAATATATAGAATCACAAGAAAACTTAATGAAGTCAAGATTGAAAATTGCAAATCGAAAACATAAAATAAAATAAAAAAGCTGGAACCATGATAAAACCCTCTTAATCCTATTTTACTTCCCTTCCCCACAACAGGATAATCAGATCCGAGAAATAAAAAATGTTACAATAAACCTGCTGACAGCACATGTTGGTGCTGCTTATTGCCTGGTAAGTCTACCATTTTCAACTTTTTAATCAGTTTTAGCGAAAAGTCTATAATATATTACTCTGTTCCCGATGCAGAGCATTCCACATCCATTCAGCGGTTGTTTTTACCGAAAATGGATTTTGGCATGGTCATTGAATATGAATATGGGGAGATACATATATAATGGAAATGAATTGAATAGGCCTATGTTTATACTAGAAATGACAGTGAGAGAAGAGTATCAATGACAATTATAGTATACTGCCACCCGTGTTACTTCATCTCTCTCTCTCTCTCTCTCTCTCTCTCTCTCTCTCTCTCTCTCTCTCTCTCTCTCTCTCTCTCTCTCTCTCATACGTACACACTATTTCTTAACAATTAAATGAACTTTCCAAGCTTAAACAATAAAGTAAAAATGATTACTCTATAATTACTTTATGAAAGAGTTAGAGAAAAAGACTAACCAGTGCTCTCTTTGAGAACCCTTAACACCTGAAGGCCATTCTTGAATGTACAAACTTCTAAAAATGCTACAGGGGGTTAAATATATTTCTTTCAGGTTATTTCCCATTATGAGCAACTGAAAAAATCTTATATAACCTATCTTATTATATTTTAATCTCATTAACAAGATGTATAAAATAATTAAGATAAATATTAATACTTATCAGAAAAATGTTTAAAATAATCTTCTGACCAGAATGGGTAACAAAGTAGGAAGACAATGAATGAGAATGTGGAAAGTGAGGTCATGCAACTAACCCAATCGCTTTTCTTGAGGTATCTTCGAATTTGACACCGTGTAAATGAAATTATTCTAGCAAACAGTCATACTAAGCACAATTACTCATAAACTTAACATGATCATGATTAAAACAACTTGTAAACTTGAATTTAAAAAAATGAGATTACCACATTGGAACTTGTATTACCAATGCTCTTCGCCTGCAAGTAAGATCAGATATAAAACCATTTGATACAATAACCTAGGTAAGCAATGTCTGATTCTTTAATCACGGTGTATGTAACACCGTAAATTTCAAAACAAATTTTCATTTAAATTAATCATTTATTCTTAGAAACACTTGTTTAAAATCTCATTCATAATCGAATTACAAAACATAACTCCATTTTCACTTGCATAGAAAACCAGGATCCTCCAAAACATGACTCTTTCTCTGGTGTGTACAATCAAGTCGGTGTCGTCCCGTGATCCTAAAAGAAACCTGAAACACATACATAACACAAACACTGTAAGCACAAAGCTTAGTGAGTTCCCCAAAATATCACACACATAACACATATTAGCCACTCGAGGCTATAACTCTATGGGTCCGTGCACCCAAACTCTGTGAACCCTCAGGTTCTAACTCTGTGAACCTTCCGGTTCTAACTCTAGGAACCTTCCAGTTCCAACTCTGTAAACATGCACAGCATAAATCACATAGAAATAATGCAGTACAACACATAACATACATAGCATACAAATACTCTGTCACATAACTCTGGTTACCTACTCAAGGTAAAGTATAGTGAGAAGACTCACCTGGCAAGCAGAAAGCAGATATCTCCACACTTGAATCTCGAACTCGCCACCGCCTAACACATAAGGCAAATACTCTCATGACTATAACTCTCGAGACTAGAATCAACCCTCTCATGGCACTCTCTTAAGGGTAAAAGACTATTTTGCCCCTCACTTGGCCCAAAGGCCACATCGCTGACCAAACTCTAAAGTCAACGGTCAACTCTTGGTCAAGGACAAGGTCAAAGTCAACCCCTGACTGACCCTACTCGCCGAGTCAACCCTATGACTCGCCGAGTTCCCATAATCAGAACTTCACTCAATCCGCGACCTAACTCGCCGAGTCACCCCGAGACTCGTCGAGTCCAACAGCTCTGAGTCCACTCGCACACAACTCACCGAGTCATCCCTTGACTCACCGATTCTCGACTCAACCACGGAATATCGGGACTCTTCGACAATACTCGCCGAGTCCAAGAACAGACTCGCCGAGTCTAAGGCTATCATCAACCTACTCGCCGAGTTGTTCATACAACTCGCCGAGTTCCAGGCCATCTTCATCCAACTCGCCGAGTTGTTCTTCCAACTCGCCAAGTCCCAGCTCATCTTCAAGCAACTCGTCGAGTACACCCATATGACTCGCCGAGTACCACCGGTCTGAATCCATTCAGAAGCTTTCCAGGCCATGCAATTGCTCCAAAACATAGATCTAGCCTCCTACCACTCATCCATCACGTAAAGTGGAAAACTTTACATGAATCCAAAGAGATCTAGGCCATTTGCACATTGGGCTAGGGTTTGGGACATGTAAGCTTCACTAAACACTCCAACACAGGGACTTTCGTGCTCTCTGATTCTTCTCCCTTCCAGATCTGAGGTAGCAACCTCAGATCTAACCTCTAGACTTCCCATTACATCCATAGACAAGTTCCCACAAACCCCAAAATGAAGAAACAACATAACAACAGCCCAAGAATGAGATATTACCTCCAAGAGATGCCCCAACTGCAATGTAATTCGAATCCAAGCAAAGCCCCTTGCTCCAAGCCTTCAATCTCCCAAAATTCCTTCAATAATTACTTCTCCAAGCTCCAATACACTCAACAATGGTGCTTCTCCACGATTTAGGGTTTTCTGGGGCTCAAGGGGTGATAAAGAGGCTGGGAGGAAAACATAATGTTCTTTATATAGGGCTCAACCCCGAGAATTAGGGTTTTCTCCACTCAGTGCCTACTCGCTGAGTCTTCCTTACTGACTCGCCGAGTCGGCTACTTAACACGCGACCCAGTCGCGACTCTACTCGCCGAGTCCATTCATGGACTCGCCGAGTCACTCTTTCACAACTTACTCTTTTAGCCCTTCAACTCTACTCTTGATATTTCGGGATGTTACAATGTAGGATCATTTGAATTGCCATGTTCAAGATATACAAAACCAGGAAAAAGGTAAAGTACAAGATGTATACTGAATCCAACTAAACCTAGGTTCCTTACCAACATCTTTACTTTTCATTTCCCTTCTCAACTCTCTCACATCACTCAACATTACAGCAGAAGCATAAAGATTGGAAGAAAAACAAAACTACTGTGTCATTTCCAGGCTCTAAAGCAAGAATGTTCCAAAGATAAGATAACTCCATGAAGATGAAAATGGAATTTAAGTAATATCATGCATCATTGATATGCAATTCATACATATGCAAAACATAATTCATAGCAAAAAAGCAAAATCATATATTAGTTTCACTGGGGCATTTCCACAAATAGTTGGCATACATTCTTTTATCCATTAGAAACAAATAAGTACACATAAGTAAGGGAATTGAAAAATTCCTTAAAACAGAATCAAAGAAACTAAATCAAAACCTATCACACAAAATTAAATTCTACAAAAATAATCTATAAGATGATGTAAATTGGGAGGTTTGAGTTTATAAACATACCTCTCTCTATTTCTCCTCCAGCCTCAACCGAAAATCCGAATCGGCATCCCACTAAAAAGCTCCATCTTAATTCTCAACTGATGAACAACTGAACCTTAGAATCATTTAGGAATTAAATGGTCCATCTTCTTGTTCATCTTCATCCAGATCTGAACACCTTTTTTAAAACCCTAGATATAAAGAAAAATGATAAGCGGCTAAAAAAGAACCAGTGGCATTTGGCGGCGTCGATCTCCAGGGTGTGTGAGTGGCCGATGGAGGAGATAATGATGGTGGTTCTTCAAGATAAACATCCACGGGGACTCAAATCCCCTACAAATCAATAAAAAAAAATAAGCAATTAGGGTTCTACAAAGGGTTAAGTATCTAACTGATGGGAAATATGATTCTTCTAAAAATACCTCATTGGTTGGATGGTGAAAGAAGCAATAGGCAGCGGTAAGTATAGGTGGTGGTGTCTCATGGCATTTAGAGAGAAACAAAGAGAAGCATCAGAGTGGGTTGTTTCCACCTGCCTAGAAAACAAAACTCGCAACAAACCTAGATGACGAAAGCGTAGCTTTTTTTTTTCTTTTACCGATCCAGACCGATGTGGATGGAAAATGATCCAATGGTGGTGGTGATTGGTTTCTCAGAAGCACAAAAAGATTAAATGAACTTGAAGATGCTTTTTTTTCCGGCAGCAACAGGCGATAGAGACCAGGTGGTGAATGGAATCTATTTGTGATCGAACTGAGAGAGTGAATGCAAATTTAAATCATATTTAGAATTTGACCTATTCAATTGGCTTTAAGATATGGGATGACCGATTCACTTGGCACATGAGTTTGTTCAGTTTGTTTTAAGTTTATTTGAATTTTTCAATGGTTGACCGGATATGATCTGTTTTCAAGTAACAGATTGGGAATAAGTCTTCGTTTTGACCGATTCACATTAGTTATCGTTTAACTAAATAAGATTCAATGCATAAATCCGTTGTACAACTTGCATTTAATTTTGTATTTCTTAAAATTCAGCCTTTGACCAAATATGCATTTTAAGGTAATATATATATATATATATATATATATATATATATATATATATATATATATATATATATATATATATATATATATATATATATATATATATATATTAAATTTCCCTTACATTAGTTACAGTAACCATTTTGGCATAATTCACCCATTTCTTTTAAAGAAATACAGTTTACCCCCTGTATTTTTTTTTCTAAATTTGAGACCACGTGTTTTCATCTACCCACTCTACCGCTTCACATCACTGATACGTGTCCAATAGATCGTTTCCACTGGACAAATGCTCTGAATCATCCACCATTACCCTTATCTGCTCTGTTTCCCAGATTTGACGTCCTGCCCACCATTACCGTACTTCTTTCTCCGCCATCTTCAATACCTCCAATTTCCTTCCCATCGAGCTCCAAATGATTATCTTAATTTTAAGTTCCATTATGAACAGTACCTGACCACGGGTGTTGTTCATGGGTTTGCTTCTATAACCGGTGTTAGTTTAGTTCTCGATTGTTCCACTATCCCACGACTATTATCTTGCTTCAATAGCTTTTCCACCTACTCCGCCTCTTCACCGCTTCTTGCATCGATTTCCGTATGTTGAACACATGTTCTTCATCTCTTTTCGAAATCGATTCAACCCTCCATTTTCCATTAGAGGTCATCGCCATCTCCTTTTTGTTGTAATCGGGTGATGGAGGGGAAGCAAAAGCTACCAAAATGTATCACCTCCATCTACGCACACTAACTCACCTCGATTCCTCCTGGTTTGAAGTCGGGTTTGTTCAGGGTACAGCTATTACCCACCAATACTCTATTACCTCCACTTATTGCGCTCCACTGGTCAGTGTAAGTCGAGAAGTAGATGAGGAAGCTCAAGTTTTTGAGAAGATGTTATTGAAAAAGGTTAATATCAGGTTTTGGTTGATGTGGGTCCTTTGGCGATGAAGAAGCCACTTGATATTTTATGGTGCCCTAGCTGAGGTTTATTTTTTACTCTTGATTCCCTTTTTATACATTATGAAACTGAGACACTAATGAAAATCGATGAAATATTCATTATTTAACCAAGCATCTGATTTATCATATGAATCTAAGCTACATCTGCTAAAATCCTATGTTATTTATTTCAATTACTCACATACACTTTATGCTTTCTAGCTGATTGTCGTATATATTTTTGATCTAATCCAGTAATCCATGCATCTTACTTTGATTTTTAGGTTGGTTTGTGGGATGTCATCTGTATATGTGTATGTGTAATTTGATATGTATGTCTATAGGATCTAATTTATTTGTATGTATGTCTGTTAGTTCATCTGTATATTAACCACCGAGGGAAAACCTTCTTCACAAGTTTCTTAAATTTTGTTGACCAATTGTATGATTGCCTTTGCTTCTAGGTCAATGATGCTCACTCTTCAGATTCCAAAATGGCACCCACAACATCTCTTCGTTATCTGAATTACTCCCCACCGGTTGTATGTATGGGAAACATATATTCCATTCACTGTCTAAGATTAGCTGCTGACCTTCCCTTGATGCACGTACCTGTCTTATGTTCTCCACAAGTGAGTGGGTGACACCAAAATTATCAAAGAAGATTGATAGATATATGCTTTACATGTTAACCGTTACAAAGAATGGTCTTACACATTTAGGGATAACTGAAGATCAAATGAATGAATTAGATAGAATCACATATAGGGTTCTGGTTGTTTCTTCTGTGGGGGTATGAAGGTAAATTTGCAAAATAACATATTCCTTGCACTTCTATATATGTATCTTAATTCTCAACAGTTACCACATTCTTTGTTTTATATTATTTATGTTTTCATTGATGTTATAGAAGCTTTGAGGGTTTCACAACCACCTTGAAAATCTGAGGTAAATGATGTATGAATAATGGTATAAACAATGATATGTTTCTTATATGGTTAACGATGCCAATATACGGGTTGATTTTGGTATCAGTTAAGATATGGATAATAGTATGTGGTATTTGGTTGGAATCGGCAACCAATTCCATTCCATTCCATAAAGAGTTTGGTTGTTCGTATGGATAAAACTCATAGCATATATATATGTCACATCATGGGCATTCTTATACCGTCTTTTTTTTTTTCCTGTTTCAATACTTCAATTTAATATATTTCTATATATTTGGTTTCAGATTTCACTTAAATGGATGGTCACGATGCGATAAAAAAAGGTATCTGTTTTCATTTCTTAGCCTAATGTTTCATCATTTCTTAAACATTTAAATCTTGAATTAAAAATTATCAGTTTTTGTTACAAATGTTGTAACATTTGATAGAAGTGGATCAAGTTTTGAGATCGCCTGGATATTTTTTATGGACATCACAATGTGCTAAAACACAATTTGTTATGTTTGGGGGGTGAGGGTGGGGGGTATGTTACCTTCTCAGACTAAACAACTTCCATTTCCAAATAAACCTTGAATGAAATATTATGAGACCAAAAAATATTACAATAAGAATTTTATTTATCATAGGCATGATTTCTCTATTTCCCATATGACAGCAAATAAATTATTAATTATCAATAATCAATAACTAAGTAATATATAGAAGCAGGTAAATTAATATTAATAATAGATTAATGAAATTGAAAAAATTTAAAAGGTCAATGCTGATTAAGCCATACACCAGGATCAGGATTACATTCATATCGGGTCGCATCGATCAAGTTAACAGCATGTTGGAGCATGGTGACAGGTTAAATTCTATATCTTTATCAATAAATTATTTGTGGTTCCATTGATCCATTCCTCATCTCATTCTTGTGTTTGACTCTGGAATTGGAATGGTGGTAGGTAAAAGGGTGTGAAGAAATACACTGTTGTAGAGAAATAGAATACCCAACTTTGGTCACTTTATCAAAGTCTTAGGAATCGAATGAGCATTTGAACTGGATTCATGCGAAACTGCTTTACCAGGCTGATTGCAAGTGGCTCATTGGTTCGTGTGTGTCACACACAAAAAGCCTTCGTCTCTTTCTCGACGTTAATACAAACATGAAGAAAGCAGATGGCATAGTTTACATACATTGATAATTTCACTGCAGAGGAGGATTAACTTCTTATGTGGTTTAAGATAATGGTAAATGTATGCCCTTTCAAGTCAAAAAGAACCTAAGCCGAAGCATTATGAGTTTGGACTTTTGCATTAAGATGATCTTCATACTTTCTGTTTTTTTTTTAATTGCAGATGGGAGTAACTTCTCTCACAATTGTATCTACAAAGGGGTATAAGATGAAAATGCACAAGGTGATTCCCTTTCTTTTTACCTTACTTTGTTTGTATGCTCATTCATTGTACTTTTTGATGTTTGTATGCAATTACTATCTGCATTAAGGAGTTGGTATTTAGTTTCACTTTTATTTCAGCTTAAAATACTTACGTATGCGAGTTTATGCTTAATCGAGAACCTGGTCATAACTTCTTGGATTCTTATCAACTAATTATTCAATTTAGAGATTCTTATGTCGATAACCTTTTTTGGGATTAAAAAATTTACATTTCAACTACAACTTATATCTTCAAATAATGTTTATTTGATCTCTTATCTTCAATTTTTCATATGCAGTTATCAACAAAGAGGTTCAGGGTAACAAATGCATATTCCATTTGAAGAGTGATCTAAGTTTATGATCATATTCACTTCCGCATATGGATTGATAGACAAATGTACAAAACAACTTCGCAATGCGGAATTATAGATTTAAAATAACCATTTTACTTTTTTGTTGAAAGATATTCTAAAAGTCCAAAATGACCTTGAAGTATGTGAATACCATCTGTCTGCTCATGTCGATGCAAGAAGTAGTGCCCAGAAAAGTTTTTCAGCAAGCAACCATCTCAAGCCTAGATGCCAATGGAAGTAAAGCTCAACATTTGCTAATCAATTAGAAAATGTATAGTACTAGCTCTTTTTTTGTTTAACATTTAAATTTTATTTACTTTATGAACAGTGGGTAGTAGATAACAATAATGTGACGCTCTTTAAACAACTTCCTGGCCCATGCGAAGCATGGGTCACTTTCTAGTTATAATTATTAAGTGACAAGTGTATACATGTTCTTTCTTTGTTTATGTTCCTAAATTTAAGGCATGAAATTTACTCACTCATATACACTACATATTATGTCAAGTTAAGGTCAATAATGCATAAAAAGTTTGAGTACATTGTCTAGTTATTTACCATGAAGAGAAAACTAGAGATTTCTAGGCTTTTTCATAGAATATATAAACATTAGATAGATGGGTGATTGATAAACAAAGAAAAAACTAAAGATTTCCAAGTCCTTTTACTATATAGTGTATCATAATTATAATATACTAGTCGTTTATCTATACAAAGAGACGGACAATTAGAATAGTTTATTTTCATAAAGAGTAAATCACACAAATGGTCCCTATGGTTTGAGGTAATTTGAGCGCTTGGTCTCTAACTTATTTATTTAATTCAGAAAGTCTCTACTTTTTGTTTTTGTTACGTGTTTGGTCCCTACTATTTGTTTTTATTACGTGCTTGATCTGTGTCTTATCTAAAATACTATTATTTAAATACGGAAAAATGATGGGATAGGTAATGTAATGTGAGGGGGTGTGGTTGGGGGTGTGTTTATATAAATATACTTAAAAAATAAAGGGAAAAATAGTTTTTTAGGTAAGATAGGAACCAAATGCGTAAGAAAAACAAACAGTAGGGATCTTCCGAGTTAAAAAAATAAGTTAGGAACCAAATGTGTAAATTTTCCTAAATCATAGGGACCATTCATGTAATTTACTCTTTCATAAATTAATTTCTTTTGGGTGGACAACAATTACTTTTAATTCAATGATTAATTAACTTTAGTAAACATGTGATATAAAAAATAAGACATGATGTATTGGCAAATATCACTAAGTATTAGTTTTAATTCAAAATTTTGTTTTCTTTCCGAAAAACAATGCATTCAACTTTATAAAATCAACCATTCTATCCATGTCTCCTCAACCTCATATGTGGAATTAACTCCATTTGGATTCCAAAACTTACAAAAACTCATACTTTATTATTTTTTTATGTTTTCGTAAATGTCATCTAGCTTTGAGAGATCATCAACTATTCAATTCCAAAACTTTTAAAAACGAATACTTTAATCATTAATGATGTGTGATATATATATATATATATATATATATATATATATATATATATATATATATATAGTTTAAGTTTTAATTTATAAAACGGACTTTATCGCAACCGGGCTAACACACACACACTAGGCAGCGAACCTAATTGTGTAATAGTATAGCTGTGGTAAGAACAGATTTCAAACACAAAGAAAACAATGGTGAATTAATTTGGAGTTTTTGATTATAGGTTACACAAAACAAGCAAAACCAATAAGAATGGTTTTATTTCCAAACCTAAGATTTTGGTTAAAACTCTAGTGGACAGCTTTGATTCAAATTAACACAGTTAGATGGTCATCTAAACATCATTAATTCACCAATAAGGAATAATTAACAATCTTAACACATATGGATCTTTCAATCAAACTTAACAAAAAAAATTAAACACGAATAAACAATCCGAATGGCAATTAATCCACAAATTCAAGGATTCATCCAATCATAAACACAAAGCACAGAGTTTTAACACCCAAATCAGAAAGTAAATGCATAAAAAAATCAATTTGGAACACTAATCATGGTCAACATAACGAACCAAATGATTTCTGGAATGAATCCGCTCCCAATCCTTCAGATCTTCGCTCGTGTCAGCTTAACGGCCTTATGGTAGCCTTCTAGACCCTCAAAACGGCTTCATGGGGGTTTTATAATCGCATGAATTGATCTAGGGTTCAAGGTATATCCTTAGGGATAAGTTTTGGCTCTAATTATAGGTTTCAGCGTCAACACGGCGTGTTAAATGGCCAACACGTTGTGTTCTTCATTAAAATCTCGTATTCTCCAAGTCATCGTCAAGAATCGGGAAGATTCCATTCACCATGGCGTGTTCGTCAGGAATCAACATTTTCTCAACACAAAAGTCATCTGAAATTCTTTCTAGTTTTCAGAACATTTTGAATCCTGTCAATCGGAGTTACGAGCCATGAGATATGACTAAAACACTGACGAAGGGTAAAGTTGTCCAACAACATCCTTCTTTGTCTTCTTTTTGCTTTATTTCCCGTTTTCTTACTCCCAGCTTCTCATATGCTTCCTTTTTGTCCTGAGCATGTCTTCGCTGCTACAAAATATATTTCAAACACAATAAGTACCTTTTGTTCTAGAATTAACACAAAATGTAGCATAAAATAATAATGATAATTTATGAATTATATAATTAAATAAGCACTCATCAATATATTTAAAAGTGACATAAAGAAACAAATTAATTTATTCACACCCTTGGTTTATTTATTATCGAAAAACTTCATAAATGGTCCCTATGGTATTCCGAAGTCTAAAGTTAGTCCCTAAGTTTAAAAAAGTTCATAGATAATCCCTGTGGTTTCAAAACTTTTGATGTTAAGTGAATAGCATTTTCATCATTTCAATACCCTAGGACCATTTATGAGGTCTTCTTTTATTTTAAATAAAAATAAAAAGATAGAAATTTAATATGTAAGGTCTCTCTTTCTGCACCAAAAGAATAACCCGTCTTAAAAATTAGATCACTTCTTTAATTCAATTATTTGTTTATAAATTAACAAAAATGAATTCAGAACATATGTTCTTCACAAAACAAGAATCTGAAACGGAAAAAAAAACTCATAATCAAACTTTAAGAACTGATGTTGGTTTTGAAGAATTATCCATTATTTTTTCGCCCCGATCCAGATATGATTTATAATGTACACCAGTGAGTGGTTTTTTATCTCTACATTTCATTGTTCTTGTTCGATTTTTGTTTTTGTGATTATGTTTTTACATAATTGTAGTGAAATCAGGCTTTCAGCAGCTTTCATACTACTTGGCCTGGTAGCAATCATGCCGTTAGGAATTCCAACCATAACTTAAATTCCAGACTTACCCAGAGCTTTTAATGCACCATAATCGGTATCAAAAAAAGCTTCACCTTTTGGATTTCGGTATCTATCAACATTTTTACCACTGTTTCCGGAGGCAGTGGGTGAAACAATTGTGTGCCCCAATTTGCCCTAATTTTGTTAATTGATTCCAAGAACACATGAATAGAATCCAGACTAGAGATATCAACCACCATAACCCCCCACGAAGATCCGATGCCTGTAATGCAAGAGAAGAGCCTTTAGCGACGAGGAAACAAATGGAGGTAGCAGATAGGAGTGGGTCGTTTACCTCGATATGGACCTGTAAGACAATATATCTTCAAAATCCATTTTGATTCTAACCCCAAATACTTTTCCCTTGACCTTAAATTTATACATCGATTGAAAGATAAGATACGAGAGGAATAGATAGAAGACGATAGTGAAGGAGGGTCTTTGATCAAATTTTTTTTTTGTTGAGAGAGAGGAGAGAGAGAGAGAGAGAGAGAGAGAGAGAGAGAGAGAGAGAGAGAGAGAGAGAGAGAGAGAGAGAGAGAGAGAGAGAGAGAGAGAGAGAGAGAGAGAGAGAGAGAGAGAGAGAGAGAGAGAGAGAGAGAGAGAGAGAGAGAGAGAGAGAGAGAGAGAGAGAGAATTTCATTTATTTTTAAATAATAATAAAAATTCTCATAAATGGTTTATTTAAGGAACAAATATTGACAGAGTTAGCCGTAAGGGCTAAATATTAAAATTTTTGAAAACATGGACTATCCGTAAAGTTTTTTAAAATTAGGAATGAAACTTTAAATTTTATAAAATCACAGGGACCATTTATGAAGTTTTGTTGAATGATGGTGATATTCTTTGAAAATAGATTTTCAATTTCAAGTTATGCATAGTGGTAAAATTCGTTGTCAATCTATCAATGATTATAATCTAAAAACACTGAATCTAACAAATGAGGTTTTAAAATAAATCTTAAAAAGTATATTGAAATTTACATCTTTTAATTGAAGTAATGGATAAAAAGGAAGAAAGAGACACCTCTCTCGGTTTTACACCATTGCATGATAAAGTCTTTTACGGTTCATCCGAGTTCATCCGAGTTTAGACAAATTATATATATTATCGGAAAGTCGAAAACATAGTTGATTGCAGTTTTGGTCCCAAATTTAAACAAAAAATCATTGATAGTTGCACCTGATCAACACAATAGTCGTTAAAAGAAGAAACTTAGAATGTAGAGCACATGGTCGTGTCAAAATTCTATAATTTATATACAAAATAATAAAAACAAAGAAACTAGAGATATCGAAACTAAAACAAAACAACAAATTGAAAACAAAATATTTATTTAAACAATAAAGTAAAGCACAAGCATTGACACACATATGGACACACACAAAACCACATACAGCCACACATGCATGGACCTCAAACTAGGACGGGCAATAGAACGGTTTTTGTCAATGATCCGATCCAAACCATTAATAATTATATGAGTTTGGAACATCTTTTTGATCCGTTTACCCGTTAACGATCCATACCCGCTAACCCTTTTATTAAAAGGGTCCGGTATGAATCATCACTGATCCTTTCCATTTATAACTCACCCCGTATAAAATTTAGAGTTATAAATTTATATTTTACACAACTTAAAGTTTACTTTTAATTCTAATCGAAAGTCCCAAGACTAAACTATTTTTACATAGGGATCGAGGACTCGACTTCTAGACTTTCAGTGTTCTAACAAGAAACATGATGTCATTTCATTTATATTTCATCAACCAAACAGTTATTTATCAATCGGAAGAAAGTTTGCAATTGCTATTCTTTATCAATGCAATCAACGGTCAAAAACCAGTCAGAAGTTACTGCAAAAATGATTTTAATTCCAATCAAAATTCCTTGAGTAAGTAATGTGTTATTTAAATCAACATTTGTTTTATTTAATAAATATTATTTTGAGGTTTAAGTAAAATGTGTTTGATTATTCAAAAAACCTACGGGTTACAAGGCGAGTTTGGATATTGGTTGATTCGACGAATAAGTGTATGGGTTTGATTATTCAAAACCCTCTAGATTACAGCGCGGGTTTGGATCGGAATTTGAAATTTGTTAAATTGGTTTGCATCACGGTAGATTCGCTCCAAAACCGCCTCATTGCCAAATCTACCTAAAACATAGCTTTATTCCAACTTCAATACCATGGAAAGTTTCTTTTTATTTACGAAATTACCCATCAAACCTAAAATCTAACAAACATGAAACACCAATTTTTTGTTTTCCTAAAAGCACGAATGTTGTCAGTCTCATCTAAATACATGGATGACGGTTGCATATAAAACAAATAAATAATGAGATGTACCAGTTTTCTTACAAATATAAACAATCTGCAAAATGGATAGTAATTCATTGTAAAATGCACATGTCGTCATTTGTGTACCACCTACCTAAAAGACAAAAAAAAAAAAAAAAAAAAAAAAAAAAAAAAAAAAAATAGAAACTTGCTGTAGAAAAGATAGAAAATCAAACCTATAATTGTAACATCCCAGAATTCATGACTAAAAGTTTCATTTTTAATATAACTAAAACACATTTGTAACTTGGTCCACACATTGAAAAGCATTTCAAATAAAACATTTATCAAACTTCATTCTCATAAATCACATATTGCGGAAAACATAGGTGTATGTGTTGTGATCGCCCCGATCTCCTTTATTTCAAAACTGGAGGTACCTGAAACCAAAACTGAAAACCGTAAGCACGAAGCTTATTGAGTTCCCCCACCATAACACATACAATTCATAATCATACTGCCAGGCATACCGGGGTGCCCGACCTACCCCTATCAGACATACCGGGGTGTCCGACCTACCCCTGTCAGGCATATCGGGGTGCTCGACCTACCCCTGTCAGGCATATATGGGTGCCCGATCTCCCCTCCGGTTTATTTCAACCAGTTACGGGGTCTATTTCACCCCTATCAGTAACACATAATATCATATCATAAACATAATGTCAGACATATCTGGGTGGTTTATTTCAACCGGTTATGGGGCCTACTTCACCCCTTGTATTACTACTACCATATAATAACATAGCATAAAAGCACATAAATCTCTACATATAGTGGCATACAAGACAATTATCACAAATACAATCATCTCTACTATAAACAACTACTAATGGGCCGGCATTGGTGCCTTCGACCCACTCATACAGGGAAGGTAACTCAACTAACACTGCTGAAGTTCCCTTCAAGAAATCCTTAGTTGTTTCCCTGGCAACTCCTCAAGCTATCGATACCAAAATATCACCCAATTAGCAATTGGGTCCCAACCTGTGATCCGTAATCCATACTTGGGGTAAAATTACCATTTTACCCCTGTCCCAACAAGATTCTTTAACTAAAGCCTAAGCCCAAAACCAAATAAGCCTAAACTGTGAAATCCATAAGAGCCCACTACTCCTCAAATATGCCTTCCCTATAGTCCAACATATTCATAGCCTAAAATATCTGATTTCTGATGGCCCACAATGGCCCAAAGTAGCGAAGTCCAATGAATGGCCCAAACCAAGGCCCAATTGTGTGAAACCCATTCCGACTGAGTACGTCGGGCGTACTCAACTAAACGCAGGGCGTACTGGGTTCGTGACCGATGATTCTACGCATAAGACAACCTTCTCAAGACAACTGAAACCCAAACTGAACTTCCATTCTGAAGACTCAAACCTCAAACTTCCGCAATACCATTACTGCATTTACCAGATCTAGATTCTATAATGGTCTGTCTCCCCGACAGACCGCCTACGCTGAAATGATACCATGCCCAAGCTTCATCGAATAACTGGCCAACCATAATGCTTCTCCTTCGAGTAGAAGATTCATCCCTGCAACGATTAGACTCAGAGGAGAGCTGGGTAACAGGGTCAAATCATTTACTCTGAGATTATTTGATCCCGCTGTGAGTGACTTAACATTACCCAAGCAATCAGTTACCCATCCATACATGAAGTCCTAAAACATTAATACTGCCCGAGACTCTGAACTGACCCGAAACACTGAACTGCCTCGTGGCTGCTTTCCAAATTCCATTAAGACCTCCCTGGTCTTAATTCGTTTGCTAGTCATCTGAAATATCGGGTTCCGGCCTGGTTTCTGAGCCATAAAGACTCCCACACAATCTCCCCACCTAACTTCCGAACGAAATCCTCATCTGTCAGTAGTTGCCATCAGTTATCTTGCCACTATGGCTCTAACAACCTTCTGATCCAACCGATCGGGTCCATACGTCGAATCCTGACACCACCAAATCCAAGGCTAAAAGTGAGTGCTACATTACCAAAGGTAGTCTTATATCACAAACAACCTTATACGGTCCTTCGCTTCCTTGATCCCATGACTACAGTGGTGTCACTACGATCTTATCACTGGCTTAACCAGGTCTAATTCATCTGGGGAAATCCGTAACCAAAGATTTTCCATGCCCTCACTGTTGCACTGGAACTGGTGGGTGCTACGGTTCTTCCCGCGATCTAACAACACTCCCATGCCATCTACCAACCTAGTGAATGCTACGGCTACCCTCGCAGTCTTACAACACTCTAGCACTATCTGACAACCTTGTGAATGTTATGGCTACACCCGCAGTCTTACAACACTCTAGCACTATCTGCCAACCTAGAGAATGCTACGGCTACCCTCGTAGTCTTACAACACTCTAGCACTATCTGACAACCCTATGAATGCTACGGTTACACTCATAGTCTTACAACACCTTCCACACTATCTCTACCGCCGACCATGGTCTTACTGCTGCTTACCAATCCGAGCATATCCAAAGTCGAGCACACACACGGTCTAACATCCCAACTGATCTTAAGTTATGATTGGAACCCCAACCTAAGTTCCCGAAGCCTATTATCCGATGCGAAGAAAAGGAACGAACCAAATGTTGGAAAGTTTTCCGAACTCCCAACTCACATAATCCTTAATCTAGAAATCCCCTCGACCGCCTTCCTCCCTGGCGGGGATGCGAAACTCATACTATTTGCACACCTATTTCTTCTTCTGAGCACCTAATCGATTCTCCCCCACTTAGATCTGACTAAGTCTTCACGGCACGTGAGAATTGAAGGATTCCCAATCCTTTCTTACTTTCTAATAATTAACTGTTGACAATATGCGCTTACCAATGCTAGTGATCAACTACCATCAAACCCTAAGATCACCCATCCTCGGAGACCTTGAAGAGTATTCTTGAAATCTAGTCCAGTCTGATACCTCAATCCGCCTCCCATGCTTGCGGCTGGAAGCCTTAACCTTTACCCTGGCTAGCAAATCCTCGCTCCCATCTCCATTATCGTAGCACTACTGAACTCTAATTGAACCCAACCCATACGAAAATACATTTCCCTTGAAACCTCCAACGACCGAACAACCCATGCAACTAACACCAGTATCTTTCTGCTACCGCTCCTCCCCTAGGCAATGGTAGTGCTAGAACCCGGAAGTTCTCCCATAGGCCACCGCCGATCATACCAGAATAGATGATGAATCCACTTTACACCATCAATATTGGAGAACTAGCCCGATGAAGCTAACCATGGACCTTTCACACAATACCCCGGAGCTGATCCCGACCTCATCCCAAAATCTAAATACTTGGAACTTGTCTATACATGATACTGCCCTTACTAACCTACTAACGATTCATGGTATGTAATTTTCATATGACACTTCTTGAAAATATAATCAAATCACAAGCAGAGAGATAAACTCATAGATACACTTACCCAAAACTGATGCAAGAAAGCAACCACAAAATACAGATAGAACCGAAAAGAGCAAAAATACATACCCGCAATGTCGCCTACTATAATTCTGATCTCTCTTGCATGTCACTGCAAATCCTGACTCCTCTCTGCTGGGGCTCCTGCCCTACCCTCTCGTCCATCAATGATCCTCAAAATAGCTAGAGCAGGCGAATTAACTGCTCCTCCCCTCCTCCTCGGACATTCGGACCTCTTGTGGCCCACTTGGTTGTAGAGAAAACATAACGGACTTGCCCCCTGAGGAAAATCTGTAACACCTGATTCCTGGTACGCAGTTAATTCTAGAAATCTTTATATTTTCACTAGGGCTCGACGAGTTGGTGGCCTAACTCGTCGAGTAGAGTCGTGACCCACAGGAAGTTTAAGTGACCTATTGGACGAGTCGGGAGACCAACTCGACGAGTAAGTGTTGTTTGAGTGAAACCCTAAATTTAAGGGTTTGCACCCTATTTAAAAAACTTATATCCCCCCATCTCAGCCTCCATCGTCCCTTATACTTCCAGAAAGCATTATCTTGAAACCCTAGCCTTGAATGAGTGTTCTATGTCCATTTTGTGCATTTTGGTGGATTGTGAAGCTTGAAAAGAGGAAAGGAGCTTGGGAGTTCAAGTTGGAGCTTGGATATCCAGAGATTGTGTTCCATTTCCAGCTCATTTAAGGTAAAAAGCTCCTATCTTTATCTTCCATGTAATTAATCATCTTTAGGGCTTGGATCTTGGTATATATGGGGCTTTCTAAGCCATTTTCGGGTTGTGAAGTGCATTATGGAGTTATGACTTTAGCTCTGGGGCCATTAGGGGTCTTTATGGCATAAAGATGCCAACTTTGTTGGCATAAACACCCCATGCTCCTAGTAGACCATATTTTATGGCTTTTTGAGCCAAAGAACCCATGCATGTGCATCAAGCTTGATGCTTTACATGTAAAATGGAAATTAGGAGGCCAGATCTATGGTTTTGATGTGTTAAGACCCATTCAAAATCGACTGTATCATAATGGTCAAGGATGACTCGGTGAGTCGTTCTGAGGAATCAGTGAGTCGAGGTGTAATGACCGCCAAGTCGCTTCTGTCGAGGGACTAGATGATAGTATGGAAGGTCCCTCAGTTGTTTAGGCTCTTAAGCGACCTGGGAATCATGGGACTCGGCGAGTGTTAGAACAAACTCGGAGAGTCCAAGGCAATCTCCCAATCTTTGAAGATGGACTCGACGAGTTGTTCTTACAACTCAACGAGACATAAACTAGAAACATTCATATGCTGAAGATGAACTCGACGAGTTCAAGGAAGAACTCGGCGAGTCAGATGAAGATTGACTGAAGTGTTGTTGAAGGTGAACTCATCGAGCTCTTGTGAGACTCGACGAGTGGAGATGGGATTGTATTATTCTGTGGACAAAGGGACTCGACGAGTTGGTGGACCAACTCGACGAGTCTGGTCGACCAAAAGATGACTTGACCAGGGTTTTACTTTGACTTTGCCTTTGACCTGGATTCAATTTGACCCTTTTAGGGGTTGTGAGTACAAGTTGATAACTTAGAGGAGTTGTTGTGTAGGGATTGAGAGAGCCGACTTTCACACCGAGGACAGTGCAGACACTACACCACTTGGAGGTGAGCTTCCTTCTAGTAGGGGTGGGTCTACAGCCATAATGTCGACCCACTAACAAGGGCGTTGTGTAGATGGTTGCCTTTGTAATAATCATCTAGGATTGATGTGTGATATGATTACTATGCTTGATATGATCATTGTATTTGATATGCTTGTTGTGATTGATATGTAGTAGTAATAGTAGGGGTGGAATAGTCCCCGGATACCAGTTGAAAGATACTGAAGGGGAGGGTAGTCCCGATTACCGGTTGAAGGATATCGAAGGTTAGGGTAGTTCCCAGTTACCGGTTGAAAGATATCAAAGGGGAGGGTAGCTCCCAGTTACCGGTTGAAAGATACCGAAGGGGAGGATAGTTCCCAGTTACCAGTTGAAAGATATCGACGATTATGCATTATTTGGTATGGGTATAATGGGGGAACTCACTAAGCTTTGTGCTTACAGTTTTAGTTTTGGTTTCAGGTACCTCTTCGTCTAAGGGGAAGGAGACAGCGGTGTAGCAGCGCATCACACACACACACACTCATATGGATTCCGCATGGAGATTTCTGGGATTGTACTCTGATTTGTATTACTTTTGATGATATGGTTTTTAGACACGTTGTTATGATTTTTATAAATTGATATGACATTGCCAATGTTTGGTAAATTGATATGACATTGGCAATGTTTGGTAAACTATGTTATGAATCTCGTAATTAAAAATGAAATTTTTGGCCTTGAAAATTAGGATGTTACAAAATCCCTTCTGACATGATCAACACCACCACACTTGTAGCAACCCATACCCCTGGAACGATAAACCCCATCATGCCGTTTCCCGTACATGTTGCATTGACCTTGGCCCTGCTGGCCCCTCAATCGATGGTCTGAAGCCTTAGTTCTCTTCCCAGGACCCTCCACTGTTTACACCTGGTATGACCCTCTCTTCCCAAGATGCTCTGAATCAATCTCCTGCCCTCGAGCTCTGGGAGTCATATCATTCAGGGTCTGACATCCTGACACGCTCACCGACTCACTCGACAATGGCTGAACTGCAACAGTTGGAACAACCTCTGCCCTAAATTTGGTCATAAACTCCTCCCAACGCATAGCCTCCAATTCAGGAAGCGCAGTAGACCGAACAATCAATTCCCAACAACTCCTTTCCACCCGATACAAGAGATCCAAGGCGAACTGAACCTTGGATCCTAAGGGGAAAGGGCTAGTGCGGAAGACACCTTCCATCTCCTCAATCCAATGCGAACTCAAAAACCTGGTAATCCTTCCACTGACTGACTCACCACCTAAACCGGGACCATACCCTGAACCATACCTATGCGTGCTCATCACTAATCTGAAAGACAACTATACCCATGATCAGAACATAACCAAAAATTTTCCTCCTCCAAGCTTCTTAGATTCTCCAAGACTCTCATCGATTCGAGTATGGATCATGTGATTTCAATAGTACGAGCCCAATACTACCTTCCACACCTATCCCTACTTTCCTCGGAAATCATCCTGAATCCTATAAGTCACTTACTCAAACTGATGCACGGAAACTCTCTAAACCATTCTACCAACCCACTGAGGCATATCCTTGGCTTTCTTAGGTTCCTGAACCCACCCAGTCCTCAGCTATTGAAGGATTCCCATTAATATCAACTAGCTACCTCATGAATATAGCCACATGAAATAGAGATCAAATAATCCTTCAAGTAAAAGACTCAATCCTAGAACGGTTAGACTCAAACAAGAGTTGCATAATAGGGCCAAGTCCATCATTTTGAGATTACCCAGCCCGTGCCACATGTGACTACACATATTCACTTAGTAGCTCGCTCACATTGCTAAGAGCCCCACCAGCACAAAGCAAGCAACATTCAGACAATGGAAAAACTAACCAACATAATCCAATCAAGCCATTATATCCTCTTATCTGGTATCTTGTACTAGCATGCAATTCTAAGGCTCAAACAATCGGGCATAACCTGAACATGCCATCCTACCACTGACTAATCAGTACTAGCATGCAGTTCTGTAAGCCCATATAGTAGGCATACAAGCCATCCCTTCCTAGATCCTTATCCCTAATATAGCATGCAGTTCACATATTCATACTTCATATCATAATATAAAATGTATGGGTATCTTTGGGAAGACTTACATGAGCTTAGCCGATTGCACACATCACAAGCCTTTCTTTGCTTAGAAATTCTTTTTATAAAAATGATTTTCGTTTGAAAATTTTCATACCATGTCCTTAGTTTGAGTTCAGACATGCCCAAGAGTATGCCCAAATCCCTCAAACCTGGCTCTAATACCAACTTGTAACATCCCAACATTCATGACCAAAGTTTCATTTTTGATATAACTAAAACACATTTGTAACTTGGTTCACACATTGAAAAGCATTTCAAATAAAACATTTATCAGGGTTCATACCTAGAAATCACATATTACGGAAAACATAAGTGTATGTGTTGCGATCGCCCCGATCTCCTTTATTTGAAAACTGGAGGTACTTGAAACCAAAACTGAAAATCGTAATCGCGAAGCTTAGTGAGTTCCCCCACCATACCACTTACAATTCATAATCATACTGTCAGGCATACCGGGATGCCCGACCTACCCCTGTCATACATACTTGGGTGTCCAACCTACCCCTGTCAGGCATACCGGGGTGCCCGACCTACCCCTATCAGGCATATATGGGTGCCTGATCTACCCTCCGGTTTATTTGAACCATTTACGAGGTCTATTTCACCTCTATCAGTAACACATAATATTATATCATAAACATAATGTTAGATATATTTGGGTGCCCGACCTACCCTCCAGATTATTTCAACCGGTTACGAGGCCTACTTCACCCTTTCTACTACTACGACCATATAATAACATAGCATGCAAGCAAATAAATCTCTACAGATAGTGGCATACAAGACAATTATCACAAAGACAATAATATCTACTATAAACAACTACTAATGGGCTGACATCGGGGCCTTCGACCTACTCATATAGGGAAGGTAACTCACTTAACACTGTTGAAGTTCCCTTCAAGAAATCCTTAGCTGTTGCCCTAGCAACTCCTCGAGCTATCAATACCAAAATATCACCCAATTAGCAGTTGGGTCCCAACCCATGATTCGTAATCCATACTTGGGGTAAAATTACCGTTTTACCCCTGGCCCAACAAGATTCTTTAACTAAGGCCTAAGCCCAAAACCAAATAAGCCTAAACCGTGAAATGCATAAGAGCCCACTAATGGCCTAATTTTCCAAATTGGGCCCAACTCCTCAAATGGGCCTTCCCTTTTAGTCTAACATATTTTTAGTCTAAAATATCTGATTTCTGATGGTACACAATGACCACAAGTAGCGAAGTCCAATGAATGGCCCAAACTGACGCCCACTTGTGTGAAACCCATTCTGACTGAGTACGCACGACGTACTCAGCTGTACGCAGCGCATACTGGGTTCATGACATGTACGCTGCACGTAACAGCTTGTACGCCCAATGTACTCCTCTGTTAAGTCCTTTTTGCTACTAAGCACTTAATGCTTCAAACCAAGGGACCAATTCATAGATCTGAGCTCTACTTAACGACTAAACCCATAAAGTTACTGACTTTGTGACTCTGCATTCCCCACATAAGCCTAAACTCCATAAATGGCATTCTACTTCCATGAAAATGGTCTTATCTCATGCATGAACACCTCAAGACCTTCAAGATAGAAACTTTCTGTCTTAGGGACTCAAATAGCACCAAGGGTGGAAACCCTAAGCCTAGGAAATGGATTTGAACCATAAAGCTTCATCCTTAGGACCAAAAAGGTCCAAAAACCCAAGACAAGAGATCGAAGGAAATAACCACTAAGTTTCAGACTTTATACCTCAAATGAGAGTCAAATGTTGAGGAGGTTTTGGATCTAAATGCTCTATCTTCTTCAATGAACCTTCAAGAATGAAAGCCTTCTTCAAAAGCACCAAAATACTCTTCAAATGGCCTTCTAAGCTCCAAAAACACAAAAGGAAGGATTAGGGTTTTGTGAAAGTTGTCTAAGGGTAAGAGGGTGGCTGGGTTTTGGGACATAATGTCCTTTATATAGTGCTAAGCCTTAAAATCTACGGTTTTGGACTGAGGGGAGTACGTCCCACATACCTCTTAGTACCCTCGGCATACTCACAACCCACCCGCGACCAAGTGTCTTTATACGTTGGGCGTTCCCATCCGGGCACGTGCATGCATCCTTGCATGCATGGGACCGATCTACCAAACTTCTCCATTATGGGCTAATTCAGCCAAAACCTTCAAAGTGTCATAACTTCCCCATCTGACGTCCGTTTCCGACGAACCTTATATCAAGGAAAAGGTGGCGAAAAGCCCTATGCTCCTAATAACTTACCCAAGCCTTAAATCTTTCCAGATTAAACCCAACATCCATACAACACCGAGATATACATTTATAATCATACCCTTGGCTTCCGAAGACACAAACGAATACTTGGATCACTTATACTATAACACCCACCTCTGAACTGGGCCAAATACTTCCTTTCCCAAGGCCCTAAACCTCATGACAAATGATAATTGGGCAACAGCCCAGGGCAACGAAGCACTTTCAAAACCTGCTGTTACAATAATAGAAATTAATAACAAAACCAAAACTGAGATTAATACCATTAGAACCACCACCAGTTTTAGGACCATTGAGGGAGCTGTAACATCCATTAAATTCAAGCCAATTTAATACTTTTTCAAACATTCAAAAACCATTATTTATTACAAAATATTTTCAAAATAGTTTCATATCAGTGTATCCCAGAAATCAAATAATAAAAATGAGAGGAGGTGCACGATCACGACTTCGCCTTCCCACGATCATCCGAAGTACCTAAAACAAAATCCAAAACTATAAGCCCGAAGCTTAGTGAGTTCCCCCAAAATACCAACTCCATACATACCATAACTATAATAGAGCAAACAACATGCATATAGAGTCTACAGTATGATTGGATCGTCTGCATCGGGCCTTCTGTCTATCTGGCCCACTCTCAGAACTTTCAACATGTCTGGTCCGCCCTGTCGGCCCTTCAGCATGTCTGGACCGTTCTTCGGGCCTTCGACCTGACCGATATGCCACATTGGGCCTATAGTGTATCCGGGCCGCCCTGGGTATGTTGGCCTTCAGCACAAAGCAGTTCTGCCTCAACCCAACCCCAAACATACAATCAATACATGTATATATCAAATGCTAGCTACCACGTATATACAATCAGATCGGTCTAACAGGTCACTAATCATAGCATCATCCTATATACCAAGATACAGACCGAATAGGTTACTAAAAATAGCATCATCCTATATACCAGGATTACCAACCTAATAGTTCACTAAGCATATCATCATGCAATAACTGGATAACAATCCAAAAGAGTCGCCATTGGTGCCTTCTACCTTGTTAGTATAGTGAGGACAACTCACCTCACAATGTCGATCATAATTAAAATATCAAACTCCTGGAACACGACTCCAAAAACCAACACCTACAACCACCAATGACCCCATTCCATAAATTCTCAAATTACCCAAAATACCCTCAGAAGTCAAACTGGTCAACCCTTGGTCAAAGTCAAAGTCAAAGGTCAAGGTCAACAGTCTGTGTTGACTTAACTCGTCGAGTGCAGCTTATAGACTCGTCGAGATCCTTCAGAACTCATAAAGTCGCGAAAACCCCAGTCAACTCGTCGAGTTTCCAAACAACTCCTCGAGTCCATGTAGTGTCCAAATGTCGGGAAAACCCTAACCAACTCTCCAAGTAATTGCAGAAACCTGAAAACAAGAAACCCTCATCCGAGTCATCGAGTTGACTATGCAACTCGTCGAGTCCCTTCAGTCATTTTCTAATTCGGATGCTTTTAGGAAAAACCAAGGCTCCAAACTGTAGATCTAGGCTCCTAGGGTGTAGTTTCCACGTAACGTTGCTAACTTTACATGTATGCAAGGCTCCAAGAAGCTAAAACACTCAAAACTAGCCTTAGAAGGAGGTTTAAGACATGGAGGAGGGCCAAAGCTTCATAAAGCTCGAGGATTTATGTCCATAAGGTCCTAGAGGAGTACATATCTTAAGTTACAACTTCAAACCATGCGCAAAACCAGAAATGCTTCAAGGATAAGCTAGAAATGGCCCTAAACTCTTGAATGAAGAGATCTAGTAATAAAATGATCTAGGTAATGGCTTTTTAACTTCAAATGAATGCCAAAACGATGTAGATGCTGGATCTACAAGCCTTTTCTCATCCCAAAGCTTCCAAGTCTTCACACCTCATCAAGAATGCACCAAAAACACAATTTTAGCCTCACACACACTCAAAATAGGGTCACATCGATTAGGGTTTTTTCTGGACGTGAAAGGGTGGTAAGGAGGCTAGAAGGAAGGACTTAAGGTCTTTCAAATAAGGTGCAAACCCTAAAAATTTTGGTTTTCATGCACAACCTCTACTCGTCGAGTTGGTGTCCTCCAACTCGTTGAGTAGGTTCCATAATCATGCGGCCATATCCGTCTCTACACGAAAAGGTGGGACAGCCAACTCGTCGAGTAGGTCTCTAATAATGAATAAAAACTTTAAATTTTATACCTAAAAGTCGGGGTGTTATAATTCTCCCCCACTTGGACTAGACTTCGTCCTCGAAGACTGTTGCAGCAAACAAGTCTGGGTAATGCTCCCGCATCTCAGCCTCCGACTCCCAGGTCCACTCAGATCCTATTTGATGTTCTTATTGTACCTTTACCAAAGGTACCTCCTTTTTTTGTAGAACCTTCACTTTCCTCTCCAAAATGGCCACTAGTCTCTCTACGTAATTCAGGTGCTTGTCGACCTGAATGTCATCTAACGACACCACTGCCTCCTCATCTAGTATGCACTTCTGGAATTGCGAGACGTGAAAAGTATTGTGAATCTGAATGAGCTCCTCTAGGATGTCCAGTCTATATGCCACCTTGTCAACCCTAGAAATAACCCAAAAAGGCCCAATGTATCGGGGACCGAATTTCCCTCTCTTTCTGAAGCGAATCACATCCTTTTAGTGTGAGACCTTTAGTAAAACCATGTTGCCCACCTAGAACTCCAACTCAGATTGGTGTCTGTCGGCATAACTCTTCTGCCGACTCTGAGCAGTCTGCATATGTTGTCTGATCTGCTAAATCCTCTCGATAGTCTGCAGAACTACCTCATTCCGTCCCATCACTCTGTGACCAACCTCACCCCAACAGACTTGGGTGCGACATCTTCATCCATACAATAGCTCAAATGGTGGAGCACCAATACTGGAATGAAAGTTATTGTTGTAGGAAAACTCTAGAATGGGTAGGTAGGAGTCCTAACTCCCACCAAAGTTAATGATGTAGGCTCTCAGCATATCCTCGAGAGTTTGTATGGTTCGCTCACTCTAGCCGTCTATCTGTGGATAATAGGCTGTGCTGAAGTGCAGACGTGTGCCCAGTTCCTCGTGGAACTTCTGCCAGAAACGGGAGGTAAATCGAACATTACGGTCTGAGACAATAGAGACCGGTACCTCGTGGCAAGCAACGACCTTGAGGATATATATGTCGGCCAACTTCTCGGCCGAAAAACTCTTCCATATTGCTAGAAAATGGGCGCTCTAAGGTCAATTGATCCACGATGACCCAAATAGCGTCGAAGCCCCTAGCCGTCCTCGGTAGCTTGGTCATGAAATCCATCATGATCTGCTCCCATTTCCATATGGGAATCTCTAAAGGCTGCATTTTTCCATGCGGTCACTAGTGCTCGGCCTTGACCATCCGCCAGGTCAAGCACCTCTCAACGTACCATTCAATCACCCTCTTCATGCATGGCCACCAGTAACTCAGTCGTAGATCCTGATACATCTTGGTGGCCCCCAGGTGAATAGAGAAGTGAGACTTATGAGCCTCCTCTAATACAATATCTATAACCCCACCAAACAACGGAACCCAGACCTGACCACAACGAGTCAACAATCCCCGGCTATCCTGCACAAACTGTGTGTTCTCGCCCCTGATCCTCTCAAGCTTCCAGTTCTCCTGTCACATACCCTCAACCTGAGCTTCCTTAATCAAGCTCATGAGTGGAGAATCCACGGATATCCTCATACATGTAGCTGGAGTAGAAGATCCAGATGACTTGCGACTCAGGGCGTCCACAACCACATTCACTTTACCGGGATGGTAAAGGATCTCGCATTCATAATCCTTGACTACGTCAAACCACCTGCGTTGTCTCATGTTCAGGTTCGGCTGATCCATGATGTGCCACAAAGACTTGTGGTCCGTGTATATAGTACAGTGGACCCCATAGAGGTTATGTCTCCAAATCTTGAGAGCGAATACCACCGCTGCCAACTCCAGATCATGAGTGGGGTATCTCGTCTCGTGTGGCTTCAACTTCCGCGATGCAAAGGCTATAACATGTCCCCTATGTATAAGGATTGCTCCCAACCCGGTGATTGATGCATCACAAAATACTACAAAATCCTCAACTCCCTCAGGGAGCGTCAACATTGAGCCTCGCAGAGTCGCTGTCCCGGAGTCTCGAATGTAGTTTGTTGCTCAGGGACCCACCAGAAATCCACCCCCTTCCTCGTCAGACGAGTGAGGGGTACCACAATCTTGGTGAAATCCTGTATGAATCTCCGGTAGTACCCTGCCAATCCCAAAAAGCTCTTGATATTCGAGGGAGATTTCGGAACCTCCCACTGCATAACCGCCTCAATCTTGGCTGGGTCGACCAAAATCCCCTCCTGGTTTACGTCTCGTAACCAAAACTCGCACTTCGAGAATTTGACATAAAGTCGTTCTCACCTCAGAACTCCTAATAGCACGCAGAGATGCTCCTTATGCTGCTCCTTGGTCTTGGAATACACCAAGATGTCATCTATAAACACAATGACTGGGCGATCAAGCATCGTTCGACATACCCGATTCATCAGGTCCATAAATACTTTCGGCGTGTTGGTGAGCCCAAACGGCATCACCACAAACTCGTAATGTCCATAACGAATCCAGAACGCGGTCTTCTCCACGTCCTCCTCCCTAACCCTGACATGATGGTTTCCGGACCTCAGGTCTATCTTAAAGAACCAAGATGCTCCCTGTAACTGATCAAAAAGTTCTTCTATCCTCAGGAGTGGATAACTGTTCTTCACCATTAACTTGTTAAACTCCCAGTAATCAATGAACATCCGATGCGAACAATCCTTCTTCCCGATGAAGAGAATCAGTGCTCCCCACGGAGACCTACTCGGACTAATGAACTGACTGCCCAACACTTCCTTTAGTTGTGATGACAGCTCCTACATCTCTATTGGTTCCAATCAGTATATCGCCTTGGTGATCGGGGTCGCACCTGGCACTAGGTCAATCCTGAACTCGACCTGCCTCTCCAGAGGCACTCCGAGTAACTCCACTGGAAACACATCAACGAACTCTCTTGTAGAGACTAAATGTTGTAAAAGTTGAAGTTTTTGTTTCTTTAGTGTCGCATGTTAGTTATTTTACTAAGTCTTCATTTATGCAAAGCGTATAGTTCTAGACTTAGTATATTTTTTGTACACTCAGGTTGCCTATAAATAGGGACTAAGGTTAGAAGTAGAAGTAGAACTCGAGTATTCATTCTGCTTAAACTCTGTAATCAGTTCTTCATCAATATAAGATCTGATTAATATTTACTCTCTGTGTTCTTACTTTTCAATCATTCAATCATGATTGCTTTCTAAATCTCGATAACAATTCTCATCAATTGGTATCAGAGCAGGATTCAAACTACAGTGATCTGATTTCCGTTTTAGAATCATTTGCTTTTTGAGTAGTAACTTTACTCAAAATTTTCCGTGCATTTTGGTTTTGAAAAATCTCTCTTGATCTTCAGATTTGAATCGATTCTTCTTTTGAATTGTTTAGTCGAGTGATCGATTAGCATTCGGTGAACATTTCATTTGATCAATTCACAAATTCATCAAGTTTTTCAAGCTTTCTAAAAATTCTCGTGTTCATCAATGGCGAACTTCAACATGAATACCATGACTTCTTTCTCTCACTTACTTGGTTCTTCAACCAAAATTCCAATGTTAATTCCTGAATACTATGATCAGTGGGCTGATAGAATGGAGGGTTACTTAAATGGAATTGATGAAGAACTTTGGAATTGTATCAATGGAACAGTTCAAGCTCCTGCAAATGCTCAACCAATTAGACAATCTGCTACTTCAAATGATGTTGCTGAACAACAAAACCGCTTGAAGAAGAACGAGAAGAGATGTATGAGGGAACTAAGAGGTGCTCTACCTCCTGTGGTTTACAATTACATTCGTAGTTGTAAAACAGCCAAGGAAATTTGGATCACACTGAAAGAAAAGTATCATGGTAGCGAAAAGACGAAGATCAACTCTGTTAAGCAATGTCTTGTTGAACTTAAGGAATTCAGACAAAAGGATTCTGAAACTCTCGAAAACTACTATGATCGTCTGAATGAGCTTCTTTATCGTTGCAATAGGTATGGAATCACAAGGTCTCTCATGGAATTCAATCTAACATTCATCATGGGTCTTTGCAAAGAATGGCGTAGTGTGAGTATGATGATAAAGAATCAACAAAGTTTTGATACAACCAGCTTGAATGATCTCTAAAGCCAGCTGAAAACACACGAAAGTGAAGTTACAAAAATGTTTGATGAATCAAAACAGAGTCTAGGAGGTCCTTTGGCTTTAGTTTCAAAGATTTCAGAAATTGATACTGGTGAAACAGAAGGATCAGACAATAAAGGTTTCTTAATGAATTCTAATGTGATGAAGCAGTGGCATTCTTGTAACATCCCCCTTGTCCGCTTTGGGCCACTCGGCACGAGGACTTCCCAGGGGGTCACCCATCCTGGTACTACTCCTGCCCGAGCACGCTTAACTGCAGAGTTCTTATGGTATCTGCTACCCTCACGGCTTTAAAACGCGTTGTGATAGGGAAGGTATCCACACCCCTTATAAGGAATGCTTAGTTCTCCTTCCCAGCCAACGTGGGATCAGATCTAACCCACTTTCACCCCCCCCCCCCATTATAGGGTACGACGTCCCCGTCGAACACATCGACCCGTGCCCTGGCTCTGATACCATTTATAACATCCCCCTCTGGCACGTATCACAATATTGTCCGCTTTGGGCCACTCGGCATGAGGACTTTCCAGGGGGTCACCCATCATGGTACTACTCCCGCTCGAGCACGCTTAACTGCAGAGTTCTTATGGGATCTGCTACCCTCACGGCTTTAAAACGTGTTGTGATAGGGAAGATATCCACACCCCTTATAAGGAATGCTTAGTTCTCCTTACCAGCCGATGTGGGATCAGATCTAACCCACTTAGAAAGTGGGTTAGATCTGATCCCACATCGGCTGGTAAGGAGAACTAAGCATTCCTTATAAGGGGTGTGGATATCTTCCCTATCACAACGCGTTTTAAAGCCGTGAGGGTAGTAGATCCCATAAGAACTCTACAGTTAAGCGTGCTCGGGCGGGAGTAGTACCACGATGGGTGACCCCCTGGGAAGTCCTCGTGCGGAGTGGCCCAAAGCGGACAATATTGTGATACGTGCCAGAGGGGGATGTTACAATTCTACTCAAACAACAGAGTTAAGAAATTTTTCAAAAAGCCTTTCAATCCCAAAGGAAAGCCAAATGATGTGAAGAGTGGTTTCACAAAGGCTGGAGGTGAGGAAAAGAAGAAATTGGAAAAGGTTGAAGAAAAGCAAAAAGATGCGAATGCGAAGGATGTGAAGAAACTAAAAGGTGATTCTAGAATTTATTGTCATTATTGCAATGGTGCAAATCACTTCGCAGCTGATTGCATGCTGAGAAAGAAAGAGGAGAAGAAGCGCAAAATTAAAGATGAAGCCTACTATTCAGAAAAGCTTGAAGAGGTGCGTGCGAAGGCAAAAGGAATGTCATTAGTTGCAAAAGGAGAATCTGATGAAGAAGAAAGTGGAACATATCAGATCTGGTCTTCAGGATCTGATGATGAAGAAATGAGGCATCCAACTCATGGTGCAATGTTCGCAAGCTATGAAGACAATTGTGAAGAGAATGTTGTAGGAAGATGCTTTGTGTCCAAATCCACAGATAAATCTCCAATGACCACCAAGGTACATGCTATTCTTGAATCTTTTAATATTCCTTTATCTGCTTATGATGCTGAAATTACTTCATTTGATGATACTGTGGCTTATTTTGATTCTGTTATTGTGTCTGCTAGTACTGAAGCTCAAAATCTAAATTTGCAACTAGTTGAGACAAGGAGAGAATTAGACATAAAACGAAGCAGAGTAGATAAACTTGAATTACAGATGAAAAATGTAAATTGTGATAAGGACAATCTTAAAAAAGAAGTTAGGATGTTACTAGCACAAAGAAACATTTACTGTAACTCTGCTAAACGTTTGTATGCAAAATTAACAGCTTTACATCATTCATCTGAAATTAGCAAAGAACAACATAGGAAACTTTTACCTTTTCTTGAATATGAACGCGAAAAAGTTGATGTTGTTTGTTATGACTGCGAAAAGACAATTGCTCATTTTGATAAAATACCTGATGATAGATTCGCAATATGGTATTGTCAAAATTGATGAATTCTTGAATGCTAATGAGTTGGTTAGTATTGTCAATGAAAGTTTGACAAAGAATGAACAAGTGAAAATCTTAAAGAAAACTGAAACTGCAACTTTTGATTCTCAACTCAATTATGCTGATGTCGATGACAATTCAGATAATGTGAGTGAAATCAGTGAGATCGAAGAGGAAGAAGAGTTCGATTATTCTAAATTGTCAATCATTAATATCACATCTAAGGTCAAAGGTAAAGAAATTATAGTTGATTCGATAGTAAAGCATGAAAATGATAAACCCTCTACGTCGCAACATTGTAATTTTGATAATGTGGAAGTTGAAAGCTGGAAGACTGACGACACTGATGAAAACAAAGAAGATGTGAAGGATTCACATGAAACACCTCAACGAGTTGTTGTTAATCAAGTGTTTGGTGATACAAAAGAATTCGACAAAATTCTTAATGACAAAGGTGCACATTATTTGGAAACTAACATTGTGGTTTATCCAAATTTTATATGTATAGATAACACCATTTTTCCAAATCAAGTTTTTGTCACAACTGGAAATGTTGAGAAAATTAAACCTGAATTCAACAAAATGGTTGAAAATGATAATCAAAGGTCAACTACTGAAGGTTTCTTTGCAAATCAAAATACAGTAGAAAACAATTTAACTCAAAATTCTTATGTTTTTCAAGGCCAAAAATCATCACAAAAATGGGTGGTGAAACGTGAAAAAGAAAACAAAGTTTTTAAAAGAGATGAAAAACCAAAGATGGAAGTGAAATTAAATCCTCATGAATTTAAATTGATGGTTGGAAATTATTCAACGGAAAATAATGTTTCAAAACGAAAAGCAAGAAAAGCAAACTTTTGGCAAGTTGTGTCTAATGATAAACCAAAAGTTGAAAAAGCACGAATTTCAAAGACAAAATCATCAAAATTTCAAAGAATAAATCAACAAAAGGATACAAGTTTTCACAACCCAATATATTCTGTTGACAAAATTCCAATGAAAAATAATGATAAATTTGTTCGGAAATATGACAACATTAGAAAATTTGAGACTTCGCAAAAATTTGTAAATGATCATAAGTTTCACAATGTTGGAAAATTAATGAATAATTCATCAACTTTGAATGTCAAAACTCAAGCAAAAATGAAATTTTCCCCTAAACAACCAAATTTTCCAAATCCTTCGGTCTCAAAACCGACCAAAGTTTCGTATACAAAAGGAAAATCTGACGTATGTACGATCAACCGTTGGCTTGAAGGGCAAGGAAGACAATATCAAAATGGGAAGTTTTCAGAGCAACAGATAAAGACTGCATTTGACAAGTTCGTGAATAACTCTTCTACTGGTAGTTCATCATCTCACGATTCGCAAGTTCCGGTACAAAAATGGAAACCAGTTATGAAAGTTGCAAATGTTGTGAAGGATGAGATGAAAGTCAATGGAAATCCAAAACTATTGAACAACTATATTTCAATATCTAGATCTGATGATGTTGATATAATGGATAGTGTCACAGACAAAGTGAAAACATGGTTTTTAAATTCAAAGCATTTGTTCAAAACTACTAATGAAGGACCCAATAAGTCTTGGGTTCCTAAATTTTTCAATAAATGCAAGTGATGTGTGACGAGCAATATGATGCGGAATGGTATATTGATAGTGGTTGCTCTTGTCACACGACTGGAAGAAAGGAAAACTTGCGAGATTCTCGAAGCTTGGAAAATGTAGGAGTAGTCAAACTTGGAAATAATCACAAGTGTCAAGTGAAAGGCTATGGAAAAGTCACAAATGGACCATTCACCGTTAACAGGGTTGCTTATGTTGAAGGTCTTCAACATAACTTGATTAGTGTTTCGCAACTTGTTGTGTGTACTGTGACATCCCCAAAATCACGGCCAGAAAAGACCGGTTTGTTTATGCTTTGTTTAAAAATCAGAGTTACATTTTAAATGAAAGTGTTGCGGAATTTGTCCCAAAACAAAATATGATAAAGATTTATCAAAAGCATTTCCATAGAAATGTATTTCATTAAAAGACTTGGGATGTCATGTTCGTACAGATCAAAAGCATAAACAGTACAATATAAGCCTTACTACATTATTTCATATCTACAGGCCTATATCCGTAATCCCTCGTCCAAAACATCACATCTATGCTCATGCGCCACTACCTGTAATACATAAAACTGAGTGGGTCAGGCTTGGGAGCCTGGTGAGCACATAGGGTTTTCAACCCACAATAAATAAGTTTATTAATTTCATCAATCGAAATAACCCGATTACCCGTTCCCGTTATCCTCACTTTACGTCCCTAAACACCTATCATAAGGGACCTAGCCTAAGGATCATCATCGGGACGGACACTACTACTAAGGGGATTCCACAGCAATAAATGTCCTAAAGGCAACCATGTGGGGGATGGAGTACACCGGTGAACACATCGTTCACAAACACCTATAGGTTGCGAGCCTGCTAGTGTTCCACTGGACTGTCTAGAAGAGTCCGTGGTCGTCATCCATACTCCGCTAGATGACAGAAACAACAACATCAACATCGAGGCCTCTCATCATTTTATCACACATCACCTATTGCATCTACCCATGTTTTACCCCAACATTTTCGTAGATATAAAATACATATATAGTTTAAATCATTGAAAACATGTATAACAACGTTCATCTAGCATAGATAGCAGGTATTCAGATAATATGCACACATAGCACGTAATTTATATAAAATACTTCATATCTATGTGTAAGTTGAAAGTAACTATGCACTCACCTGAAAGGTGGTGACTCAGCACTCGGACGGCGCTTCGATACTCTCAAAACGATATTCCTTCGATAAAACCTAGTATCGGTACCACTAGGGTTTAGTTTAACGATAACCGCGACAAATTAATTAGTCCGAGTATTATTAAGCGTTAATAATACTCATAATAATAGCCCAAGTACTTATTATAAGTTCCTAATAACGTTACTATATTAAAACATAAGCTAAACTAAAGTTAGGGTAGGTATAGCTCACTTACAGCGGGTTTTCTCGAAAACCGGGCTTCGCTGGAGCAGCGTTCCCGAGCCTAAAGGCTCTTTTCTTGGAACTCCGGGAGCCTCGGGGCTTCCTTCGGGTGCTAGGGGGTTTACCTAGGCTTTAGGGGGCTTAAGGAGGCTTAGAGAGAGAGAGAGTGTAGAGAGAGAAAGAATGTTGGAGAGGTGTGAAGAGAAGTGAATGCCCGGCACCTCTATTTATAGGGGTGCTGACTGGTCTACTCGCCGAGTAGGGGGCACCTACTCGCCGAGTTGGTCCATGTGGTGGCCTTCTGGTGGTGCCACGTGTCCAATTCTGGTGGTGCCACGTCACCCCCTATCGCGTGTCAGCCTTCGAACTTAGAAAAATCATAACTCTCGCATACGAGCTCCGTTTTCGACGTTCTTTATATCCACGCGTAGGTAAAATCAAGATCTACAACTTTCATTTAGACTCCGTCGGCTAATTCTCGACCGATCTCAAATTTAACAGTAGGAGGCCTTTAGACTGTTAAATGACCGCGAAGAATTCGTAACTCCTTCATACGAACTCCGTTTTCGTCCATCTTTTTTCCGTTGAGTTCCTATTAATGAGATCTTCAACTCTCATTTAGGTCACGTAAGCCAAAAACCACTCGAACTAAAATTCGAGTTTCGGGTCGTGCACTGCTAAGCCGAATCTTAGAAAAATCATAACTTCCTCATACGAAGTCAGATTTGGGCGTTCTTTTTACCGAAGTTCTTAGTTCAACATATTCTACAACTTTTGTTTAGATTGCTAAGGCTAAATCTCACTCTATCGTAAATTCACTATTTACGCTTCCCGGTGCCGTGCCGGTTTTGCCGTAAAACTTCGACGGGCCATAACTTCTTCGTTATAACTCGGATTTCGGCGTTCTTTATATGTACGGAAACCTTGAGACATAGTCTACAACTTTATGTAGAGATATCAGGCTTATCTCACACTTTAATTTTGACGCTTATTTTTATTATTTATTAATTATACACTTATAATTAAATAATAAACACATAAACACACATAATTCACATAATACTCAAATATTTCATCTTTATTACTTCAAAAAGAGTTACAAGAGTTGACCTAGACTATTACATTGACAAAAATGCTTAGCCCTGAAACCCGGGCGTTACAGGTACTGGAAATCAGGTTGTGTTTAACGAAGAAGGAAGTATCATTTCAAATGCAAAGACAAATGAAGTACCTCTCAAATCCAAAAGGTATGGTGACATGTTTACACTAGACATCAAACCAATTGTGGGCAAACCTGCTGTGTGTTTACTATCAAAGGCCTCTAATGATGTTAGCTGGCTCTGGCATAGAAGATTGTCGCATTTGAACTTTCGCAATATTAACAAACTTGTCACTGAAGATTTAGTTCGAGGTTTACCTATACTAAAATTTGATAATGATACTTTGTGTGCAGCTTGCGAACAAGGAAAACAACATAGAAAAGGTCATCTAATTGTGATAGATTCAAAAATCGTGGAACCATTGGAACTTCTTCACATTGACCTATGTGGACCGTCGACTGTTGCTACAATCAATAAAAAGCGGTACATTTTAGTTATTGTTGATGATTTTTCTCGATTCACATGGGTATTTTTTCTTAGGTTAAAATCTGAAGTTGCTCAGACAATGATTGATTTTATCAAAAAGATTGAGATTAGTCTTAAAAAGAGTGTTCGCAGAATTAAAAGTGACAATGGTTCTGAGTTTAAAAATCAAACATTGGATTCCTTTCTCACAGGCAAAGGCATTTCGCATAATTTCTCATCACCATATATTTCACAACAAAATGGTGTTGTTGAAAGAAGAAATAGGTCTTTATGCGAAGCAGCCAGAACCATGTTATCATATGCGAACTTACCTTAATATATTTGGGCTGAAGCTGTCTTGACTGCATGTTTTACTCTGAATCGGTCATTCATTCATCGAAGACTCAATGTCACTCCATATGAAATACTCAACAATCGAAAACCTAATGTCAAATTTTTCCTTGTTTTTGGTTGCAGGTGTTTTATAATGAATCTAAAAGATAATTTGACCAAGTTCCAAGCTAAAGCTGATGAAGGCATATTCTTAGGATATTTGCAAAATTCAGTTGCATACAGGGTGTTAAACAAGCGAACAAGAAAAGTTGAAGAAACTTTCAAATTAGCCTTCGATGATTACTATCTTAAACAAACAGATAGTAAATTTGAAAATAAATCAATTCTTGTTAATTCAGACACTCAAATTGAAAATTCAGAAATAAATGATTTTGATTATGACTTAATTTTCGGAATCCCTGACAGGGCAGTTGATGCGGAAGTTAATGCTCCAGATAACCAAACATCAGAATCCTCAAAACATACTGATGATTCAACAATAACTACAAGGTCAATATCTTGCGAAAGTGTGCCTGAAGTTCGTATGGAGGGGGAGCATACGTTCACCAATGAACAAAGACAACAAACTTTCGAGGGGGAGAATGAAAATATGAATCATCAAGTTGAGGGGGAGCATTCGCAATCTCAACAGGATCATCAAGTTGAGGGGGAGCATTCGCAATCTCAATAAGATCATCAAGTTGAGGGGGAGCATTCAAAATTTCATCAAGATGAACATCATGTTGAGGAGGAACCTGATGCAACAGAGAAAATTAATCTTGATGATGATAGGTTTTAGGTAAAAAAATAAACTAGAAAACAAGTCCTAAGTTCACATGCAACCTACTTTGGATCTATTGAACATACAACTTTGAATTTCAAAACAAGAACCCTAGAGGAGGGAGGCTATAATCGAAATTTACAACCTAGGGTTTAGTAATTACATACCTTTCAATTGTTATAGTAAACAACTGATAATTCCCTTGATCTTGATCTTGATCTTCTTGGAAGCTTAGCACCACAAGTGTAATGCCTCTAATGGAATCACACCCAAACTAGCAAGAAGGAAAGTAGAGGAGAGAGGGGAGAGGGAGTATGCAAAATTTCGGCCCTTAGGGTTTCTTCAAAAGAAAAGAGTGACCAAAACATGAACCAGGAGGCTCCTTATATAGCTGAGGGATCTAGGGTTTAGGGGAAACCCTAGTTATCCTTTGCTTAGGGCCTAAGCAAACCCAAGGGCCTTATCCAAGCCCCTATGGACGAAATTATTAGGGTTTCCCCTAAATATTTCGTCCACCCTTATCCAAGGGGGTTCTAGAGCCTTCCACTCAACTATTAGATAATTGCAAACTAGTCCCTGCACCTTATAATCAATTCTTTTGACCCCAAAATCAATTCTAACTAATTTCTGGCTAACAATTAATTAAACAAAATGATTTCTTATTAATATATTAATCTTTTAACATATTAATAAATTCATTTATATTAATTTATTAATCTTATAATAAATTAATATCTCTCATTTCATAATTTCCTTGTCTGGTTGCTAGGTTTGAGGGCAACCCAAAAGGACTGTGCTGCTATCAATTCAAGTACATACCAATTATAGTTATGGGCTTAGACACCTAATCCAACAGTCTCCCACTTGGATAAGTCTGTAACTATAATTGCTAGTATGCCTTCTAAATTTGACCAGTAAATTGTAGCTTCCAAAAAGCTGCTACCGAACTCTGACCCAGTCAGTTACGTGTCCTAAGATAAGTGATCATATAATCCTTCGTTCTGCTAGATATCCCTAGACAAAAGACATGGAATGCAATCAACCTCTTTGTCCAGAATCTATGTTTCCCGATTCCTGATTTGTGATGATGTAGGACTTCTAATTGAACACATCAATTTAGTCCTGGCTAGGCCCAGCACACAAGTCAACACCAAATCATCGAGGGGCCCACAGATATCGCTTTTCCCGTTAGGGCAAAAGGAACGAATAAACATTGACTCATATGCTTGTATCTTTTACTCATCAAACCATACATGATAATACGTTTTATAACACCAAGTTACTGATGCGTTCTCGTATCACCAATGCATAGCCGACTTGCAAATCACAACTCATATATCTCTGTTTCAAGATTATAAGATATTATTGTCTCAGTATTACTCGTGATGAATTCCATGAAGTAATACTCTGAGCGAGGGTTTATCCAATACTCAAATCTCAATTTCTGAGTACTCATGAACGTTGCAGCAAATACATTGCCATGTCTATCCTTAGACAATCTACAATCCAGTTCATGACAGTCTTGATTCACTACTTACTTCCAAAAGTACGAGCGACTGTGGAGTTTGAATAATCTTATTATTCGGGAAGTAAAACATGCAAAAATGAAACACAATAATAAGCAATTGACAAAAGGTAGAACCCAAACTTATAAATAATACTTTATTATTTAATCACCAAAAGTCAATTACATTTACTTTGTTACAAGTTTCAGAAAACTAATCTAACTACTAAAACTAATATCATCTTTCAGTCCTATGCTCCGAGCATGCTGAATATGCTTAGCCCTACTCAGACCCTTTGTGAGGGGATCTACTGGGTTATCTTCAGATGACACCCTCTTCACTATAAGATGGCCTTCTTCTACTCTATGTCTGATGAAATGGTACTTTATGTCGATATGTCGGGTTTTACCATGATCTCTCGGTTCCTTTGTCAAGGCAACCGCTCCTTCATTATCGCAGAACAGTTCCATAGGCTCCTGGATGGTTGGAACAACTCCGAGATCCCCGATGAAGTTCCTCAACCAAGCTGCTTCTTTCGACGCTTCACTTGTTGCTATGTACTCTGATTCACAAGTAGAATCAGCCACCGTATCTTGCTTGGAACTCTTCCAAGTAACTGCTCCTCCATTTAATAAGAATACCCAGCCTGATTGAGAACGGAAGTTATCTCTATCCGTCTGAAAGCTGGCATCACTGTAACCATCTACTCTCAAAGTATCATTGCCACCAAGTACAAGGACCCAGTCCTTTGTTCTTCGCAAATACTTGAGTATATTCTTCACGGATATCCAGTGAGCTCTACCTGGGTTTCCCTGATAGCGACTGACCATGCTCAAAGCAAATGCCACATCAGGGCGAGTACATGTCATAGCGTACATGATCAATCTGACAGCGGAAGCATAAGGTACACGACTCATGTCATCTATTTCCTCATCTGTACTCGGGCATTGAGTCTTACTCAATTTGGTATTGCTCTGGATAGGTAGCTCTCCCTTCTTGGAATTTTCCATACTAAACCTCTTTAGTACCTTATCCAAGTATATGCTCTGACTAAGTCCAATTAGTCTCTTCTTTCTATCTCTCAATATTCTAATCCCAAGAATATAGGCGGCTTCTCCTAGGTCTTTCATAGCAAAACACTTTCCATGCCAAGACTTAACTTTATTCAAGGTTGGAATGTCGTTACCAATGAGTAATATGTCATCGACATATAACACCAGAAAAGTTACTATACTCCCACTAGCCTTGATATACACACAAAACTCATCTTCACTTCTAGAGAAACCAAATTCTTTGACTTTCTCATGGAAGCAAAGATTCCAGCTGCGAGATGCTTGTTTCAATCCATAAATGGATTTCTCAAGCTTGCATACTTTATTGGGAAACTTTGCATCAACAAAACCCTCTGGCTGACTCATGTAAACATCCTCAGCCAACTTCCCGTTAAGGAAGGCAGTCTTGACATCCATCTGCCAGATTTCATAGTCATGAAAGGCAGCTATGGCGAGCAATATCCTAATAGATTTAATCTTAGCCACCGGCGAAAAAGTCTCATCATAGTCAACCCCTGGGGTTTGAGTGAAACCTTTTACAACCAGTCGAGCCTTGAACGTATGCACATTCCCATCCATGTCTGTCTTCTTCTTGAAGATCCATTTGCACCCAACTGTCTTCCGACCTAGTGCACTGTCAACCAAATTGTTGGGTTGAAAATTCGTTTAAGGATTGCGTCATTGGGCTCGGCTGTTAGTCCATTTGTTTTGTGCTCCGGTTTTGGGCCTGTCCAACCGTGAGCTTGCTAGGTTTACTATATAAGTATATGCTTGCATGCATATTAGGTTAACGATTTAGAAGATAACGATCATTACGATAGCTTTGCAGATTTCTTTATCGTTCTTGTAAACCTCCAACCCTCTACAGTTGATGTTCTTTGTCGAGCTCTTCTGAGGGTTATTTTATAATCATTCGACTCGTTTGATTCATTCTTGAGTTGTTCATTACTTTTACGTTCTTGCTGTTTATTCTTTATTTACCTGTTTAAGATCTAATCGATCTTCAAGATTAAGTTTTAATCTCATCAATTGGTATCAGAGCAGGAGGCTGTGTAATCAATACACTTCTTTTCTGTGAAAAGGTTTCAATTAGGGTTTTCTGCAATTACTGATATTTACTGAGCCGTCATCTCATTATTGACGTATCTTGATATTTATTGTTTTGCCCTAATCTGATTTATTACAAGTCTGATCTTTAAACAGGTTATTCAATCTTTATGGACGAGTCGCAATCGAATCCCATCAATATTTCCAACAACATTGGATCAACCACGAAGATTCCCATCCTATACACCCATGATTATGAAGTCTGGGCGCATCACTTTGAAGACTATGTTATAGGATCTGAGGATAATGGATACCTCATCTGGGAAGCAATTATTAATGGACCGTTTTCTCACTCTGCAACGTCAAGGATTATTAAAACTCAAAAGGAGTATAATGATCTACTGAAGGATGTAAAAGATATTGCGCAAGATGAAAAAGATAAATTCCAGTGCAATATCAAGGCGTTAAGATTGATCAGATTCGCCCTTCAGTCTGACACTTTCAGGTTGGTAAGTTCTTGCACGACGGCAAAGGAAGTTTGGGATAGGCTACGTGAATTGTACTCTACAGACGAGGATCTTGAACACTCTATCCAAACATTGCTCTTATATGAGTTTGGAGAATTCAGGAAAGGAGCCGAAGAAACTGTGACCCATACGTTCGATCGCTTTAATCATCTTCTCAGCAAGATGATCAAACATGACATCGAAAGGAAGCTTATTGAGCAGAAGGTTACGTTTTTAAATGGTCTAAGATCAGAGTGGAGAGCAGTGGTATCTACAGTTAAAGCCCATGAGCAGTTTAAATCATATTCCTTGGCGAAACTGGTGGGTATTCTCAAGTCTCAAGAGAAAACTGTGCTGCAGGAAAAGAATGTTGTCTCAAGCCTAGGTTCGCTGGCCCTCCTATCAAAAAGTAAAGCTGTGATGGAGGACGAAGATCTTAACTTGGAGGAGTATGACCTCACGACTGAGGATTATGCTATGATGGTGTCTAACCCCAAGAGGTTCATTAAGAAGAGATTCCCCAACAACAAAAACCGAAACTGGCAGGGGAGTTATAGTTCAGAAAAGGTTAAAGATGAACCGAAGGTTGATGAGTCTAAGAAGGAACCGAAGGCAGAGGGTGATTCTGGAGTAAGCTGTTACTACTGTGGAGGGAAAAACCACTATGCTAAGGATTGTGTTCTCAAAAAGATGGTTGAAAAGGAAGGAAGCTTTGCTGCAGAGAAAGCTTGATGAGATGAGGAAGAAGAAATCTACCGCTAACCCTTCCATGAATGCTCTAATTGTGCAGGGTTCGGTTGCTGATAACGAGTTCGGTGGTGTGGAAGTTTGGTCAACCGACTCTGAAGATGATGAAGTGTGGAAGCCTTCTCATGGAAAGGCTTGTGTGGCAAAAGAGGAGAGCAGTGGAGGAAGGTGCTTTATGGTGTCCGAAGTATCTCAGATGAGGGGATACAACACTGATGGTGGAAGCAATGAACCGAAGGAGCAGCAGGATATGTGCTTTACAGCCAAACCGCTCAGCGTGCAGTTCAACGAACTCGATGAACTGATCAAGAAGGTACAATAGGTTTTTATTTCATTTAAAGTACCACAAAGCTCATATGAAAAAGAACTAAAAAGTGTTAATTCACGAATCTCTCATCTAGATAGTAGTTTAACTCAAACTCGGGTCACCAATTCTAACCTAACTGATCAATTAAGCAGGGTGTCTTTGAAGAGTAAGGAGCGGCGCATGTGGATCGAGTTGAAGGATTCAGAATTAGTTAAAATAAAAGATGAAAACATTTATTTACAAAGAGACAATTTAAAGCTGTTAAAACAGCGAAATGTTTTTTTGTTTGATTGCAAAACGTCTTTACACTAATATTACTCAGCTTCACTTGGATTGTGAAATAGGACAAAAGATTCATCGCATGATTTTGCCCTTCCTTGAGTTTAAGGAGGATGAAATTGATGCTGAAGCTTATAATTGTGAGAGTGTGATATCATCTGATGACGTCAATCCGACCTATATGTATGGACTGGACAAAATAGAATCTTTCATTAAATCCAAGGACCATAAGGACATGCTTAAAAACCTTTTGGATGAAAATGATAGACTTAAACTGAGAACCGAAACCATACAAAAATTTGACTCTTTAAACGCCAACTTGAGCTCAGAAAACAAAATTGATGTTGAAAATGCATCTGAGCTTAATGAGGATGACAATATGAGTGAAATTTCTGTAGAGGACACAGTTGACTGCTCAGAATTTGTGAAAAGCGAACCCGAAAACCACAAGAATCTAATTTCAGAAAATTCAGTGGAGTTCGCTCGATTGTCCCAACAAAAGTCCCCGATCTTAGCAAAGAAAGCGGTTGTATATCAAAAGGTCAGGACCACTCCAAATCAAGTGTACAAGGTCACAGGAGTAACCGAACATCAGACTGCTGAACTCACAACAATTGTAAACGAAGACAATGCTGATGGCTGCGATGAGTTCTTCTGGTCAGCTCCAATCGATAATGCAGATGAAACGGTAGGCTTATCCGAAAGGACCTCATGGATAAGTAAAGGGAGATACATACCAAAACCCTTGAACAAGCCAGATAATTTCGATGTGCCAAGTACCAGTGGTACGAAAGACATTCCTCAAGAAAATGGAAGTTCGGCAAAAGAAGACGTTCCTTCTAGTTCCTCAGTTCAAAGTGAAACTTCCACAATTCAAAGTGAACCAGCTAAGGAGAAACCAAAAATGAAAGCCAATATCCATCATCAACCAAAGCAGATGAGGAATCAGAAACGTCAAAGGAACCAGAGATACAGGAAGAATCTCTCTGAAAGGAAACAATTCTGGCAATCCCAGAATGCATATTTCTCACATCAATACAAGTATCTAAAGTTTGAGAATAATCCTGTTAAAAAGCACAAGAGCCACAACAACCGAAAGCCAAGGTTCGGTTCAGAAAAGAATACCAACCGAAAGCAAAGGTTCGGTTCTGAGGATGACTCCAACCGAAAGCAAAGGTTCGGTTCTGAGGATGACTCCAACCGAAAGCAAAGGTTCGGTTCCGAAATCAAAAGAGGTCAAAACTCTAAGGTCAGTCCCACCAATGATCAAAAGCAAAAGGGTCACCTAGAGTCTCCAGCCAAGAAGTCATCTCAATTTAAGCCCTCTCATTCTCACTCATCTAATTCATCTAATTCTTCTAATTCTTCCCATTCAACTCCATCTCGCTCTAAAGTTCACTCAGTTTATTCTCAAAAATCTCATTCGTCAGCTGAACAAAAGGGAAAACAGAAGGTTTCTGCATCCAAACCAGAGTCTAAACCGAACGCACCTAATCCTAATAAAATCAAAGTTTTTACCATCAAAAGGAAAGATGAAACAACACTAATAAAACGAACATATCTTGTTGACATCTCTCTTACTATTCATGTACCTGTGAAAGGCTCACGTGGACCCAAGAAACTTTGGGTTCCTAAATCTGCTTGATTTTTGCAGGTTATAAGTGACGAGCAGTTTGACGAAGAATGGTACATCGATCGTGGCTGCTCGCGTCACATGACAGGGAGGAAAGAAGAGCTCAGGGAATACAGGTCTCTTACAAATGGTGGCAACGTCAAGTTTGGAAACAACTCCTTCGGCACCATAAAGGGATACGGAATGATTACCAATGGAGATTTCACTATAAAGAAGGTGGCATACGTGGAAGGACTACAACACAACCTCATCAGTGTATCTCAACTTGTTGGAGGTACATGTCTCAAAGTCTCATTCGACGATGAAGGTTCTGAAATTATTGAGAAGAAGACGAAGAAAGTAATTCTCAAATCAGAGCGTAAGGGTGAAATGTTTCCTCTAAACCTCAAACCCATCAAAGGAAACCCAGCTATATGCCTGTTATCAAAAGCACAATCTGACGAAAGCTGGTTATGGCACCGAAGACTCTCTCATCTCAACTTTAAAGATATCAACAAACTTGTCACTGGAGGTCATGTTCGAGGTCTTCCATTGCTCAAGTTCGACAGAGATCATTTGTGTGCTACATGCGAAATGGGGAAGCAGAGTCGTCAAAGTCATCCATCTATAATTAACACGAAAGTTGTTGAACCACTCGAATTACTTCATATTGATTTATGTGGTCCATCATCTATCGAAAGCATCGGTGGTAGCAAGTATATTCTTGTTATTATTGATGACTTTTCGTGGTTTACATGGGTGTTCTTTCTAAAGCTCAAATCTGAAGCGACTCATAAGCTGAAAGTGTTCATCAAGAAAATTGAAGTACAGCTCAAGAAGGTCGTTCGCAACATCAGGAGCGACAATGGTCTGGAATTCAAAAACCGAGAATTTGAAGAATTTCTAGCAGAAAAGGGAATAAGTCACAACTTCTCAGCTCCCTACACACCTCAACAGAACGGAATTGTCGAAAGACGAAACCGATCTTTATGTGAAGCTGCCCGAACAATGCTAAGTTTCGCTTCCTTACCTCTTTATTTTTGGGCTGATGCTATTTCTGCTGCTTGTTTTACACAGAACAGGTCATATCTCAACAAGCGATTCACGCTCACACCTTATGAGATTCTCAACAACAGGAAGCCCAATGTGAAATTTTTCCACGTGTTCGGCTCACGGTGTTTCATCTTTAACTCCAAAGAACACCGCAACAAGTTTGATGTCAAAGCCGACGAGGGAATCTTTCTGGGCTACTCTCTCACTTCCAAAGCATATAGAGTTCTAAACAAGCGTTCGAGAAAAATCGAAGAGACTTACTACGTGACTTTCGACAATAGCTATGTCAAAAAGCTACAGGCTAAAGAAGACACAGCTGGGGAAATCTTTCCTCAAACTGGCCAAGTCACAGTCTCGATCGCTAATCTATTTGAAAAGTTTATGGAGCTATTTGACGAACCAGAGAAAGCTACTCTCTCAGAAGCAGGCGCAGCAGACAACAGGGTAGACCACATGAAGCAAATTGTCGAAGAAGCTGCCAGGAGAATGAATGAAGGGGGATCGCATTCTGACGAACCTCCATCATACGATGCTTCAGTCGAGGGGGAGGATCAACCGTCATCAACTCAGCCGACCTCACATGTGGAGGGGGAGCCAAGCTCTCCAACTGCTCCCAAAAGTACTTCTCCAACCGAAAGTGCTTCACCATCCGAAGGTGCATCAACGCCTGAAAGCCCAGCACCACAAGAAACCTCTGAAGCTCAAGATTCTCAAAGTATTCCAGCAAGCTCATCTATCGAGGGGGAGCAAGCTGATATGTCATTCGACTACGAAAGCCTATCCGAGCCAGAAGAAATGATCAATGCTGAGCTGGACCCAACCTTTGATCCAAACTACCCTCCTCTTACCAAATGGACCAGAGATCATCCTATCTCTCAAGTTGTTGGTGATATTTCTGAAAAGGTTCTAACCCGATCACAACTCAAGGCAAAACAGACATCCTTATTTTCCAAAGTTGAATTTTGCATGTTTAACTCATTCGTATCAAAAGTTGAACCGAAGACAGTTAACACTGCTCTCAATCACTCCGATTGGGTTCAAGCGATGCAAGACGAACTGAACGAATTTGAAAGGAACAAAGTCTGGCGCCTCATTCCAACTCCTCCAGATGCCTCGGTTGTTGGTCTCAAATGGGTCTTTAGGAATAAAATGGACAAGGAAGGGAATGTTATACGGAACAAAGCTCATCTAGTAGTAAAAGGATATTGTTAGGAGGAAGGGATTGATTATGAAGAGACTTTCGCTCCTGTAGCTAGGCTGGAATCAGTAAGAATATTTCTTGCTTATGCTGCCCACAAAAACTTTGAAGTTTTCCAAATGGACATCAAGTGTGTCTTTCTTAATGGAGAACTCGAAGAAACCGTGTATGTGGAGCAACCTCCTAGTTTCGTGAACGAAAAGTATCCCAATCATTGCTACATTCTGGATAAAGCTGTGTATGGACTCAAACAAGCTCCGAGAGCCTGGTATGAAACGCTAACTAAATTCTTAAAGATGTCCAAATTCAAACAAGGTTCGGTTGACCCAACCTTCTTTCGCAAAAAGGAAGGTAACCACCTTATGATCGTTCAAATTTATGTCGATGATATCATCTTTGGCTCAACGAATCCCAGCCTAACAGCTGAATTCAGAAAGTTGATGGAGACTAAATTTGAAATGAGCTCAATGGGTCCCATTAACTTTTTCCTTGGTTTAAATATTAGACAGGGACCCGAAGGCATCTTTATCAATCAGGAAGCTTACACGAAGACTCTCTTAGCAAAATTTGGCATGATGGGAGATTCCAAAGTCAAAGTCCCAATGGCATTCGGCACCAAGCTAACTCCATCCCTGGACAAACCGGCTGTTGATATCACGCTATATCGTCAAATGATAGGCTCACTAATGTATCTTACTGCTAGCAGGCCTAACATCATGTTTTCTGTGTGTTATTGTGCTAGATTTCAGGCAAACCCACACGAACCTCATATGATTGCAGTGAAGAACATTTTACGATATCTCAAGCGAACGACCTCCTTAGGTCTATGGTATCCTTCCAACTCAGGCTTCTTCGTTCAAGCCTACTCAGATGCAGACCTTAGAGGATGTGGACTCGACAGAAAAAGCACCACTGGCGGCTGTCAATTCCTTGACGGGAAGTTGGTTAGCTGGCAATCAAAGAAACAAATGTGCGTGTCGTTGTCTACTGCCGAAGTTGAATACATAGCCGCTGCATCTTGCACCTCTCAAGTGATTTGGATCCAGAGTCAACTTCGCGACTATGGACTCAATATGAAGAAGATCCCACTATATTGTGACTCTGAAAGTGCAATTAGGATCTGTCATAACCCAGTGCAACACTCTAAAACCAAACACATAGCACTGAGGTATCACTTCATCAAAGATCATGTGGAAGATGGAAACGTTGAAGTACACTTTGTTCGAACCACTGATCAACTGGCTGACGTCTTTACCAAAGCACTTCCAGAAGCATCATTCAACAGAATTTTACAAGGGCTATGTATGATGGAATCAGAGTCAGTACCTCAAACTACCTCTAAACCACAAACGTAAGAAGCGAAATTGACCGAACGTTCAGGTTCGGTTACATAATCTGACTCGCTCATCAACACAAAGGTAGTTTTCTTGGTTGTACATTTCATGTTCAAATTTATCTTATTGTCAAAAGTATTTTCTTATTGCAAGCCTAAATTCCTTGGTTTTCTAAAATTTTTCAAAACCGAAACCTACCGAAGGTTCGGGTTCGGTTTTTCAAAATTTTCCAAAACCGAAACCTACCGAAGGTTCGGGTTCGGTTTTTCAAAATTTTCCAAAACCAAAACCAACCGAACGCTCGGGTTCGGTTTTTCAAAATTTTCCAAAACCGAAACTAACCGAACGCTCGGGTTCGGTTTTTCAAAAATTTCTTAAACCGAAACAAACCGAACGCTCGGGTTCGGTTTTTCAAACTTTTCTCAACCGAAACCAACCGAACGTTCAGGTTCGGTTACCAAATTTTCCAAAGTTTTTTTTTTACTCTTTCTAAGTCTTATTTTTTTCTTACTTATTTTTTTTCTTATTATTTTATTTTCTTTTAACTTTTTATATATATATCAACAACTCCAAAAAATAAAAAAAAATTTTAAGTGTTCGTTCGTTTATGGGGATATAATTGTTGGATTACTTAAATGTCCCTAGAAGCATGCTGATGTATGTGTCCCAAGCCTCATAAGATTCTGAATAATAGCTTTAATGACTTGGTATAAACAAACCTTGTCTTCCCAATTAGGCTATCACATTTATTCTAATCGTGAGCTACCTCACTCTCTTCTCACATGAGATAAGAGTTGTTCTGCTTGGTCCTTATTTTCGCAGCAGAGGTATTTTTCTTTCTTACACCATCTCCATTACATTTCTCCATTACATTCGTTTCATCCACGTAACCCTTGAGACTCTCAGAAATTACCACTGAGGTTTATGGTTACACAACATCTGTGTTTATGATCTCAGTTTCGTGCCACTACGAGCTGAGTGAAACCCAAAATTCAACACCAAATCTGAATTGACGGTGAACAATAAATTTGCTCAAGTTTTCACCAACGAATTGACGGATCTATCTTACTGAAATCTCAAATTTTATTTTTGTGTGATTCCTATGAAATTGTTAAACACCATAACATTTCTTCCCTTGGGATCCAGTTTTTATTTTTTGTTGAGATTTTATATTTTCCAAGCTATTTAAAATTAATTCCTACCTACTTGTTCAACAGACCACACTGGTCTCACAAGTACTTTGTTCACTTTATTTCTTATTTCAAGATTAGAATTGATGAATCAAAGCGAAACCCACCCTTACTTAGCCTAATTAAAAGAAACCTTTCAACATTTATTAATAAGTGTTTGATCGTCATTCAACGGGAATCCACATAAACACTTTAAGGTCTCTCTTGATCTTGAAGGAAGAGATTCGTGCCCGGGATCATTTGTTTCGTGTCATTATTGACATCACATTTATTCCTAAAAAGAGTTGCTTTATTTCTTTTCTTTTTTACACTCTTAGCACGAAAATCTTTGATTTTCCAAAATTCCGTTACTAATAATTACAGGATGTATTATTGCTTTGGTGGTTAATTATCAAGTTGTGGTCAAAAATCATCCACGTGGGCAATTAATTCAAAAGATGTCATTTCAAAGATAAGATGAAGGGTTGCTGACTCAGGCGGGAGATCAAAGGATTAAATTTCAAACGACGGTTAAAACGGGGACGCGTGTGAATTTGAGACGCCCATTCTTTTACTGACATCATGGACGCATGTGCGGATTTCAAGCGACTCCTCTCTGGCACTTAAAGGCGCGTGTGGATTTGAAACGGTTTGTTCTGAAACGGCGCTTGTTGGGCGGCGTGTTCCTAGGAATCTGACACTCTCTCTCCTACGTGATCATGCATCTGTCATTCCGGAAAACCTTTTCGTATTTCCATAGAACATTTGAACAGATTTTTCTCTCTCCTTACACCCACTATAAAAGGCAGTCTCTACTCCCATTTACCTCTTTACTGCATTCGAATTTCCAAGAGAGCAAAAATTTCCTAAAGCTTTTACTGTTCATCTTCTTCTTCCTACCTTCAACAATGGCAGAGTCATCATCAGTCCATGCCACCTCACACATCCTTCCCATTCGCCCTCAACAGTGTTTGGTGATTGACCTAACACCTCAGGTGTACGATTCCTACATGTTTCCGATCATCGAGTGCCTGAAGTACTCACAAATCGCTCCTGCACTTTCTAGGGTTGAGTCTGTGCCCATGGAGCTCCTCTCGCAGCTGTATGCGACTGCACATTACGATAAAGTAGTCGATAGGGTGTTCTTCGAGGTTTCTGATCACAAGACCTCGATTTCAAGGCAACGATTTGGTACACTGCTAGGGTTTGCTGCTGACCCTTCAAGGATTAATCCGGAGACGGTTCCGATTGGGCATCTTTACAGCATGTTTTACAATATGGGGTACACGGAGGTGCTCTCCTCCATCGCAAAGTTTAAAAAATCCTGCTTGCCGCCACAGTGGAACGGCATGTTTACAGTCCTCTTCAAGGGCTTATCTGAAAGGAGCTCAGGATCCGATGGTTCTAGTCGACTGTTCTTGTCGATTATGTATGGCGTCTACAACGGTATCAATCTTAACTATGGGTTAGTTCTCTGGCAACAACTCATCCAGAGCCTCTCTTCTTCTTCACGACATTCTGAGGTGTCGTATGCCCGGTTCTGGACTCTCATCACAAAGTGGGCGATGGATAAGTTCGATGTCCCCACTGCTGCCGGTGCATCGATGTCTTCGATCGGTTCTTTTCATACCACGAAGATCATCGTCTCTGATGCATCTAAGTTTTCTTTCATTGGCTCCATTCCAGAGACAATGTACGACGATGTTCCATCTGATAGTAGGATCATCCGAACCATTAAGGAGTTCAAGCAGTCTGGACCTAGGGAACTCACACAGGAAATGCTCAAGTCCATCCATGATGCTGACAAACCTGTTAATAGGGGTAAAAAGGCGGATAAAGGGAAGCAAGTGACCAAAGCTGCTAAAGGTCCTTCTCCCAGGAAGAGGAAACCAACCAAAGTTGCCCAATCCCCGCAGCCGAAGAGAAGGAAGACTCAACCGAGGCGAAAGCTTGTCATCGCTTCCTCTTCGAGTGACTCAGAAGGCAAGAGTTCGGGTTCGGACGGCTCTCAAAGAGGAGAAACCCCTCCAAGAGGCAACACCCCACCCCGATCACCTACCCTAGACAGGGAGATCCATGTCTCACCCATTCCTTCACCCACTCAGACAATCCCTACTTCCATTCCCACCATAAACCCCACTACCACCATTCCTAAAACCTCTTTCCCTATACCACCACCCATTTTCACAGATACAACAACCACAACTGCAAAGGTTACAACCAACGTATCTGATACGGGGGTTCATAACGATGCAACCGAAACACCACCTGTAACCGAACCTCCTCATACAACCGAAACCCAGCATACAACCAAACCTATCCACACTCAACCACCACCCGAAACTACCCCCACAAACACTCAATCTGAACCTACACAAACCACAACACCCCCAGCTTCACCACCGCCACCATCTCCAAATCATGCCTCTGATGGAGATAACCCGTTCCTTGGCGGTGAAAACATGACCTTCGATTCGGTCTACTTTAGTCCGTTTCAGGTTCAAAGTGACGATGAGGACGATGCTCCAGTAACAAAGAAACATCTAAAGGAGCTAAACGAGAAGGTTGATTTGCTTCTTGCGTCATCCACCAACACTCAGTCCTCTCTCTCTCTGAAGCCGCTCTTCAGAAGATTGTTGATGCCTTCTCCAGGGCTCGGCATGATTCTGTTGCTTCAGCCACTGCTGGCATAGATGCCTCCACAAAAGCATGTGAGGCTGCGACCGCAAAAGTCGATAAACTATTCTCGGAAGCCTCTTCCCTGTTGAAGTCCTTACAGGAGAGCGCTGATTCTACAAAGACAACTTTGGAACCAATCGTTCAACAATTGGCCAAGTTCGTCTCAACGGAGTTACATTTGTTCGCTTCCCTTCACCAATCCATCAGCGACGACAACTCGGCCCTTCGTGCCTCCATTGATGAGCGCCTCGCTAAACTACAAGAGGATCTCGCAGCTGAAAACTCGTTAATGGACGTTCTGGCAAGCAAAACCACCGCCCTCAAGGTCAAGAGCACTCAGCTTTCAAACTCACAGCAACAGATTGAAGCTCTTCGATCCGAACGGGAGGTTATAAAAACTTGTGTTTCGGATGTACACGCTGCCCTATCCAACATCCTAGAAGCACACGATCCGATTCTCAATCATTCGGTGAGGCGCACCCTTGCTGAAAAACTTGCTCCTGCCCTGGACCTCCTCAGCAAAATAGAAGGGCTACCTAGTTTCGTGTCCGATCCGAAACAAGGGGGAGAAGTGAAGTCCGGATCGAAACCACCTCTTTCCTCAAAAGCTGCTCACACAACCGAACCACCTCCGACTGGTCAAACTTCGGGTTCGGGTGTGAAGGATAAAGGAAAGAACATAGCTGAGGAAGAAGATGAAGATGATAAGGAAACCATTGCTGACTTGCTTAAACGCAAAAACAGTCGCAATGTGGAAAATGACAATGTTCGTGTGGCGCGAGAGGCTGAAGAAGCCGAACGCAAGAAGAAAGAAGCCCACGATCTTCTCGAGAGCAGAATGACTCTTTTCCCTGCTTGGACTCGGGAGAGAATGATTAAGGAGGCCATAGATACTCCTAGCATCCTATGGCTCGAACCGGTGATATCCTTCGACTGCAATAATTCTGTCGATTCGCAGTTCGATATGCCGTTGACTCGAAAGGCGTTTATCTTCCACGCCTTCTCCAATATTTATGAAGTCCCTCATCCGAACCCTGAGGTCGATAGGGAGCTTATCGAGTTCTATCTGAAGGCCGCTCAACCACAGTACCAAACATGGAGCGCTCAGAAGATCATGAACGTTCGGGTCTTAAAGCCTTATACCAATGGGAGATTCATCAACGTTCGGTTCAGGGTGATAAGAGGATCTGCTAGAACCGAACATCTTATATCCTTAGCAGATCTACCGAACCTAAACCCTCATGATTGGATCGTTTTGCACAACATCCTTTTGACGAATGAAGCCGAATATGGTCCAATTATAGACCATCTCAAGAGGATGATTGTTTGTTACATCATGGAGGTAGCCTTAATGGATCAGGAGGTAGCCACAGTCTTCAAGAAGAAACCGAAGATAGCTCCTGTGGGATCGGCCTGTGATCTCAATCAAATGAAGATGGGCAAGATCGACCCGAGACGTAATTCGGTCATGTTCACTAGAGCAGAAGGACAGAAATGTCTCTTTGCTTTGCCGGATAAACATCTTTACACCAATGCTTGTCTTGAGCATGTTCTATCAATCATCCGAAGGTGTAAAGAGAATGCAGCAGATGATGTCAAGTACTTCAACGACATGATCCAATGGTACATCAGATTCAGGCAGACGATACTTGCTCTGATCTCTCGTCTGTTTCAGACCGTGAAGAAGAAGGTACCTGGTGCTGCTGCTGGCCCAAGTAACAAGTGAAGATCTCGCTCCAATTGACGCAAAGGGGGAGATTGTTGGGTTGAAAATTCGTTTAAGGATTACGTCATTGGGCTCGGCTGTTAGTCCATTTGTTTTGTGCTCCGGTTTTGGGCCTGTCCAACCGTGAGCTTGCTAGGTTTACTATATAAGTATATGCTTGCATGCATATTAGGTTAACGATTTAGAAGATAACGATCATTACGATAGCTTTGCAGATTTCTTTATCGTTCTTGTAAACCTCCAACCCTCTACAGTTGATGTTCTTTGTCAAGCTCTTCTGAGGGTTATTTTATAATCATTCGACTCGTTTGATTCATTCTTGAGTTGTTCATTACTTTTACGTTCTTGCTGTTTATTCTTTATTTACCTGTTTAAGATCTAATCGATCTTCAAGATTAAGTTTTAATCTCATCACAAATTCCAAACTTGGTTGTCATACATGGACTTAATCTCGCTGTCCATTGCCTCTTTCCACTTGGAAGCCTCTGGGCCTGCCATTGCTTCCTTATAAGTGACTGGTTCATCTAAGTTTACCAGTGTTCTGTCACTTATGAATGTGTCACCATCTGAAGTAATATGAAAACCATACAACTCAGGTGGCACACTCACCCTAGTGGATCTTCGAAGAAGTAATGATTTATCAACCGGTTCAACAGGAACTGTTTCCTCTAGTTGAGTGCTAGTGTCATATAAGGTTCCTTCATTTGATGACTCTTGAATCTCTTCAAGGTCAATGGTACTCCCACTGTCCTCTTTGAATATGAGCTCTCTTTCCAGAAAGACTCCTCTTCGAGCTACAAACACCACGTTTTCACTAGGTCTGTAGAACAAATATCCAAAAGACTGCTTTGGGTAACCAATGAAAACACATTTCTCACTTCTAGTTGCTAGCTTGTCGTGAGTCTCTCGTCTTACGAAAGCTTCACAACCCCAGACTTTAATATGTGCTAACGAGGGAACTTTCCCTGTCCACATTTCGTGAGGTGTTTTGGAAACCTTCTTTGTAGGGACAAGATTGAGGATGTGGGCGGCTGTCTCTAAGGCATACCCCCAGAAGTGAATAGGAAGCGAGGCACGACTCATCATAGAACGAACCATGTCTAACAAGGTTCGATTACGCCTCTCAGCTACACCATTTAACTATGGTGTCCTAGGAGGAGTCAATTGTGAGACTATCCCACATTCTTTCAGATAGTCGTTGAACTCGGTACTAAGATACTCCCCGCCTCTATCGGATCTAAGTATTTTGATCTTTCTGCCCAATTGATTTTCAACTTCATGCTTGAACTCTTTGAACTTTTCAAAGGTTTCTGACTTATGTTTGATCAAGTAGATGTAACCATATCTGCTATAATCGTCAGTGAAAGTCACATAGAATCGATTAGCATCCCTTGTGGTTGATCTGAAGGGCCCACACACATCTGTGTGTATGAGATCCAACAGACCTTCACCTCTTTCACAAGACCCTATGAATGGTGATTTTGTCATCTTTCCCAAAAGACAAGATTCACACATATCATCTGATTTTAGGTCAAATGATTCCAACACTCCATCCTTTTGGAGTTGGGCTATGCGTTTCTTGTTAATGTGTCCAAGACGATAATGCCACAAGCATGCCTTGTCTACACTATTAGACAAGTCAATATTAAGTACACTATTTCCTAAGCTATCAACACAAGTCACTGTTTCATACACACCATCACAAGGTAAAGCTTCAAACACAAAAACACCATTCTTATAAACAGAAATTGAACCATTCAAATCATTAAAAGAATATTTAAAACCTTGTCTGAACAATACATGAAATGAAATAATGTTTCTCATCATCTCAGACAAATAGCAACAATTTATTAAATCTAATCTAACATCATTACTGAGCAAAAGTTGATAAACTCCGATCTTGGTAACTGGTGAAGACTTTCTGTTCCCCATGATCAAGTTTATTCTCCCATGCTCTATCTCCTCACTTTCCCTTAGCCCCTGCAAATCAGAACAGATATGAAATCCACATCCTGTATCAAGGACCCATGAATGAGAAGATAATGAGTTATTAGCAGAAATAGTGTAAATACCTGCCGAGGATGGCTTCACTTTGCCATCCTTGATATCTTGCAGATATTGTGGGCAAGATCTCTTCCAATGCCCCTTTTGATTGCAGTAAAAGCAAATGGCCTCTTTTGGATCAGAAACATAGGGAGTGGAACCATTGGGCTTAGCCTTCGAGCCATTACTAGATGACACAGCTTGAGCCTTGCTCTTCCAGTTTTGCTTGGGAGGACCTTTCCTCTTCTTCCCCTTTCCCTGTCCAATAGCCAAAACAGGGGCACCTGCAGGTGTGGAGGGTATACTTTTACCCTTCATCCCTGCCTCAGCTGTCTGCAACAAGTTGTGCAATTGGGCCAAAGTCTGCTCAGTGTTGTTCAAATGGTAAGTTAAGATAAACTGACCATAACAATCAGGCAACGAGTTCAAGACCATGTCAATGGCCAATTCCTTATCGAAGTGAATGTTGAGCTTGACCAAACACTCTATGTAGCGTTGCATTCTTTGCACATGAGATACAACCGATTCCCCCTCTTTCATCTTGCAAGCCATGAGTGACTTGACTACCTCAAACTTTTCTTGACGAGCTCGCTTATGGTACTTTTCCATAAGGTCCTTGTTCATCTCAAAAGGCCAGTAGTCCTCATAGTACCTCTGCAATTCTGGGGACATGGTTGCAACCATGATGCATGCCACTTTGGTAGCATCATCATAGTGTTTCTTGTAGGCAACATACTCTTCGGGAGTGGCTTTTGACTCATCAAGTTCTTTGAGCTCCTTTTCAAGGACATACTCTTTGTCCTCGAATCTAAGCACCATCTTGATGTTACGCATCCAATCGTTATAGTTGGAGCCATCCATAACGACTTTGGAGCAGATGTTTAGTAGAGAGAAGTTGTGGTCGGAGGATGATGAAGCAGAAGTGTTTCCAGGAGTAGACATCTGAAAAGAAAGATAGTTTTAGTTAGATTCCAAGACACCTCAATATAATAACCCAAAGATATCATATCAAGGTTAGGACCCAACTATGATGATTTACAACTTAGAAATGGGATGCCGAGATCCAAGTTCAAATCTCATAAAGGTAGGTGAATGACGATTCACCAATTCCACCATTAGACAAAATAAACGAAGTGAAATTCATAATTCTTTTGAGATACATTAAAACTATTTAATGGCATGTTTTAATCTCGGATTATGCTCTACTATTTGTGACTGGGATACCGAGGATCACAAACTAGATGTGAATAACCATGCAAATGTGCTTGGTAACCTTATTGTCTTTATCATTAACTATTGATGTGCCGGTAAACCACACACGCTCCATCAAAATGATAATTATGTAACGCCCGTGTTTCTAGGCTAGGCATTAATATTGACATAATGGTCTAGGTTAACCTTTGTAACTCATTTAGAAGAAATGAAAAGGAATTATGTGAATTTTATGTGAATTATGTGTTTTATGCTTAATTATTAGGGTTTAATTAATTAAAAATAAAAATAAGCGTCAAAATTAAAGTGTGAGATAAGCCTGATATCTTTACGTAAAGTTGTAGTGGTCGAAACAAGGATTTCGGGGATATAAAGAATACCAAAATCCGAGTTATAACGAAGAAGTTATGACCTATTGAAGTTTCGCGACAAAACCGGCACGGTGCTGAATGTCGTAAAAAGTGAGTTTTTGATAAACTACTTTTTAGCCTTAGTAATCTAAACGAAAGTCGTAGTATTCGTTAAACCGAGAAGTTCGATAAAAAGAACGCCCAAATCTGACTTCGTATGAGGAAGTTATGATTTTTCGAAGTTTCAGCGTAGCAGTAGACAGCTAAAAACTCGAATTTTAGATCGAGCGATTTTTAGCCGACACAACCTAAACGAGAATTGAAGGTCTCGTCATTAGGAGCACAACGGTAAAAAGTCTGACGAAAACGGACGTCGGATGAAGAAGTTATGAATTTTTAACGGATTTCCTATCCCGGTCTGTTAAAAATAATAATATAAAATTTAAAATCAAAATTAGCCGACGAAGTCTAAACGGAAGTTGTAGATCGTAATTTTAGCTACGCGTGCATATAAAGAACGTCAAAAACGGAGCTCGTATGCGAAAGTTATGGATTTTAGAAGTTTTGGCACGAAAACCGAGAAATTTCGCATAGTCACACAATTGCCACGTCACCCTCGCTTAGAAAGTGACACGTGTCCTGCTGAGTCACCTGACTGCTGAGTCATTAGGCTGCTGAGTCACCGAGGCTGCTGAGTCATGCGAGCCACGTGTCCTCTTCTGATTCGACCGAGGAGGAGGCCCAATCCGAAGCAGCCAGCTCCCCAGCCAAAGCTTCGCCCAGCTGCCGCGTGTGTCCGAGCCTCGCATAGCCTAGCTCCGAGTCTCGCAGGTGCGCCAGCAAGCCGCGGTCCACTTAGAAGCCGCCAGCGAGCCCTCGCATGTGCGAACCAGGTGCGAGCCATGCGAGCCTTGTGCGAAGCCACCCCCTGCGAGCCGTCGGATCTCCGAAGCGTGCCATCTTCTCAGCCGTTGGATCAAACTTCGGACCCTATAAATAGAAGGGTACCTGCGAGGGTTTCCGGTTACTTTTGGAATTTTGCCACTTTTAGCCCCTTTCTCCATATTTTCTTCATCTTAACATCCCGCAAAGCCCCGGTATCGATTGCAAAGCCCGGAATACCCCACGAAGTGCCCGAGAAGCCCGGAAAATTTATCTTTTCGGTTTCGAAGCCCGACCTTTCGCAGAGCCCGGTTTCTCAATAAAACTCCCGGTTTTATTAGAAACGATCGTTTTAGGAATCGAATTGCTGCCCGATTTTCACCAAAATAAGTGAGTGTGTAGTTACTTTCAATTTACACATAGATATGAAGTATTTACCTTGAAATACGTGTTATGTGTAAATATATTAATTGTTTGACTGAGGTGACTGTTGAATTGATGTTTTATACAAGTTTTAAACTGTATATGCTTTTTATCTACAAAATATGTTGGGTAGAACATGGATAGATGAAATAGTGGGTATGATGAAAGGTGAGTTGGATAAAGGAGATGATCAATAACATTGATCATGAGTTGAGGGTGAGTGGTGAAAATTTGAGAGAATCACTTACCCAAATTGTTGGCCCCCGTCATTCAGCAGAGTATGGATGACAACCATGGACTATTCTAGACAGTCTATGGAACACTAGCAGGCCCGCAACCTGTAGGTGTAATGAACTATATGTTTATTTGTTGTACTCTAAAACCCATTGACATGTATTGCAGGAGAGAACACCTGTAAATAATACTGTTGATAAATGAGAGCTATGGACTTAGCACATGTTGAATAAACTTTGGCAGCTATGGAATTAGTGCCCATTGTATAAACCCCGGTCACGAGGTGACTTTGTGTCTATTCCTTAGGATGAATCCTTAGGAAGGAGTGATAGTTGATTCTTAGGGTAAACCCTTAAGAAATAAATAAAATAATGGGGTTTGGGGTAGTTAGATTGATTGATTGATGTATAAACATAATAAATTTATGTATTGTGGGTTGAAAACCCTATATGCTCACCAGGCTTCCAAGCCTGACCGACTCAGCTGTTTATATTACAGGTAGAGGACCCCGAGCATAGTCGGATGATGATGATGAGTGAATTTTGGATTATAGGCCAGTAGTTACAAATAATTGTCGTAAGGCTTATAATGTCTTGTTTATGCTTTTGATCTGTATTGGAACATGACATCCCGAGGTTTTGATATAAAAGGAAATGATATATTTCTTAATGAAAGATTTTGACAAACTTTTATCATATTTTGTTTTGGGGACCAACTCCGCAACATCTTTTATAAAGATTTCTCTGATTTGATTTTTAAAAAGCATAAATTAAATCGGTCTTTTCTGGCCGAGAAATTTGGGGATGTCACAGTTGGTATCAGAGCATTAGTTTAAGCGAACTAAGAAATTGTAGAATTTCTAGACTTGAACTTAGAATGCTAAGTGATGATTGTGAGATGAGTGTCTACCATATTTTAGACACGAGCACTAGTTTAGTTTAGGGAAGATGCCTAAAATGCCCTTATGTGCTAAATGTTTTGTGTTATAGCTATAATGATGCTATTATTTGTTTGGATCTATGGTCTGTTGCCGACCGGATCTGGAAACCTTATGTGTGTAGGATTCTAAACGTATGACTACGATATTGGAACTAACATATAAACGTTTCGAAGACTTAACATCTAACAAAAAAAAAAATGAAGATCTAAATTCACCTACGATTGGTGTATAGATCGAAATGCCGAGTACTCAAAGTGGGTTCGGAAGTGATAATCCACAGCCTGAGCCAATCACGATGACTGGAGTGCAGGCAATGGTACGTACGATGTTAGGTGAACAGATGGAAGAAACAAAACGTTTACTTCAACAAAGTAAGGATGAACTTATTGTGCCAGTACTTCAGGCATCTGTTCTTGAGGCAACTATTAGGCTTGCCAAGTCCATTGAGGAAATGATCAATGACACAACCGCCAACAAAGTTGAAGTTGGCAAGAAGAGGAAATTTGAGGGGTCTTCAAGGCCCAACAAGAGCAACATATCCACAAAGTTTGGCAAAAGAAGAGATAAAGGAAAATGGTGCGGGAAGTGCAAAAATAAACACTCTGGGAATTGTGACGGGAAGGTGAAGTGCTTTAAGTGTGGAGAAATAGGGCATTACGCCAATAAGTGTACGATTCCCAAGGAGGTGTGCTACGGATGTAAAGAAGAAGGCCATATTTCTAAGAATTGTCAGAAGAACAATGAAGTAACAAGGCCAAGTGCACCATCAATGCCAAAGGAATTTCAGGATATCCTTGAAGAAGCGATTAATAACACTAGGAAGTAGAAGTCAAGACTTGATACCCGAAGATCAAGTTACGAAGTAGTAATGTGAATAGTAACAAGTAGTTTAGCCTATGAGAGGCATAGTATAGGGTAAACTTGAACCTTTGTGTAATCGTTTCAAGGAAATAAAATAAACCCTGGTTTTGTCGTCTGATGAATAGAATGGCTGGTGTAATTTTTGAAGTTGTCCCAATCATCTGAAATTTCCATCACCAACCAAGTTGAAGTAGAGTTGATCATTGAAGATACGCGTGAAAGAAGTCCTAGTAGCGTCTAGGAAAATTTTATGATTAATTGGACACATTTGTATGTGTTAAATTGTTTTGTGATTTTAGGACTTGGGGACTGCGAGACAGTACTTGGGACGAGCATGAGTAGGTGTGAATAGTAGTAGAGATCTATACTACTGGAAGCACAGGACTCGCACTTGGATCAGGGAAAGTCACAAGGTTACCAAGAAGCTATTATTTGATTCCGTCTTGTTCTAGTCTGTCGTTACCATCGTTTCGGTAATGACTAAGAAGATCATTGTTATTCCGACCTTAGAGGTCATATCAAATTGAGTCCGACTACGATGAGTTTATTATGTGGTTCAGAGAACCAAGTTCGATGTAACATTTGACTTAAGCCAGAAGATTGAAATGAAAGATGATCAAAGCGATCAATAGAAGTATCGCACTCATTGTTAAAGAAGTTGGTAGTTAGAAATGATACATTTTGAACGGTGATCGTATCGCATTAGAACATGAAGGAAGGTATAATTTGTTCTGAAATTGTCCCTAAGAGATCTGAGTCTAAGTAGTGCAGTATACAATGAGAGATCATTAGAACATGACCCATCGGTCTGTTACAATAAATACTTATTCCAAGAAGAAGGAGGAGTCCTCAATAAGGATTTATTTTGTAACTCGAAGGGTACAATTGAAAGTCCTATGGAGATCTGAAGCTTTTTAGGATTAGCTGGATATTATCGCTGATTTATCCAAGACTTTTCTTCGATCGCGACTCCATTGACAGCTTTGACCCACAAAGGAGTTGTCTATACTTGGAATGAGAAGCATTGGAAGCTTTGAGAAGTCAAAGAAGAAGTTGTGTGAAGCACCGATTCTTTCATTACCCAAAGGAGTTGATGACTTCACAGTTTATAGTGATGCCTCTGGAGTTGGGTTAGGATGTGTTCTGACCCAAATGGATAAGGTGATAGCATATTCATCGAGGCAATTGAAAGAGCATGAAAAGAACTACCCCACTCACGATTTGGAGTTGGCAGCGGTAGTATTCGCCCTAAAGATATGGAGGCATTATCTTTATGGCACAAAGTGTAAACTTTTCACTGATCATAAGAGTCTTCAATATCTCTTTAATCAGAAGGAATTGAACATGAGGCAACAACGCTGGCCAGAGTTACTCAAGGATTACGACTGCGAGGTACTTTACCACCCTGGTAAAGCAAATGTGGTTGCTGATGCTCTCAGTCGGAAGGTAAACCTTGAAAAGTAAAGGCCAAGAGCGTTGAGAATTGAAGTTGTCTCGACAATTGTGGAAAGTATAAAGAAAGCTCAAGAGGAAGCTTTAGAGAAAAATGACCGAAAGGAAGCACGTTTGGGCAAAACGTTAGTATTCGGTACAAACAACCAAGAGTTGAAGGTATTCCAAGATAGGATTTGGGTACCTAAGACGGGCGGAGTAAGAGATCTTCTGATGGAAGAAGCTCACAAGACCATGTACTCGATTCATCCCAGCAGTAGAAAAATGTATAGGGATTTAAAACCCTATTATTGGTGGCTGACGATGAAGCTCGATGTTGCTAGGTATGTGGCCGAGTGTGTAACTTGTGCTAGGGTTAAGGCACAACATCAGGAACCGTATGGGAGTTTAGAACCTTTACCCGTACCCATGGGTAAATGGGAAGACGTCACCATGGATTTTGTGACTAAACTGCCCAGAACAAGGAACGGTCACGACATGATTTGGGTAGTCGTTGATCGCTTCACTAAGAATGCGCATTTCATAGCAGCAATCGAGAAATGGTCTATGGATAAACTCGTGAATTCTTATGTGAAGGAAGTGTGAGGCTTCACGGTGTTTCGTTAACGATTGTATCCGATCGTGACAGCCGTTTTACCTCAATGTTTTGGAGGAGTCTATAAGAGGAAAAGCAGTTTATGGGACTTGAAATAGTCCATTAGATTGCTGAAAAGTTGTAAGTGATTAGGAAAAAGATGTTAGCTGCTCAAAAGAGCTATGCTGACAAGAAAAGACAACCGATATCATTCGAAGTTGGAGATTCGGTTTCACTTAAAGTCTCGTCGTGGAAGGGACTTATAAGATTTGGTAGAAGGGAAAAGTTGAGTCCAAGGTTTATTGGACCATTTAAAGTTCTTCAGAGAATCTGGAATCAAGCTTACAAGCTAGAGTTACCGGAAGAACTAGAGGGTATTCATAACACCTTTCATGTGTGTTATTTGAGAAAGTTCACGGGAGGTGTGCCCGACATAATTCCCATTTCTGAGTTAAGGTTGGACGAGAACAAGAGATTAATTGGAGAACTTGAGGCAATCGTTAACCGTAAGACTAAGAAGTTGTAACATAAGATAGTCGATTTAGTGTCTATACGTTGGAAACTTATAAATGGGCCAAATCCCACCTGGGAAACGGAGAGTGACATAGTGAGTCGCTACCCGTAGTTGTTTGTCGTTGTGTGATTCCGAGGACGGAATCATCCTAAGGGGGAGAGAGTTGTAACGCCCGTGTTTCTAGGCTAGGCATTAATATTGACATAATGGTCTAGGTTAACCTTTGTAACTCATTTAGAAGAAATGAAAAGGAATTATGTGAATTTTATGTGAATTATGTGTTTTATGCTTAATTATTAGGGTTTAATTAATTAAAAATAAAAATAAGCGTCAAAATTAAAGTGTGAGATAAGCCTGATATCTTTACGTAAAGTTGTAGTGGTCGAAACAAGGATTTCGGGGATATAAAGAATACCAAAATCCGAGTTATAACGAAGAAGTTATGACCTATTGAAGTTTCGCGACAAAACCGGCACGGTGCTGAATGTCGTAAAAAGTGAGTTTTTGATAAACTACTTTTTAGCCTTAGTAATCTAAACGAAAGTCGTAGTATTCGTTAAACCGAGAAGTTCGATAAAAAGAACGCCCAAATCTGACTTCGTATGAGGAAGTTATGATTTTTCGAAGTTTCAGCGTAGCAGTAGACAGCTAAAAACTCGAATTTTAGATCGAGCGATTTTTAGCCGACACAACCTAAACGAGAATTGAAGGTCTCGTCATTAGGAGCACAACGGTAAAAAGTCTGACGAAAACGGACGTCGGATGAAGAAGTTATGAATTTTTAACGGATTTCCTATCCCGGTCTGTTAAAAATAATAATATAAAATTTAAAATCAAAATTAGCCGACGAAGTCTAAACGGAAGTTGTAGATCGTAATTTTAGCTACGCGTGCATATAAAGAACGTCAAAAACGGAGCTCGTATGCGAAAGTTATGGATTTTAGAAGTTTTGGCACGAAAACCGAGAAATTTCGCATAGTCACACAATTGCCACGTCACCCTCGCTTAGAAAGTGACACGTGTCCTGCTGAGTCACCTGACTGCTGAGTCATTAGGCTGCTGAGTCACCGAGGCTGCTGAGTCATGCGAGCCACGTGTCCTCTTCTGATTCGACCGAGGAGGAGGCCCAATCCGAAGCAGCCAGCTCCCCAGCCGAAGCTTCGCCCAGCTGCCGCGTGTGTCCGAGCCTCGCATAGCCTAGCTCCGAGTCTCGCAGGTGCGCCAGCAAGCCGCGGTCCACTTAGAAGCCGCCAGCGAGCCCTCGCATGTGCGAACCAGGTGCGAGCCATGCGAGCCTTGTGCGAAGCCACCCCCTGCGAGCCGTCGGATCTCCGAAGCGTGCCATCTTCTCAGCCGTTGGATCAAACTTCGGACCCTATAAATAGAAGGGTACCTGCGAGGGTTTCCGGTTACATTTGGAATTTTGCCACTTTTAGCCCCTTTCTCCATATTTTCTTCATCTTAACATCCCGCAAAGCCCCGGTATCGATTGCAAAGCCCGGAATACCCCACGAAGTGCCCGAGAAGCCCGGAAAATTTATCTTTTCGGTTTCGAAGCCCGACCTTTCGCAGAGCCCGGTTTCTCAATAAAACTCCCGGTTTTATTAGAAACGATCGTTTTAGGAATCGAATTGCTGCCCGATTTTCACCAAAATAAGTGAGTGTGTAGTTACTTTCAATTTACACATAGATATGAAGTATTTACCTTGAAATACGTGTTATGTGTAAATATATTAATTGTTTGACTGAGGTGACTGTTGAATTGATGTTTTATACAAGTTTTAAACTGTATATGCTTTTTATCTACAAAATATGTTGGGTAGAACATGGATAGATGAAATAGTGGGTATGATGAAAGGTGAGTTGGATAAAGGAGATGATCAATAACATTGATCATGAGTTGAGGGTGAGTGGTGAAAATTTGAGAGAATCACTTACCCAAATTGTTGGCCCCCGTCATTCAGCAGAGTATGGATGACAACCATGGACTATTCTAGACAGTCTATGGAACACTAGCAGGCCCGCAACCTGTAGGTGTAATGAACTATATGTTTATTTGTTGTACTCTAAAACCCATTGACATGTATTGCAGGAGAGAACACCTGTAAATAATACTGTTGATAAATGAGAGCTATGGACTTAGCACATGTTGAATAAACTTTGGCAGCTATGGAATTAGTGCCCATTGTATAAACCCCGGTCACGAGGTGACTTTGTGTCTATTCCTTAGGATGAATCCTTAGGAAGGAGTGATAGTTGATTCTTAGGGTAAACCCTTAAGAAATAAATAAAATAATGGGGTTTGGGGTAGTTAGATTGATTGATTGATGTATAAACATAATAAATTTATGTATTGTGGGTTGAAAACCCTATATGCTCACCAGGCTTCCAAGCCTGACCCACTCAGCTGTTTATATTACAGGTAGAGGACCCCGAGCATAGTCGGATGATGATGATGAGTGAATTTTGGATTATAGGCCAGTAGTTACAAATAATTGTCGTAAGGCTTATAATGTCTTGTTTATGCTTTTGATCTGTATTGGAACATGACATCCCGAGGTTTTGATATAAAAGGAAATGATATATTTCTTAATGAAAGATTTTGACAAACTTTTATCATATTTTGTTTTGGGGACCAACTCCGCAACATCTTTTATAAAGATTTCTCTGATTTGATTTTTAAAAAGCATAAATTAAATCGGTCTTTTCTGGCCGAGAAATTTGGGGATGTCACAAATTATAAGATACCCATTACTACTCTTTATTAGTGCCTTTTAGTGTGCCGGTTAACCACACACGCTCCACTAACGACCAATAAAGCATAATGTGCAATTTCATGGATTAGCATACTTTTCACATTTTCCTAAAGTAACTAGAGTTGGGATTTTTGAAAAAAAAAATGTTCTAGTACTTTCTTTAATAGCATTATACTTTTAATGGGAAGTAGTTGTCCTATCAAATCCGTTCTGCTAACGACCCTCCACTAATCAAGGAAGCGGTGGGTGAGAGTGGACACCCATTCAACTACCATTTTATAGGCAGTTTCCTTATCCCCCCCCCTTATAGACTAGCTTCGTGAATGAGGCATACTAGCGATTTGACTGACCATATTCTTATACATATATAATATTTAACTTTTAATTATAATATATATAAGGTGTGTTTTAAAAACATTTTAAAACTCCAAGGGTTTATATAATTTTTTTTTTGAAATTTAAACTATTAAATTTTAAATTTAAATAAACCAATTAATTAGATTTAATATTTATCTATTAATTAACTTTTAATTAATTAATTAAATCTTGTAAGGATTATCTAATTAAATTAAACAATTAATTTAATCCTAATCCATATCCCTTCTAGATTTCGAAAACATGGGGATAGGATAATTTCCTTATTTTTCTCAATTATCCAATAAGGCAACTATTATCCAAAACAAAGAAACCCTAATCTTTATATCATATTTCGAAATTTTCAAGGGAGGAGGCAAGGGTTTTCAAAACCCTAACCCTAATTTCGATTAGGGTTCTTTGGAGGCTAGGGTTTTCAAAAACCCTTTGATCCAGAACCCTAAAAATCGAAAAAAATGGCCTTTAGGGTTTAATAGCTATAAACCCTAATTTGCAATTCAACAATTATAACAATTCAATTTAAAACAAACAATGTCTCTGATACCACTGATAGGTTTTAGGTAAAACAAATAAACTAGAAAACAATTCCTAAGTTCACATGCAACCTACTTTGGATCTATGTTTTATCTATTGAACATACAACTTTGAATTTCAAAACAAGAACCCTAGAGGAGGGAGGCTATAATCGAAATTTACAACCTAGGGTTTAGTAATTACATACCTTTCAATTGTTATAGTAAACAATTGATAATTCCCTTGATCTTGATCTTGATCTTGATCTTCTTGGAAGCTTAGCACCACAAGTGTAATGCCTCTAATGGAATCACACCCAAACTAGCAAGAAGGAAAGTAGAGGAGAGAGGGGAGAGGGAGTATGCAAAATTTCGGCCCTTAGGGTTTCTTCAAAAGAAAAGAGTGACCAAAACATGAACCAGGAGGCTCCTTATATAGCTGAGGGATCTAGGGTTTAGGGGAAACCCTAGTTATCCTTTGCTTAGGGCCTAAGCAAACCCAAGGGCCTTATTCAAGCCCCTATGGACGAAATTATTAGGGTTTCCCCTAAAGATTTCGTCCCACCTTATCCAAGGGGGTTCTAGAGCCTTCCACTCAACTATTAGATAATTGCAAACTAGTCCCTGCACCTTATAATCAATTCTTTTAACCCCAAAATTAATTCTAATTAATTTCTGGCTAACAATTAATTAAACAAAATGATTTCTTATTAATATATTAATCTTTTAACATATTAATAAATTCATTTATATTAATTTATTGATCTTATAATAAATTAATATCTCTCCTTTCATAATTTCCCTGTCTGGTTGCTAGGTTTGAGGGCAACCCAAAAGGACTGTGCTGCTATCAATTCAAGTACATACCAATTATAGTTATGGGCTTAGACACCTAATCCAACAGATGAAAATGATGAATTTCATGAAATAAATGATAATTTTTCTGTTGCAGGATCTGAAAATAAAGATATGTACGAAGATGCACCGTTGGAATTTGATCCTGATTTTCCACCACTTGAGAAATGGACAAGGAATCATCCCAAAGAACAGGTAATTGGGAATCCACAAGATGGTGTGTTGAAAAGAGCTCAAATTCGTGCGAAAAATGAGGTACTGAATGCGAATCAAGAATTGTGTATGTTTAATGTTTTTATTTCGAAAACAGAGCCAAAGACAGTAAAGAATGCTATGGAACACTCAGATTGGGTTGTTGCTATGCAATTTGAACTGGCTGAATTTGAATGAAACAAGGTTTAGAGATTAATTCTTAAACCTTCTGATGTTTCAATTGTCGGATTAAAATGGATTTTTAAAAATAAAACCGACAAAGATGGCAATATTATTTGCAATAAAGCTAGACTAGTTGTTAAAGGCTATTCGCAACAAGAAGGAATAGACTATGAAGAAACATTTGCTCCTGTTGCAAGACTCGAAGCAGTTTGCATATTTTTAGCTTATGCAGCTCACAAAGACTTTGATGTTTTTCAAATGGATGTTAAGTGTGCATTTTTAAATGGAGAACTAGAAGAAACAGTTTATGTTGAACAACCACCAGGATTTATAAATGAGGAACATCCTGATCATGTCTACATTCCAGACAAAGCAGTTTATGGGTTAAAACAAGCACCAAGGGCCCGGTATGCAACACTTACAAATTTTTTGAAACAATCTAAATATAAACAAGGATCAGTTGACCCCACATTGTTTCGCAAGAAAGTTGGGAATCATCTCATGCTTGTTCAAATTTATGTTGATGATATTATTTTTGGCTCAACTGACCCAACATTGTCAATTGAATTTGAAAATCTAATGAAGAGTCAATTTGAAATGAGTATGATAGGAAAATTTAATAATTTTCTTGGTTTAAATATAAGACTGAACAGAGATGGAATTTTAATCAATCAAGAAAAAATACACAAAGAACTTGCTTGAAAAGTTTGGAATGACAAACAGCATGAAGCTGAGAGTACCTATGGCAGTGGGAACAAGACTAACTCCTTCATTAGATACCCCTGTTGTTGATTTAACACTTTATCGAAGCATGATAGGGTCTTTATTGTACTTAACTGCAAGCAGACCTGATATTATGTTTTCGGTATGTAATTGTGCTAGGTATCAAGCTAATCCCAGAGAACCTCATTTAACTGCAGTGAAAAATATTTTTCGCTATCTTAAGGGGACGGTTTTGTTAGGAATTTGGTATCCATCAAAATCGGGATTCTTCATTCAAGCTTTTTTAGATTCTGATCTAGGAGGATGTACTTTGGATAGAAAAAGCACAAGTGGTGGATGTTAACTATTGGATGGGAAATTTGTGAGTTGGCAGTCGAAGAAGCAAACTTGTGTTGCTATATCTACTGCTGAAGCTGAATATATTTCAGCTGCTGCTTGCACTTCGCAAATCATTTGGATTCAGAGTCAACTTCGTGATTATGCTATCAATATGAAAAAAATTCCCTTGTATTGTGATTCTCAAAGTGCAATTCGCATTTGTCATAATCCAGTACAACACTCAAAGACAAAACACATAGCTCTTCGATATCATTTTATTAAAGATCATGTGGAAGATGGGAATATTGAAATTCATTTTGTTAAAACTGCTGAACAACTTGCTGATATTTTTACTAAATCTCTTGATGAAAAATCATTTATAAGAATTTTAGCAAGTTTGGGGATGATCGATGTGAATTCAGTTTCAAAATTAATAATTCAAGAATGAAAGGTCCATTCAGCAGCTCTGAGTCAGAATCATTCAGAAGTTACTGTGCGTTAAGAGGCTTCACATTGCTTCGCATTCGCACATTTGGTAACTAAGGGTCATTTTAATTTTTTTTCTTTGAGAAAAACTTGAAAAATCAAAAATATTTTCTTTTGTTTTGTTTTCATTTTCGAAAATCCAAAAATCCAAAAAGATTTTATTTTGTTATGTTTTTATTTTCAAAAAATTCAAAAACCACAAAAATATTTTTTTTCTTTGTTCTTTAAGTTTTGTGTGTTTTAGTCAAAAGCTTAATGCGAAGCGGTCATGCTTATATGTTTCTATGGGAAGGTATCATTTCTTTCAACTTTGTACTAGTTTGGATGTCCCTAGCATGCTACAGCATGTTGACCCAAGCCTCATATGACTCTATGTGTGAGAAACAAAAGCCTTAATGAAATTATCATATGAAAATTTCTTCCCAATAAGACTTATATTCGCATTAGTCAAAAGAGCTACCTTACTCTTCTCATATGAGTAAAGAGTTTTCTGCTTGGTCCAAAAATAGCAGAGGTACATTCGATCTTATAACAAACCTTTTTCATCACAAAATTCTTCACACAAATCACACACAAAGACGTATGTCCGAGAGGTCTCTGATCAAACCCATCGAGATTTAGATATACAAAAATTGTGTGTTTATGATCTAACATCATGAGTCTGTGATGATGGTGACAATTAAACATCTTACACCTTAAGGACTTGACGGGGAACATTGCTCCAGATATTGACGAAACTTTTGTTTCAGTACCAAAGTTCGAAACTCCAAATCATATTCAATTCGCATGCGTGATCTTGATCAAACATTCAAAACCCACAATGTTTGTTACCCAATAAGATCTAGTACATCAATTTTTTTTATGAATATAATTTAAGTGTGAGTTTCATTCACATATCCTTGTTATGATAAACATTTTCAAAAGTTTGCTTGTCACTGACTACACTGGTCATACAAGTAATTTCTGTTACACTTTATCACCTTATGTTTAGGTTGATATGTAACGAAATTTTAAACCAACCCAAGACTCACTTTTAAAAAGAAGCCCTTTGATACTTATCAAAAAGTATTTTATTGTAATTCACAGGAGCATACACAAGCTGCCGATCATCTCTCTTGATGATTAACGAAGCAACCTTTGCCCGGGGTTTAACTGCCTTCGTGTCAAATTACATTTTTGACATCACAGAATTCCCAAATTTTTTTAACTTGCTTCTTATCTTATTTCTTTGATTCACATGCACTCACGAAATCCTTGAGGTTCTGAGTACTACCAACTCAGGCCGATGATTTCAAACATCTGGCATATGACTTCGCTTTTCATCCCAAAAGTGAAAGAGCCTTGCCTCAATGCGAAGGGTTCTAACGGTTACAATTCCATAAAGGGAATATTAACAGGCTGTGTATCCGTGACATATGGAATTCTGCCCGATGTTCTAGGTGAAGTGACTGTTGCTTTTTGATGCATGGCTACCTTTTCGCAGTAATGGTCCAATTTTCAAGGTGCCACGTCGGATCTCATTAAATGCATCTGGCTTCAAATTCAAATTAATCAGGGTTACTTATAAAAGGGAGTTCAAGAGTGTTGTATACGGTTACGCGAACAAAGACAAATACTCCTAAATTCTCTGATTCTTCATCTTCTTCAAAACCAAACAATGGATGCTACTCAATCCAACATTGAAGAAGTTCTCTCACAGTCTCTTATGAAGATTCAAAGCACAAACTACCAAGTTGATCCTAATGTCTCATCCTACCCATAAGCATTGAAGATGTTGATCGTTGCACTCAAACGGTCACCATTATCAACTGCTATCTTCAGTTCTTTTCCTGTTCCTATGACTTGGTTATCCATGGCGGCATCAACTGCATCATACAACTATGCAACTAATGTAATCACTTTCAATCTGATGAATAACAAGAGGGTTCGTCTTAACAAGAAAACGTTCATTGACTTCCTGAACATTCCTAATAACCCACCGTTCTTTAAACCCACCAATTCCCAAATTATTTTCATGTTCAATGAGATGGGACATCAACCATCTCTTGAAAAGATTAGTGATTTCAGGAAATCAGGTTTACCCTGCATGTGGAACTTTCTGTTTGGTATCTTTCTATGGTGTTTAACAGGAAGGACTGTCGGTCTAGACAGGGGTCGGATGGAAGTTTATGTTATGGTCATGGGTCTATACTATGATGTTAGTGTTGATTATGGAACTCAACTTTGGAAGGAGTTCATCAAAAGCCTTGAAAACACTAATGCTAAGAAGGGGATTTCGTGTGCAAGGTACTGGTGTCTAATTCTAGAAAAGGTGTACGCAAAAGAAGGTATTCAAGTTCCAGAAGGTGAAGAAGTTGCAGAATTTTCCTTGTATCAGTTTCCAAAAGTTGTTGAAGATGATGAAAATATCTTCACAAGTGTAGCACACATTCCTGATGCGATGCTTCGCAAAGTACACTCTACTCACAAGGTTTTAGTTCGCTACTTGAAAACTTTTAATCCTGATGTGCCAACTGGAGTGTTACTTGAAGTTAGTGGAGAGTCCTCAAAGAAGAAGAAGAAAACTCAAAAGGAAGAAAAACTTCAGTCTTCCAAAGTGTCACAAGCTGAAGGGGTTGAGAAAGAGGAGCTTTCTCCCAAAACTAAGAAGGAGATTATACCCTCAAAGTCTAGGGTATTAAAGAAGCTTCGCAAATCTTCACAGACGACGACTACTTCTCCTACTATTTGCAAAACTAAGGTGAGTAGTAAGAGGGAAGTGATTAGAGACGTTCCAGCTCCGGTTTCTCTTGGTTCAAAGCGAAAAAGAGCTCAAGAGGTTGCGAAGCATATAACACAAAAGCTCTACAAGAAACGGAAGATGATTATTCGCAACGAATCATCAGATGAAGAAGTTGTTCCGGAGACTCCACCTGTTTCCATCTCTACATTGGTAACTATTTCTCTTCCTATCACTTCGCAAATTTCCACCACCACATCTATTCCACTTGAAGTAGTCACTACCAAATCAGTTTCTGAGGAGGTACCTACTCCGGATATGGTTGTCAACGTATCTGATACGGGGGCACCTATCACAAGTGTCGACACTACCATGCTTATCATTTTATCTGCCTCATTACCCATCTCATCTGAGAACGTATCTACTTCATTACCACCATTTCCTCTTCCAAACACTAATATCACTACTTCCTCAATTTTTGATCATCCTTTACAACATCCATTTACCACCTTATTTCCATCACAATCACCCGAAACTCCACAACCTTCGTAACCTATGTCTGATGATGAAACCGAAGGAGGCGGTTTTGGAGGGACATTTGAGGCCTTACATTTCGATTCAGAGGAGGAGGAGATACCTGATCATATGCTTATGTCAGGAAAGCAGTTCAAAATCCTGAATCGAAAGTTGAATGCCATTATTCATTCACAAGCTGATTCTAGTACAAAGTCATCTATATCGGGATTTGGAGGTTGAGTCTATGATCAAAGCTGCTGACAAGAGAATAATTGAGAAAGTTGATCTTTCTGACAAAAACAATGAGCTTCGCATTCAAGCTCAAGGAAAATCATTTGATGGGGTTGTTACTGAATTGAAAAATGTTACAAAAGAATGTCATGTTCTTTTTGTACAGGATGTCAAGAAGGTCAGAGAAGATGTTAATTTTAAGGTTGAAGAGTTAAAGGAGATTGCGAAAGAGCTCAAAGATCTTAATTCTCAAAATTTGGAGGTGCAAAAGAGGGTTGATGTGGTTGCCACAAAATTATCACTGATTATCAATCCCCTGCTGCAATTATCGAAGTCAAACAAAAGGAAAATAAGGATCAGTTTGATAAACTAATTCAGTTGGTGACTGAATTAAAAACCTTGGTTTTTGTCACAACTGGAAATTTTGTGTCATGTAATCTATACATTCAAGCTAATGTGAATCAAAAACTTAAGAACATGATTGACACCTATGATTATGACTTCAAAAACTTCAATCAAATACATTATGCAAGTACTACAAATAGTCATCAAACAATTGGAAACCCTAGAAGTCCTAGTTTAAGTCCATTTTGGACTAGGACTTCCTTATTGGATCCAAATGGACCAATAAGCTTCCAATTAGACTATCATGGGCTTAGAACCCTAATTGGGCTCTAATTGGACCCACACTAATTTATTTCAACATTTTGGGCCATATTGGGCCTAGAATGAAATGAATTAAAAGCTTTGATCCGTGAATACCCTAAACTAGTTCAACAAAAATGGAAAAATCATACTATATTCTTTTATGATAAAATTCACCCAAATTAACTCTAATATTGGGCTTAGGGGCAAAGGCCCAAATTTTTCCTTTTCCCTTCCAAATTCTTGGCCCAAGGCCCAAGTCCAAGAAGAAATGGAAGAGTTGACTATTTGCTTGCCACCTCATTAATACCCAACATGTTTCCATGCACATCTCATACTTCTAGGAGCATATCACTTCAAAGATCACTTCTCTTCTTCCTATCTCTCTCACTCTCGGCCATACTCACACACACACTCACAAAAAAAATCTCTCACACTCTCTCAAGAACATCCCTCCCTCTCCACTCAAAATCTCGAAAATTAGGAGGCTTTCAAGAGGATATTTCCACCAACTCTTCATCCAAGGTAAGGCTATGCTTGGATCTATGAATTAAATTCTTTGTTTTATCAAAATCCTTTCCTAATCTATACAAAAATCGTGATCTTGTATCCTAGAACCATCTCAAACTCGAGATCTTCAAGAAAAGGGTGCTAAGGCCAAAAATCACCAAGTTTTCTTCCATCTTTTCTTCAAAAACCGAAATCACACACCAAGGTGAGCTTCATACCCCCTATTTTCTGTTTTTATGAGTTTTGTGGGGGGGGGGGGGGAATACAAGTGAAAGTGTAGATCTATATGTGTTTGGTATGCCTTGTATGATTTCCATGCTTACATGTATGCTTTTGTGTGCTATAATGTTGGATCTAGCCATAAAACCCCTCAAAACCGAGATATATCTTATGTTAAATGATTTTAGCATCAAATATATTTCTACATACAAAGTGTTTCAAGAAAAATAACTAAGTGGTTTAGTAACAATTTTCTTTGGGCTAAAAACACAAATTTTGGGCCTAAAATGTGAAAAATACAAAATTAAGGGCCCAAATTGACATATCACGAATTCTGATGGATGAGGTGTGCCAAAACAGTTTCAATAAAACAATTTCTGGAAATTTACTCATTTAGAGGATTAAAAACATAAATTTCAAGCTTAATGGGCTAAAAATGACATTTTCGGCCCAATGAGGCCCATTATGCGAGATTTTCTGTTTTGGAGGGCCAAAACTGTATTTTTCTGTAAAACAGTGGACTATAAGTGTTCCAAGTCCTTTTCAAAGGTTTAAAATGCTTTTTAAATTTAAAAAGGACCAAAGTTGCAAAAAAATTACAATTTGGGCCAAAATTGTCAAAGTTGCGAAAAAGAAGGGTTATAACCTAGAAAACTGAAATTTCAGGGACGTAAACTGTTTTCATTGAAAAATATGCTGAAAAATATTAATTTCAATGATTTTTGGTGTTAAAATGTCAAAAAAATTGATTTAAGGACCAAACCGGAAAGTACTTAATTAAAGGGTTGAAAAAGTAAATTTTACAAACAATGAGGGGCTGAAAACAGAAAACTTTCAAGGCTAATTCAATACATGCAATTTGATCAAACAATGGTACCGCGACTATCGACGAAATATAATACACTACAATACCAAAATCGTTGTGAAACGAATTGGTTCGGTCTCGAACCAATGAAAATCCGAAACTACTAACACGACGACACTACGATTCATACAAGTAACGTTTGGGAATTCAATATACATGCGAGTGTGCACAGACGTCTACGCACCATCTTTGGGCCCCAAAAGTGTAAAATCTTGTTTGTTGGGCCTAGCTAGCCCAATAACCTGATCTTAAGGCCCGAAGACCTTTATTCTACGAAGTGTTGGGTTTCACCGACTTGGCACAACGTAGAGGGACTTTCAATGGCTTGTATACTACTGGTCCCCAAGGGTCCTTTGGTATTGCTAGTAAAGTCTACATTTTATGCGAGGCGGGTCGGGGACCCCTCGTACACATTTTTTTTTATCCCCAACCGGTTAATGGAGTCATCGAGGTCTTCGTGTCCTCTTTCTCTTCGGATGTGGGACTACACGTAGTTAGGGCGGTTGGATAACGTGATTAGTACGGACGACGCCTTCGGGATCGTTAGTATAGCTATAAACTGGTCGTTTGTGTAATGCGTGTTTGTAGCAATTAATCATGCTCAAAAATAATCCAACGTCGCCTGGGAATGAGACTACTCTTTTTGCAATGGTTTCAACGTAACTTCATGGAATTCAAAGGATTAGGAAAACATCGGGTTTTCCTAGGGTTTTTCAATTCATAACGGATTCGAAATGCATATAATTTTAATGAACAATTTTTACAAGTATAGAAACAAACAAGCATACCTATGGATCTTCACACCTTTTGACTATACTATTTTCAGAAAATATCGGATTTTCTGGTGGTTTTCAAACAATACAAAACATTGGATTTCAAACACTACTTATGAACTCACCAACATTTCATATGTTGACGTTTTTCAAAATACTTGTATTCTCAGGGAACCAGTGATACAAAGGAAATAATATTCAGTGGTGGCTTGCAGTTTATTGATGTACGAATCGAACAACTTATTTTTGGGAATGTAATGTTTAAACAATGTATTTCATGTAAACGCTACTGGTTGTACTATATTAATGCATGGTGACGAATGTTGTTATGTTTCATATATATTCAATGTTATGGTATTCAATTGAGTCACAACAGCCCCCGGACGTTTCCGCCGTCTGGTTCGGGGGTGTGACAGTTTCGCAAACTTCTCATCAATCAATTCTAACTCCTGAATTCTTAACTCTCAAAGTCAACACCCTGGAACAAGCAATTCAGAAGGCATTGGCTCCAATCACTAGCTTTACGTCTCTATTACCGAAGAATGCCCCACCTGCTTTCACAGGGGTGCAAGGGGGAGACAGCAAAGGAAGTAAAGAAGAAGATGCGAAAACCATGGGAAAACGCATTTCTACCCAACTTAAAACCACTTTTCCAGTGTTTACAAAGCCAATTTCTTCAACAGTAATTACAACAAGACCAATTACCAAAGGAATTTCAATTGGTTCAAAAGAAGGAGGAAGCTCAGGTGCGAAACCTCAAACGGAAGATATTGGTAAAGGGAAAGGGATAGCATATGAAAAATCAAAAGAAGAAAAGAAAGCAGAAGCTGAAGCTGAAATGGAAAGATTGAGACAAGTACAGAGTATCATGAGGCAAAGAGCAAGTGATACACCAACAATGAACAAGGGTGATCCTGCGAAGCTATATTCTTATGAAACCATTGAATCCAAGGTGGTGGGGAGTGAAATGTTTGAATTTGAGAAGAAGCTCAGAAGGAGCTATGATGTTGCAAATTCGGACAAATGCCAACTGGATTTTCCGATAAACAAAATGTTGTTTATTACGGGACAGTACAAGATTAGTGAAAAATTTGAAAATGCTGATGATTACATTCACATGAAAATCAGATTTCATGTTGTACTGGCAAAGAATCAAGATGAAGTCTGGTCACTAATGAAGATTAAAAAGGTGTTAACAATCAAGAAGGATGTGATGTTCGAGAACCTGCTTCAAAATTTTAGATATTTTGTTATTCGAGCAGATGACAAGCACCATGATTTCACCATAGCCGATTTTCCCTTGATGAATTGTAATGATCTCATTCAAGTGGCCCTGATTCTGAAACACATGCAAGATAACAAGCTGAAAGGATATGAGACTGATGTGTTTAGACTTGGTTTCACACATATCAAGATATTCATAGATAACTACTATGATTGCTTGGCGTTAACTGATGAAGAACTCGCATCAGGACTAGGAAGGAAAGTGAATGTTCCTTGGCAGTCTACATTAACACAATCAGCATTAACGAAGTATGTTGATGGAGAGATATGCCTTAAACCTTTTGGCATGGTGTTTGCAGGGAAAGATACAAAGGGGAAGCCAAAGAAGTTTTTGTTTAAAGTCTCAGATATAGAAAGATACACTTCTTCACAATATACGAATTTCATTGTTCGTATGATTGATTGCAAGAAGAACAACGAAGGAGACAAGAAGGAGCTTAAAAACATTATCACCTGGTATGCTGAAATTCGAAAGACAATACACTCAGCTATTCAGAATCTTACAAACTGAATAGTTTCAACTTTTTACAAAGGGGGAGAATGTAGAGACTAAATGTTGTAAAAGTCGAAGTGTTTGTTTCTTTAGTTTCACATGTTAGTTATTTTACTAAGTCTTCATTTGTGCGAAGCGTATAGTTCTAGACTTAGTATATTTCTTGTACACTCAGGTTGCCTATAAATAGGGACTGAGGTTAGAAGTAGAAGTAGAACTCGAGTATTCATTCTGCTTAAACTCTGTAATCAGTTCTTCATCAATATAAGATCTGATTAATATTTACTCTCTGTGTTCTTACTTTTCAATCATTCAATCATGATTGCTTTCTAAATCTCGATAACAATTGTCATCATCTCTGACGACCGAAACATCCAAAACTGAAACTGGATCCCTGACTCGCGTATCCACCACATATGCTAAATAACACACACACTTGTGTTGAATATACTTTTAAGCCCTAGCAGCTAAGCAAAACCCTGAACCCATTTTGGTGCCCTCACTATAGATAACCAGTTCTCCCCCACTTGGGGTTCGAACTACCACCCGCTGACCCTCGCAGTCGATCATGGCACCAAAGCAACTCAACTAGTCAATACCTACAATCACACATACATCCCCCATGGGAACCCGTATCAAGTCTATCGGAAAGGATACCCCGAAGATCTCCAGAACGCAACTCTGATAGTCCGAAGAAGCAGAAATCTTGTGTTTATCGGTGATAGAGACTCACAATGGACACTATAGCTCTCCTACAAGCAAACCGAACTCCCTACTAAATGATCGAGAGACAAACGACCGACTCGCCCCCAATTTGAATAATACCAAAGCAGGTAAGGAGTTCACTAACAATATACCTAATCATAGGTACAACACACGTATAAGCATACAAAAAATATCGTCAACAAGATAAGGGATAGAAACATGCCAGCAACCACATCTGGTGTTGTCATGGCCTCCTCGGTTGTAAGATGGAAGGTGCATCCCCGAACCCTCGAGGGCTCTACTCGACCCTGACTCCCATCAGTAATCCTTAGTGTAGCCGTTGTTGGAGCCTACATCGGCCTGGCAGTGAGTTGTGGATAGTTGGTCGTTACATGACCAACCTGATTGCAGTGATAGCAGATCCTCATATCCTGAACCGGGCTGGCTGGTGACAATCCCTCTCAAAGTTCCCCTCCTTTCCGCATTTTCAGCACATACTACTAGATCTACAAACTCTCTAATAACCCTTCCCGCACTTCCCACAAGTGCGGCCATGTTGGCCCTCAGACCTAGAATCAGCAGTCTTGGGCCGCTTAGGCGCAAGCTGTGACTGCGTCGGGGCCTGTCTCTGTTCCCGCAATTATAACTCAATCTCCAGTTCATGCAGCCTAGCGACCTCCTGTAACTCCAACAATGTATCACAATGTTAGGTGGCAACAAACTGACAAATGTCAGTCTTGAGCATGCTTAGATAATGTGTCATCTGAGCCTACTCGAAAGCAAACTCCGGGAAAACATCACCTTCTCAGTAAACATGCGGGTGATCTCCATCACCGACTCAGTACCCTGTCTCAAATCCAAGAACTCCTGTGCCAGTCTCTCCCGCTCAACCAGCAGAATGTAACGAGTGTCGAACATCTCCTAGAACTGATCCCATGTAACCGCAACTCTCTCATCCTCAGAATATGACCCAGTCATCAGTCTCCACCAATGCTTCGCCCCAGACCTCAACAGGTTCAGAGCGCACCAGACCCTCTAGTCAACAGGGCATGAACACATGAAGAAACATCCCTCCACATCAGATTACCACCTCATGGCAGTGATCGGGTCCTGAACCCCGTCGAAAGTAGGGGGCTTTGTGTTATCAAAGTACCAGTACCAAAAAGCCCGACTGGTCCCATTACGAGTGGCGGCTACAGCTGTAGCAATCTCATCATGCAGCGACAGCCATCTCAGCGAGGGCTGCATAGCGATCATTGAAATACTCCACTATAATGGTCTTGATAGACCCAAACACCTTCGGTAACTGTGCCCGGAACAGAGTAGCAATCTCATCATGTAGGATCTCTTGAATCCTAGCGTCCAACTCATCTGAGCTCATCTGACCAATGACCCCGGGCTCTGCTGGTCTCTCCTGACCGCCATTTCCTGAGATCTTAGATATTTCATATAATAATCCGGGAAACACCATGTTGAAGATATTAGATATTTCATATAATAATTCGGGAACCAACTCCCAAGAAAGCCCTAAGGGTTGTGACTTCCTTGCTACACGTATTGGTCCTGTGCTTTCAGTAGTACATCCCCATACTACCTTCCACACCTACCCATATTTGTCTCAAGTATCATCACAACGCCCTAACAATATACATATGCATGGCGAACGCTCAATCGTCACTCCTAGAGGAAGGATAATATCTCATAACTAGCTAATCGATCCCGCATAACTCACCCATGAAACTTCCACAAACCCTGCAGCACTCATGTATGCTAGTCATACATAACGCTTGTCCCTATAGACATTCGAATATCCGATCCTACCCTAACCCCTTCATCAAAAAAGAACATGAACTAAGGCCAAACCAAACATTCTCAGGCTATAAGATCTTAATTATGTAAAACTATGATGCATACACTAAGCAAGTACAGTGATGAAGTAAATTTCATATAAGGAAATCCTAGGCTATCAAGCATCATACGATCATGCAAGTCTATCATGCAATTCCTGAAGATCCCTAGGCTGGCACTAGCATGCTGTTCTAACATATCATAATATCAAATATCCGTATCGCATTTTGGGGTCTACTTATTGGCTCCAGCTAATCGTACACTCTGTATCCTCCTTTAGTATTTTGAAAACCATTTGAAAATATTTTCCTTGGTTTGAGATTGGATTCACACGAGTGTTCTTCGAATTCACTCAAACCAAGGCTCTGATACCAACTTGTAACATCCATAAAATTCAAGGCAATTTACAACTATTTCAACATTCAAAAACCATTATTTATTACAAGATGTTTTCAAAATTGTTTCATATCAGAGTATCCCATAAATCAAATCATAAAAATGTGAGAAGGTGCACGATCACGCCTTCGCCTTCCCGTGATCATCCGAAGTACCTGAAAAAAAATCCAAAACTGTAATCCCGAAGCTTAGTGAGTTCCCCCAAAATACCAACGCCATACAAACCATAACCATAACAAAGAAAACAACATGCATATGGAGTCTACATTATGATCGGACCCCCTCCCCCACCCCCCGTACCGGGCCTTCAGTCTATCCGTCCCACACTCAGAACCTTCAGCATGTCTGGTCCGCCCTGTCGGGCCTTCAGCCTGTCTGGACCATTCTCCGGGCCTTCGGACTGACTGATATGCCCTATTGGGCCTGTAGTCTATCCGGGTCGCCCTGGCTATGTTGGGCTTCAGCAAAAAGCAATTCTGCCTCAACCCAACCCCAAACATACAATCAATACATGTATATATCAAATGCTAGCTAGCACGTATATACAATCAGACCGGTCTAACAGGTCACTAATCATAGCATCATCCTATATACCAGGATACAGACCGAATAGGTTACTAAACATAGCATCATCCTATATACCAGGATTACCAACCTAATAGGTCACAAAGCATATCATCATGCAATAACCGGATAACAATCCAAAAGGGTCGGCATTGGTGCCTTCGACCTTGTTAGTATAGTGAGGACAACTCACCTCACAATGTCGATCATAATTAAAATATCAAACTCCTAGAACACGGCTCCAAACACCAACACCTACAACCACCAATGACCCCATTCCATAAATTCTCAAAGTACCCAAAATACCCTCAGAAGTCAAACTGGTCAACCCTTGGTCAAAGTCAAAGTCAAAGGTCAAGGTCAACAATCTGTGTTGACTTAACTCGTCGAGTGCAACTTATAGACTTGTCGAGATCCTTTAGAACTCAGAAAGTCGCGAAAACCCCAGTCGACTCGTCGAGTTTCCATACAACTCATCGAGTCCATGCAGTGTCCAAATGTCGGGAAAACCCTAACCAACTCGTCGAGTTAACTCACCAACTCGCCGAGTTCATGCAGAAACCAACAAATAGGAAACCCTCATCTGACTCGTCGAGTTGACTATGCAATTCGTTGAGCCCCTTCAGTCCTTTCCTCATTCAGACGCTTTTAATCGAAAGCAAAGCTCCAAACTGTAGATCTAGGCTCCTAGGGTGTAGTTTCAACGTAAAGTTGCTAACTTTACGTGCATGCAAGTCTCCAAGAAGCTAAAACACTCAAAACTAGCCTTAGAAGGAGGTTTAAGACATGGAGGAGGGCCAAATCTTCATAAAGCTCGAGGCTTTATGACCATAAGGGCCTTGAGGAGTCCATATCTTAAGTTACAACTTCAAACCATGCGCAAAACCAGAAATGCTTCAAGGATAAGCTAGAAATGGCCCTAAGCTCTTGAATGAAGAGATCTAGTAACAAAATGATCTAGGTAATGGCTTTTTAACTTCAAATGAATGCCAAAACGATGTAGATGTTGGATCTACAAGCCTCTTCTCATCCCAAAGCTTCCAAGTCTTCACACCTCATCAAGAATGCACCAAAGGCACACTTTTAGCCTCACACACACACTCAAAATAGGGTTACATCGATTAGGGTTTCTTCTGGACGTGAAAGGGTGGTAAGGAGGCTGGAAGGAAGGACTTAAGGTCCTTTAAATAGGGTGCAAACCCTAAAAGTTAGGGAATTTATGCACAACCTCTGCTCGTTGAGTTGGTGTCCTCCAACTCGTCGAGTAGATTTCATAATCATGCGGCCATATCCGTCTCTACACGACGAGTTGGGACAGCCAACTCGTCGAGTAGGTCTCTAATAATGAATAAAAACTTTAAAATTTATACCTGGAAGTCGAGGTGTTATAGGAGCATTAGAAATTGTGTCTTCAAATAGCTGTACAGAACATGTAATGTGTTGTCCCCTTGCTTAAAATCAAAATCCTAATACCAGCTAGTTGTATCAGCTGCAAAACAAAAAAAAAACACATTTTAAATATTTTAAGTGTCTCATTAACCTCAAGCTGTGAAAAATCCACTACCATTGTCCTAGCTTTGATTTTTCGTGAACTTCCTTTAGACAAAAGTTTTAATCCTTGGGATCTTGCCACTCTTAGTAATGTAGAAAACATTATCAAAAATATTAAAAGTAAGCGATATAAGTTCAAGAAAGATTGATCTACCTCGGTCTCAAATACTTCAATTTTATGGATTGCTTCATCATATTCCTCTTTAAGTTCACTTAACTTTACTTCCATCCACCCTTGAAAAAGCGTGCATGTTAAAACAATCCAATGTGAAATCCATTTCTTTGCAAATAAATGCAGACTTTCAGTAGTAAGCAAAATTTCGAAGAACAAGAAGCATGATAACAATAATAAAAAAAAATCTCAGTTTAATACATGAATCCAATGTTTCTTAAAATTTGCATGACAACCAACAGGGATATATGATTTCTCTCAAATAAAGCAAAGACAAAATTGCACAAATGGTCTCTATGGTTAGCTGAAAATTGCAACTTTGATCCAAAAAAGTTTAAACTAGCACTATGTGTCCAAACTTTTCATTTTGTTGCAATCTTGGTCCAATGCATGTCTCTAGGTCAAAATGGCCAAAAAGAGGGAAATATGCCCTAAAACCCTTGCATGGTGTCCTTGCTCAACCAAAGGCCAGATCTAGCCCACCATGGGACCTTTTGGCTCTGGAGATTCATAAAGTTGCAAACTTTATGAATCCCATGCATGCATTCAAGAAGAAGTGTAGGAAATGAAGAGTAAATTCAAGATCTAGCCATATTCTTTGATAAAAATCGAGTCTTGAAGACTTAGAGCGGTCCACAAGATGACTAAGCTTAAGGATGGGTGCTTGGTTAGTTGGATCTTCTCACTATCTCCTTCGTTTTAAGCTTCAAAGGTCACTCTAGCTCACAAAATGGAACAAAATGGGGATTAGGGTCAGCACAGACATTCTTAGGGTTTAGAGGCTGATGGGAGGTCAGCCTCAAGGCTCATATGGAGATTATATAGGGTGCAAACCCTAAAATTAGGTTTTGTCATTACAGCACCTACTCTTTGAGTAGGCCTTCCAACTCATCGAGTAGGCTGTAGATTCTGCGTCCTTAAAATGCCATCTACTCGATGAGTTGGACTCCCAACTCCCCGAGTCCACACACCAAAACCCTAGAACTTAATTAAATTAAGTAATACCTAGAACAAGTGTTACAAGTCTCCCCCACTTGAACTAGACTTCGTACTCGAAGTCTGCTGATCCAAACAATTCCAGGTAGTGATCCCACATCTCGTCCTCTGGCTCCCAGGTCCACTCAGAGCCCCTGCAGTGTTGCCATTGCACCTTTACCAACTTCACTTCCTTGTTCCAAAGAACTTTAGTCTTCCTATATAAGATGGCAACATGCCTCTCGATGTAGTTCAAGCTCTCATCCACCTAGATGTCATCCAAATAAACGACTGCGGACTCATCAATGACACACTTTTGAAGTTGTGACACATGGAAGGTGTTGTGAATCTGGCTAAGCTCATCTGACAGGTCTAGTCGATATGCTACCTTGCCTACCCGGGCCGAAATCCTGAATGGGCCGATATATCGGGGTCCTAGCTTGCCCCTCTTCTGAAACCTGATAATTGCCTTCCAGGGCGACACTTTCAGTAATACAAAGTCCCCCACCTAGAACTCAAGGTCCGATCTTCCCCGGTCAGTATAACTTTTCTGATGGCTCTACGCGACCCACAGCCGATTACGCACCTGCCGAATTAACCCGGTAGTCTGGAGCACTACCTCAGTGCTCCCCATAACCCGGTGCCCATCCTCGTCCCAATAAACTAGGCTCCAGTACCTTTGACCATACAACATCTCGAATGGCGGTCGGTCGATACTGGCATGGTAACTGTTGTTGTATGAAAACTCTATCAATGGGTGGTCGGTTGATACTGGCATGGTAACTGTTTTTGTATGAAGACTATGGCATGGTAACTAGTATACCACATATCATAAATGGGCCGGCCTTGGTGCCTTAGACCCATTGGTACGGTGAGGAGACTCACCTCTCTCGCATACTGAACTGACAATGCTAGAACTAGATATGTCCCACGTGTTGCTCCAACTCAACTGCTTGTAAGCATCATAAGATAGACTTGTCAAAATCCCAGAATTACCCTCAAGGTCATCCCTGGTCAACCTTGGTCAAGTTCAAAGTCATCAGTCAAAGTCAATAGTCCATGTTGACCTCAACTCGTCCAATGAATCTAGCTACTCGTCGAGTTCCTATCGAGTCTAGACAACCTGATCAATCCCTAGCCAGCTCGTCGAGTTGTTTCATCAACTCGACGAGTTCACCTGATATTCAGAAGGCGGGGAGACCCGACCCGACTCATTGAGTTCCTAGAGCAACTCATTGAGTCCCCCTTCCTTTTTGCTTATGGTGATGATTCGCCGAATCCAAGGACTCCAGGGCTTAGATCTAAATCCTTAAGGTGTCTAGAAGGATAAAGTTTCCAAATTTACCTTCTAGAATAGTTCCAAATGCTCCAAGGCCCTGAAAAAAGGTTGGAAAGCTCCAAACTTTTCCATATGGTCCAAAACTCTAAGGATCGGAAATCCCTCCTTTCCAGGAGGGTTTCTAGTCCTCAAAACGTTCCAAATATGGAGGCTTTATGGACATGCATGTCCAATACATGTCCCTAGGTAAAAATGGCTAAAAGGAGGGAACTATGCCCTAAAACCCTTTCATGGTGTCCTTGCTCAACCAAAGGCCAGATCTAGCCCACCTTAGGACCATTATGCTCTGGAGATTCATAAAGATGCAAACTTTATAAACCCCATGCATGCAATCAACAAGAAGAGTAGGAAATGAATAGTAAACTCAAGATCTAGCAATATTCTATGATAAAAATCGAGTCTTGAAGACTTACAGCAATCCACAAGATGATCTAGCTCAAGGATGGGTGCTTGGCTTGCTGGATCTTCACACTATCTCCTTCTTCTTAAGCTTCAAAGCCACACTAGCTCACAAAAATGGAAGAGAATGGGGATTAGGGTTAGCACATACGTTCTTAAGGTTTGGAGGCTGATGGGAGGTCAGCCTCAAGGTTTTTAAGGAGATTATATAGGGTGCAAACCCTAAAATTAGGGTGATAAGTTATAAAACACACTTGAAGATCGATTAGATCTTTGCAACAGGTATTACGATGAACACAAAAACAATAAATAACACAAGTGTGGATCAAAATATGTCGAATGATTAGATCAAACAATCCTCAGCAGAGCTCGACTAAGAACTTCCGCTGTAGAGGACTTAGGGTTACAAGAACGATAATAAACTTGATGAATAATACTGTGATTGTTCTATTCTATCGTTAACTTCAAAATGCATGCAAGCACCTATATTTATACTAAACCCTACTAAAACTCACGGATGGACAGGCCCATACCGGAGATACAAAATGGACTAGCTAACGAGCCCAATAGACGCAACACATTATACAAAACACGACCCAACAATCTCCCCCTTTGCGTCAAATTGGAGCGAGACTACTTCCTCTTCTTACTTGGGCCAGCAGCGGGAACTTTCTTCGTAGTATCAAACAGACGTGAGATTAGAGTGAGAATAGTCTGTCTGAACCGAATGTACCATTGTATCATGTCATCAAAGTACTTGACATCATCCGCTGTGTTCTGCTTGCATCTGTGGATGATCCCCAAAACGTGCTCCAAACAGGCAGTAGTGTAGAGGTGTTTGTCAGCCAAGGCGAAAAGACATTTCTGTCCTTCATTCCTGGTAAACATAACTGAATTCCTTCTTGAGTCAATCTTGCCCATCTGCATTTGGTTGAGATCACTGGCAGAGCCAACAGGAGATATTGTAGGTTTCTTCTTAAACACGCTCGCAATCTCCTGATCCATCAGTGCAACTTCCATGATGTAGCACACGAGCATCCTCTTGAAATGGTCGATGATCGGACCGTATTTAGCTTCATTGGTGAGGAGGATGTTGTGCAAGATAATCCAATCATGGGGATTAAGGTTTGGAAGATCTGCTAAAGAAATAGCATGTTCGGTTTTGGCAGATCCCCGAAGTACCTTGAACCAAATGTTGATGAAGTTCCCTTCACTATACGGCTTCAAGACCCGAACGTTGACAATTTTCTGAGCGCTCCAAGTCTGATATTGGGGTTGAGCAGCCTTCATATAGAAATTGATTAAATCCCGATCAACCTGTGGATGAGGATGAGGGATCTCTGCAACGTTGGAAAAGGCATGAAAAATAAAAGCCTTTCGGGTCAGTGGCATGTCGAATTGTGAGTCGACAGTGTTTGACCGATCTAAAGATATCATCGGTTCCAGCCACAAGATACTCGCTGTGTCAATGGCTTCTTTAATCATCCTCGCGAGAGTCCAAGCAGGAAAAAGAGTTTTCCTACTCTCAAGAAGGTCGTGGGTTTCCTTCTGTTTTCGTTCGGCTTCTTCAGCTTCTCTTGCCACACGAGCACTAATGTCAGCCTCATTGTTTCGACTTTTTCGCTTCAATAAGTCAACGATAGTCTCTTTATCTTCATCTTCTTCCTCTTCCTCAGCAATCTTTTTGCCTTTGTCTTTCACACCAGAACCAGAGGCTTGGCCTACTGGAGGAGGTTCGGTAGTGTTAGTTGCCGTTGAGGTAGGAGGTGGTTGAGACATCGTTTCCTTCTCGCCCCCTTGTTTCGGAATGGACACGAAATCAAGCAGCCCTCCGATTTTGCTGAGTAGGGCAAGGGCGGGAGCGAGCTTCTCTGCAAGGTCACGCCTCACAGTGTAGTTAAGAAGGGGATCATGTGCTTCGAGGATGTTGGAGATGGCAGAGTGGACATCCGAAACACACGATTTTATCACCTCCCTTTCAGACCGAAGAGAGTCAATCTCCTGTTGAGATTTGGAGAGTTGAATGCTCTTGACCTTCAGAGCGGTGGTCTTCCTGGCTAGAACATCCATAAGAGAGTTCTCGGCAGCCAAATCTTCTTGAAGCTTTGAGAGACGGTCTTCAATGGTTGTGCGAAAGGCTGAGTTGTCGTCAGAAATTGATTGACGAAGAGAAGCGAAGGACTTCAACTCAGTTGAGACTGATGTTGCCAGCTGGTGAACAATAGGTTCCAGCGTAGTCTTGGCAGCATTGGCACTCTCCTGTAAAGACTTCAACAGGGTAGAGGCATCAGTAAATAGTTTATCAACTTTTTCGGTCGTAGCCTGACAGGCTTTTGTAGAGGCATCGATGGCGGTGGCTGCAGAAGCAAGAGAATCTTGTTGAGCTTTGGAGAAGGCATCAACAATTTTCTGAACTGCAGCTTCAGAAAGTGATGACTGAGATGTGGAAGAAGAGGCGATGAGCGAGTCAATTTTATCATGGAGCTCCTTGAGATGCCTTTTAGTGACAGGAGCGTCGTCATCATCATCGCTTTGTACTTGAAACGGACTATAGTAGACCGAGTCAAACGTCATATTCTCCCCGCCAAGGAGTGGTTCTTCTCCCTCTGAAGCATGACCAGGAGATGGTGGTGGTGGTGAAGCTGGTGGTTCGGTAGTATGGGTAGGTTCGAGTTGGGATGTTTCGGGTGTAGGTGTAGGTTCGGCTGCTGGGGTGGTTTCGGGTGCTGGGGTGGATTTAGGTGCTTCAGTATGAACCCCCGTATCAGATACGTTGGTTCTAACATCTGCAGTGGTTGTGGTGGTTGCTTCGGTGAAGATTGGTGTAGGTATTAGGATGGAAGTGGGTGGTATTTGAGTAGTGGAAGTTATGGGGGGAATAGAAATAGGAATGGTTTTAGGTGGAGAAGAAATTGGAGAAGTAGAGACATGAACTTCAGGGGTTGGAGATATGGGTGGAGTGTTGCCTCGTGGAGAGTCATCAGAATCTGAACTCTCACCCTCTGACTCGCTTGAGGAGGAAGCGATAACCAGCTTTCGCCTCGGCTGAGTTTTTCTCCTCTTCTGTTGTGGAGACTGAGCAGCCCTTGTGGGTTTCCTCTTTCTGGGAGACGGGCCTTTTGCCCCCTTTGCCACTTGTTTTCCCTTATCTGCCTTCTTGCCTCTTGGAGCAGGCTTGTCGGCGTCATGTATGGATTTCAGCATCTCCGTAGTAAGATCCCTCGGACCAGAACGCTTGAACTCCTTGTACGTCCTAATGATCCGACTATCAGCAGGAACATCCCCATACATGGTTTCCAGAATTGAACCATTGAACGGAAACTTTGAAGCGTCCGACACAATGATCTTCATGGTATGAAAGGTACCAACCGAATACATTGGAGCACCGGCGACAATGGGGACGTGGTACTTTTCCATCACCCATTTCGTGATAATAGTCCAGAACCTAGCATACGAAATCTCTGAATGTCTGGAAGTAGAGGAGATACTTTGAATTAGTTGTTGCCACAGAACAGACCCGAAGTCCATGTTGATTCCATTGTAGATTCCATACATTATGGCGAGAAATAAACGGCTGGCTCCATCAGACCCGACACTTCGTTCAGATAATCCCTTGAACAATACAGTGAACATCCCATTCCACTGTGGAGGTAGGCACGACTTCTTGAACTTCGTTACCGTAGTAAGCACCTCCGTGTAACCCATGTTATAGAACATGTTGAATAAATGACCCATAGGGATGGATTCTGGATTGACCCTGGAAGAATCCACGTCAAACCCTGGAAGAATCCACAGTGAACAGAATCGTTGTTTTGAAATTGACGCCTTGTGCTCAAAGACATCAAAGAAGATTCTGTCAACGACCTTTTCGTAGTGAGCAGTCGCAAAAGATCTGCGACAGGAACTCCATCGGAACAGTCTCAGCCTTGGTGAGTGCAGGAGCAATTGGAGAAAACTTCAGACACTCGATAATGGGGAACATGAAGGCGTCGTAAGCTTGAGGGGTTAAATCGATGATCAATCTTTGCTGTGGGCGAATGGGCAAAATGTGGGATGTTGCGTCAACTGAGGAAGAATCTGCCATTGCTTGAAGAAAATGGAGAAGATGATGAACAGTAAAAGGTTAAGAGTTTCTGGCTCTCTGGAAATATGGGCACGGTAAAGAGGTAAATGGTGGATTATGTTGCCTTTTATACTGTGGGTTAAGGAGAGAGAAAGATCTTCCCAAATCTTCGATTGAGAAACGAAGGGTTTTTCGGAGTTGACTGATGCATGACAGTTGGGGGTACCGATGATCACGCATGAGAGAGAATGCCAGGCCCCTAATAACACGCCTTCCCATCAGGCGCCGTTTGGAGACGAAACGGTTCAGATTCGCACGCTTCTCTCTTGCGCCATTTGAAAACAAATCGATTAGACTCCTGCCTGAGTCATCATGTCGTCATCTTATCCCTTGAAATTATAACAGCATCTTTTTAAAATTGCTCCCACGTGGATTAAAATCAACCACAGCCTTTAATCAACCGCCAATTCATTTGAAATGCCTTGTAATTAAGAGAACCTGAATTTTGGAAAATCAAAGATTTTCGTGCTTAGGGTGTAAAACAAAAGAAATAAAGCAACACTTTTGGGAAAATATGTGATGTCAATAAAGACACGCAACAAATGATCCCGGGCACGAATCTCTTCCTTCAAAGTCAAAAGAGACCTTAAAGTGTTTGTGTGGTTTCACATTGAATAACGATCAGACACTTATTAAGAAGTGTTGAAAGGCTTCTTTTAATTAGGCTTATGAGGGTAGCAATTGCTTCGATTCAAAATTCATAATCTTGATATAAGACAGAAATCGAACGAAGTACTTGGGAGACCGGTGTAGTCTATTGAACAAGTAGGTTGGAGATAATTTAATTTGGCTAGGAAATTTATAAAATCTCAACAAAAATTAAAACTGGATCCCAAGGGAAGAAATGTTATTGGTTTAACAATTTCATAGGAACACAAAAGAAAATTTTGAGATTTCATGGAGGTACGTCCGTCAATTCATTAGTGAAAACTAGAGCAAATTAATTGTTCACCGTCAATTTGTATTGGGTATTGAATTTTGGGTTTCACTTAGCTCGTAGTGGCACGAAGCTGAGATCATAAACACAGAAATTGTGTAACCATAAACCTCAGTGGTAATCTCTGAGAGTCTCAAGGGTTACGATTGTGAAGCGAATATGACGGAGAAATACAATGTAGATGGTGTAAAGAAATCAAAGTACCTCTGCTATAAACAAAAATAGGACCAAGCAGAAAACTCATATCTCATGCGAGAAGAGAGTTAGGTAGCTCATGATTAGAATAAATAAGGAAGCCTAATTGGGAAGACGAGGTTTGTTTATACCAAGTCAGTAAGGCTTATTATTCAGAATCAGGTGAGGCTTTGGACACATACAGCAGCATGCTTCTAGGGACACTAAGCTAATGAAATCATATATCCAAAAAAAATAAAATAAAAAAAATAAAAAATAAAAGCCAGACTAAATAAGATAATAAAAAATATTTTTGGAGCTTTTGAATTTATGTGAAAAAAAAATATTTTTGGAATTTTTGATAATATAAAAAAAAATAAGACACAAAAAAAAAATTAAACACATCAGAAAAAAAAATTGGAACCGAACCCGAGCGTTCGGTCTATTTCGGTTGAGAAAAACTTTGGAACCGAACCCGAGCGTTCGGTCTATTTCAGGTGAGAAAATTTTTGGAACCGAACCCGAACGTTCGGTTGATTTTGGTCGCCAAGGAAAATAGATTTGAAAAAGAGAATTACGTTGATAATAAGAGAAATGAATTTGGAAAATTTATACATAAGATTTACAACCATGGAAACTACCTTTGAGTGATGAGCGAAGAGCAGATAATGCAACCGAACCCGAGCGTTCGGTTCATTTCGGTATATTAGCGCAAGACCCGAACCCAAACGTTCGGTCTATTTCGCTTCTTGCTATTGAGCTTGAGAGGTAATTTTTGGTACTGACTCCGATTCCATCATACCTAGCCCTTGTAGTATATTGTTAAAGGATGCTTCAGGAAGAGCTTTAGTAAAGATGTCAGCCAGTTGATCAGTGGTTCGAACAAAGTGTATTTCGACGTTACCATCTTCCACATGATCCTTAATGAAGTGATACCTCAGTGCTATGTGCTTAGTCTTGGAGTGTTGCACTGGGTTATGACAGATCCTAATTGCACTTTCAGAGTCGCAATATAGTGGGATCTTTTTCATATTGAGTCCATAGTCCCTGAGTTGACTTTGGATCCAAATCACTTGTGAAGTACAGGAGGCAGCAGCAATGTATTCTGCTTCAGTTGTAGACAAGGATACATAGGTTTGTTTCTTTGATTGCCAACTAACCAACTTCCCGTCAAGGAATTGGCAGCTGCCAGTGGTGCTTTTTCTGTCTAGTCCACAACCTCCAAGGTCTGCATATGAGTAGGCTAGAACAAAGAAGCCTGAGTTGGATGGATACCATAGGCCTAAAGAGGTAGTTCGCTTGAGATACCGGAGTATGTTCTTCACTGCAAGCATGTGAGGTTCACGAGGATTTACCTGAAATCTAGCACAGTAACAAAAAGAAAACATTATATCAGGCCTGCTGGCAGTAAGGTACATTAAAGAGCCTATCATTTGGCTATATAGCGTAATATCGACTGCTGGCTTATCCAAGGATGGAGTAAGCTTGGTGCCGAACGCCATTGGAACTTTAACCTTAGAGTCTCCCATCATGCCAAATTTAGCAAGGAGAGTCTTTGTGTAAGCTTCCTGGTTAATAAAGATGCCTTCGGGTCCCTGTCTAATATTTAAACCAAGGAAAAAGTTAATTGGACCCATTGAGCTCATTTCAAATTTAGTCTCCATCAGCTTTCTGAATTCAACCGTTAAGCTAGGATTCGTTGAGCCAAAGATGATATCATCGACATAGATTTGAACAATCATTAGGTGGTTACCTTCCTTCTTACGAAAGAAGGTTGGGTCAACCGAACCTTGTTTGAATTTGGACATCTTTAAAAACTTGGTTAGCGTTTCATACCAGGCCCTCGGTGCTTGTTTCAGTCCATATATCGCTTTGTCCAGAATATAACAATGATTGGGGAATTTTTCATTGACAAATCCAGGTGGTTGCTCTACGTACACCGTTTCTTCAAGTTCTCCATTTAGAAATGCGCACTTTACGTCCATTTGGAAGACCTCAAAGTTCTTGTGTGCAGCATAGGTAAGAAATATTCGAACAGATTCTAACCTAGCCACAGGAGCAAAAGTTTCCTCATAATTGATTCCTTCCTCCTGGCAGTATCCTTTCACCACTAGACGTGCTTTGTTTCTTATCACATTGCCTTCCTTATCCATCTTATTTCTAAAGACCCATTTGAGACCAACAACCGAGGCATCTTGAGGAGTTGGAATGAGGCGCCAAACTTTATTTCTTTCGAATTCATGAAGTTCGTCTTGCATGGCTTGACCCCAATCGGAGTGATCAAGAGCAGTGTTAACTGTCTTTGGTTCAACTTTTGAGACGAAGGAGTTAAACATACAGAACTCTACTTTTGAAAATAGGGAAGTTTGCTTTGCCTTCAGTTGTGGTCGAGTTAGGACCTTTTCAGAGACATTACCAACAACTTGTGAAACAGGATGATCTCTGGTCCATTTAACAAGAGGAGGGTAATTTGGATCATAGGATGGATCCAATTCAGCATTTACCAGCTCTTCTAGTTCATATTGACTATCATAGTCATAAGTCATGTCTGCATTCTCCCCCTTGATAGATAAGCTTTCAGGTGAATCTTGACTTTCCGGAGCTACAGGAGTTTCGGGCGGTGTTCAGCTTTCAGGTACCGCTGGACTTTCGGGTGCAGATTGGCTTTCGGGTACAGCTGGGCGTTCGGGAGCAGCTGGGGAACAGTTCTCCCCCTCAACATGTGAGCCCGGCTGTGAAGAAGAAGGTGGATCCTCCCCCTCAACTGAAGCATCGTGTTGTGGAGGTTCGTTGGAACTTGATCCTCCTTCATTCATCTGCTTGGCAGCATCTTCGATGAGTTGCTTCAGATGATCTACTTTGTTGTCTGCTGCACTAGCTTCCGAGAGAGTGGTCTTCTCTGGTTCATCGAATAACTCAACAAACTTCTCAAATAGGCTTGCAATCGAGGCTGTGACTTGGCCTGTTTGAGAGAAAATTTCTCCAACTGTGTCTTCACTGTCCTTCAGCTTTTTGACATAGTTGTCATCGAAAGTCACATAGTAAGTTTCTTCAATCTTCCTCGATCGCTTGTTCAAAACCCTGTATGCTTTCGAAGTGAGAGAGTATCCCAGAAATATCCCTTCATCGGCTTTTACGTCGAACTTGTTATGATGTTCTTTAGAATTGAAGATGAAACACCGTGAGCCGAATACGTGGAAGAATTTAACATTTGGCTTCCTGTTGTTGATGATCTCATAAGGAGTGAGATTAAAGGGTTTATTGAGATATGACTTGTTCTGCGTAAAACACGTTGCAGCAATAGCATCAGCCAGCCCAAAAATATAAAGGTAAAGAGGCAAAACTTGGCATGGTTCGGGCTGCCTCACACAAAGATCGGTTTCGTCTTTCGACAATTCCCTTTTGTTGAGGGGTGTAGGGAGCTGAGAAATTGTGACTGGTTCCCTTTTCAGCCAAGAAGTCTTCGAATTCTTTATTTTTGAACTCCAGCCCATTGTCGCTCCTGATGTTGCGAACGACTTTCCTTAGCTGCACTTCAACCTGCTTGATAAACATCTTTAGCTTGAGAGTTGCTTCAGATTTGTGCTTCAGAAAGAACACCCATGTAAAACGTGAAAAGTCATCAACAATCACAAGAATATACTTGCTCCCACCGATGCTTTCGATAGATGATGGACCACACAAGTCAATGTGAATTAACTCTAATGGTTCAACAACTTTAGTGTTTACAATCGATGCGTGACTTTGACGACTTTGCTTCCCCATTTCACACGCAGCACATAAATGTTCTCAATCGAATTTGAGCAATGGAAGACCTCGAACATGACCACCTGTGACAAGTTTGTTGATATCCTTGAAGTTGAGATGAGAGAGCCTTCGGTGCCACAGCCAGCTTTCGTTAGATTGTGCTTTGGATAACAGGCAGATAGCTGGATTTCCTTTGATGGGTTTGAGATTTAAGGGAAACATTTCGCCTTTGCACTCCGATTAGAGAATTATCCTTTTCGTTTTCTTTTCAATTATCTCTGAACCCTCATCGTCGAAAGATACCTTGAGACTGGTACCTCCAATAAGTTGAGATACACTGATGACGTTGTGATGCAGTCCTTCAACGTATGCAACCTTTCTGATTGTGAAGTCTCCATTTGTTATCATTCCATACCCTTTTATTGTGCCGAATGAATTGTTCCCAAACTTGACATTTCCACCGTTTGAAAGGGACCGAAATTCCCTCAATTCTTCCTTCCTTCCTGTCATGTGACGTGAGCAGCCACTGTCAATATACCATTCTTCGTCAAACTGCTCGTCACTGATAACCTGCAAAAATTAAGCAGATTTAGGAACCCAAAGTTTCTTGGGTCCACGTGAGCCTCTCACAGGAACAGGAATAGTAAGAGAGATGTCAAAAAGATATGTTCCTTTTATTAAAGTTGTTTCATCTTTCTTTTTAATGGTGAAAACCTTAATTTTATTAGGATTTGTTACTTTCGGTTTGGATTCAGGTTCAGGAATTTGTACATTGAGATGATTTTGACCTGATTTGACTGAGGAAACCTTCGATTTTCCTTTCAAATCCTTTGAAGATTTTGGATTTTGAGATCGAACAGAATTGGATTTAGAAAGGGGTTGAGAGGTATTAGAAGAATTAGAAGAAGGAGAACGAGAGAATTTAGACTGTGATGTTTTCTTGTCTTGAGGTTCTAAGTGACCCTTTTGTTTTTGATCATTAGTGGGACTGAACCTAGAACTTTGGTCGCTTTTTCTCTCAGAACCGAACCTCTGCTTTCAGTAGATAGTGTTCTCTGAACCGAACCTTTGCCTTCGGTTGTCATATTTTTCAGAACCGAACCTGTCCTCTTGGTTGTTATGCTTCTTAGAACCGAACCTCTCCTTTCGGTTGTTATTACTTTCTTGCGGTCTAACAGCATTTTTCTCTGACTTCGAATTTCGGTCATGATAAGAGAAGTGGGCGTTTTGAGATCGCCAAAACTGTTTTCGTTCTGAGAGATTCTTCTTGTATCTCAGATTCCTTTGCTGCTTCTGATCCTTCACTTGCTTCGGCTGTCGATGGATATTTGCTTTTTGCTTCTGCTTTTTATCAGCCGGTTCACTTTGAACTGATGATGTTTCGCTTGAAGGAGTGACATCTTTTGCAGGAACTCCTTTTTCTTCAGGAACATCTTTTGTACCACTGGTACTTGGTATGTCGAAGTTATCAGGCTTGTTCAAAGGCTCTGGCACGTATCTGCCTTTGGTTTTCCAGGACGTCCATTCAGACAGACCAACGGTTTCTGGGCTAGCTCTAACATTTGTTCATGTGGATTCGCTTTGATTGACGGACTCGGAGCGAGCCTAGAATGATCTTGGTTTCGTTTGTTAAAACTTGGAACGAAAGCTCGTGATGAGAATGTAGAGTGAGAACAATAAGCGAACCTGTGAATGGAGATTCACCTTGGGGTAAATGTTGATGATCTTGGACCGAACCTGGAACAACGAACTTGGGTTCGCTTGATAATGGTTGGAGCGAACAGAGGATGAACCGAAAGCGAACCTGTGCTCGTACCGAACATGGTTTCGGTTCAATGAACCTGGACCGAACTTGGTTTCGGTTGCTTGTACTCGGAGCGAACCTATTGCAGTCGATGTTTATATGTGCCAATTTCAAGGCTTCACGTCTGGTTTGAGTCATCGTTGAAAGATCAACTGGAGTATGATGCTGTGCTCTTTCATCTACGTCTAAATGGGGAAGAAGATAGTAAAGTTTAATTTTTGGCCCCTGCAACTTCAGCGCATTGGCACTTTTGGTCCCTGTTGTTTTCACATATTGTTATTTTTGGATCATTTCCAGTTTTTGCTTCAAATAAAGGGGTATATTGATGCTGAATTACCATTCCAGCCCCTGTATTTCAGCAAGTGACAGTTTCGGCCCAATGTTCAGAAAAGTTTACTACATTGAGGGCCGGTGAACAGTTTTGGATTTTTCAATGCTCATATCTTTTTTCATGAACAGGAAAATAACGATTCCATCAAGTCTTGGTGTAACAGCTCAAATTTTTCAACAAATTTTTCATTTAAAAAAAAAAACATAATTGTTTCCATTTTAAACAAGGCATAAATAGTTTAAATATTCTGTCAAATACAATTATTCAAAATCCCAAGATCATAAAGACAATCTTCAGTGTGTATCGATCATGCCGGCACCTTCCCACGGTCCTCGCTAGTACCTGAAATACATGCACAACAACTGTAAGCATAAATGCTTAGTGAGTTCCCCAATATACACTTACGCACATACGCCTTTCCAGGCCCTGACCTTCCGGTCCTCATTACAACGCCTTCCGGCCCATAACATATTGCCTTCCGGCCCACATATCATACATAGCACATATAACAATTATCTTACCACATATAGCATACATATCACATAACATATCCGACCTTCCGGTCACACAGTCAAACCCTCCCGGGTACAGTATAGTGAGAAGACTCACCTCGTAAATGCTGAAAGCTAGCAACTCCTGAAACCACTCGTGCACAATCCGACGAGCTACAACCTTCCTATAACATCACATATCTCATTAACACTTATAACTTCTAAGGGTGATTATCCCTAAGAAGTCAGACTTAGGTCAACTCTGGTCAACGGTCAACGGTCAGCTCGACCGGACTCGGCGAGTACCATGGCGACTCGGCGAGTCTAGACGTCCTCCAACTTTCTGAGATTCCTTATCTACTCGTCGAGTACTCTCCTCGACCCGACGAGTTACCCTTGAAAGAATCGCGGGGCCACCCCGACTCCACTCGCCGAGTCTGAAGAACAACTCGGCGAGTCCCAGTAAATATTCAAGCTACTCGCCGAGTCTGAAGAACAACTCGGCGAGTCCATGCCATGCAGACGAGCAACTGCTTCCTGAATTACGTGTGGTCCCAAGATACACAACCATGGGACTTTCTGGACTTCTAAACATCTCATTACTGGGGTATAAACGTTTGGGTAATAACATAATAACCCATCTAATCACTAAATGGGTTTCATAAACCCTAACTTCATAAACACATCAACAACAGAAGGGAATCCGAAATATTACCTGGAATATGCCCTCTCTGTGTCTCCAAACCGCAGAACTCGAATCCTTTGCTGTTCCTTTAGCCAAAACCTTTCTCCTCTTTGCCCCACAACCTCTTCAAGCCCTAATATCCTCCAATCTTGCTCTAGATGCCCACAACCGTTTAGGGTTCCTCTCAATCGACTAAAAACGAACAATGACGGCATATAAGAGCATTATATACGATCCAAAACCGAACGGTTAGGGTTTCTTCTGAACAGCGTCGACTCGCCGAGTCCATATCGGGACTCGTCGAGTCCAGTCGCGGACCCGCGACTAGGTCTGCGATCCTACTCGGCGAGTCTAGGCTCCAACTCGCCGAGTCCCCTCTCAACTCACCCCAAAAACATAATTAACAATACCTGAGATTTCGGGCTGTTACAACTCTCCCCCACTTGGGTTAGACTTCGCCCTCGAAGTCTCATTCTGCAAATAGTTCCGGATGCTGCTCCCGCATCTCACGTTCCGGCTCCCAAGTCATTTCCGATCCCCTACGGTGTTGCCATTGAACCAAAACCAGAGGTACTTCCTTGTTCCTCAGAACCTTGATCTTCCGATCCCTGATCGCCACTGGTCTCTCCGCGTAATTCAGGCTCGCATCCACCTGAATATCCTCCAAGGGAACCACTGCCGACTCATCGGCTATGCACTTCCTCAACTGCGACACATGAAAAGTGTCATGGATCTGACCCAACTCCGCTGGTAACTCCAACCGATAGGCTACCCGACCTATCCTTGCAATCACACGAAATGGCCCAATATACCGGGGCCCCAACTTGCCTCTCTTCCTGAACCGAATCACTCCTTTCCAAGGAGAGACCTTCAGGAGAACGAAGTCGCCGACCTGAAATTCAAGCTCGGATCGGCGCCTGTCTGCATAACTCTTCTGTCGGCTCTGGGCAGTCAATAACCTTTGTCTCACTCGCTGAATCTGCTCTGTCGTCTGGAGCACGATCTCCGTGCTGCCCATCACTCTCTGTCCCACCTCTCCCCAGCAAATGGGGGTCCGACACCTCCTACCATACAACAGCTCGAAAGGTGGCATACCAATGCTCGAATGATGGCTGTTGTTGTAGGAGAACTCTGCCAATGGTAAATACGCATCCCAACTACCCCCGAAGTCTAACACACACACTCGGAGCATGTCCTCCAGCGTCTGAATCGTCCGCTCGCTCTGACCGTCTGTCTGGGGATGGTATGCGGTACTAAAATGCAATTTAGTACCCAGCTCCTCATGGAATTTCTTCCAGAACCTGGAAGTGAAGCGCACATCGCGGTCTGACACAATCGAGATCGGCACCCCGTGCCGAGACACCACCTCTTTCACGTATATCTCCGCCAACTTTTCCGCTGAAGAACTCTCACTGATGGCAAGGAAGTGTGCACTCTTCGTCAACCTATCCACAATCACCCAAATTGCGTCAACTCCCCTAACAGTCCTTGGCAATTTAGTGATAAAATCCATAGTGATCTGTTCCCACTTCCACTCGGGGATCTCCAATGGTTGCAACTTGCCATGCGGTCTCTGGTGTTCGGCCTTAACCCTACGGCAGGTCAAGCACCTCTCAACGAACCATGCTACGTCCCTCTTCATACAGGGCCACCAATATTCTTTCCTTAAATCCAAATACATCTTTGTAGCACCGGGATGGATCGAGAATTTCGATCTATGAGCCTCTTCCATCAACGTAATACGCGTACCGCCCACGAACGGTACCCAAATCCGACCCTGAAACGTCATAAGGCCTCGACTATCCTTGACAAACTCTGAGATTAACCCCACAACCCGCTCTTTCCTCCGCATTTCTGGTCGCACAGCCTCTACCTGGGCTCCACGAATAGCGTCCAATACTGGAGTCATCACAGTCAGTCTCAAGCATACATCTCGCAATGGAGTGCTCTCCGCCCTGCGGCTCAATGCATCGGCTACCACATTAGCCTTGCCTGGGTGGTACAGGATCTCACAATCATAATCCTTGACCACATCCAACCACCTCCTCTGACGCATATTTAGGTTGGGTTGATCCATCAAATACTTCAGACTCTTATGGTCCGTGTATATCGTACATCGAACCCCATACAAGTAGTGACGCCAAATTTTGAGAGCGAACACTACTGCCCCCAACTCTAAATCATGCGTGGGATATCTCGTCTCATGAGGCTTCAGCTGCCTCGACGCATAAGCTATCACATGACCCCTCTGCATCAGCACTGCACCCAAACCCGAAATCGATGCGTCGCAAAATACCACGAAATCTTCCATCCCTTCTGGGAGAGCTAATACCGGGGCTTCGCACAATCTCTGGCGAAGTGTCTCAAAGGAGGTCTGCTGCTCGGGTCCCCATGAGAATGTAACACCCTTCCGGGTCAATCTGGTGAGTGGCACTGCGATCTTGGAGAAATCCTTGATAAATCTCCGATAATACCCTGCCAACCCAAGGAAACTCCTGATCTCAGAGGGTGACTTCGGCACCTCCCAACTCATCACCGCCTCAATCTTGGCCGGATCGACTAATATCCCTTTCTGATTAACCACATGTCCTAGAAACTGGACCTCCCGCAACCAGAAGTCACATTTGGAGAACTTTGCATAAAGCTTCTCCGACCTCAATACCTCAAGGACCTCCCTCAAATGCTCCTCATGCTGCTCTCTAGATCTCGAATACACCAGAATGTCGTCGATAAATACAATCACTGACCGATCCAACATCGGCCTGCATACCCTGTTCATGAGATCCATGAACACAGCCGGGGCATTGGTGAGTCCAAAAGGCATCACCACAAACTCATAATGCCCATATCGCGTCCTAAACGCTGTCTTCTGGACGTCCTCTTCCCGTACCCTCACCTGATGGTATCCTGATCTCAGATCGATCTTGGAAAACCAAGATGCTCCCTGCAACTGATCGAATAAATCATCGATCCTCGGCAACGGGTAACGATTCTTGACCGTTAGCTTGTTCAACTCCCGGTAATCAATGCACATCCGGTGTGAACCATCCTTCTTCTTGACGAACAGAATAGGTGCTCCCCATGGCGAGCTGCTCGGCCGAATGAATCCCTTTCCCAGCAACTCCTGGAGTTGCGAGGACAACTCTTGCATCTCTGGAGGTGCAAGACGATAGGGCACTTTAGCAATAGGCGCGGCCCCCGGAACCAGATCGATACCAAACTCTACTTGCCTCACGGGAGGTACTCCCGGCAGTTCCTCGGGAAAAACATCTGAAAACTCACGCACCACAGGGACCTCCTTAACTGACTTCGGTCTCTCGGAAACCTCCCGCGTATCCATCACATACGCCACAAAACCCTTACAGCCCTGCTGCAGACACTGCCTCGCCCTAGCGGCCGAACAAAAAGCTGATCCTGAACGGGTACCCTCACCGTACACCGAAAGAACTCCCCCACTATGGTCTCGTATGGTCACCAACTGACGCTCACAGTCGATGACAGCACCGAATCGGCTCAACCAGTCCATGCCCACGATAACACAGACATCCCCCATCGCAATAGGAATCAGGTCAATCGGGAATTCAACCCCGAAAATCTCTAGTACACATCCCCGAAGAACCTCCGTAGCACGAATCACTTTCTCGTCAGCTATAGAAACTCGCAAAGGTCGACTCAACGACTCACGACTAACGCCGATCTGCTGACTAAAGGCTAAGGACACAAAGGACCTACTCGCACCCGAGTCGAATAACACTAAGGCAGGCACAGAGTTCACAAGGAAAGTACCTACGCGCATAATAACATAAGCATAACATATCGACATTAAAATAATTACACGAATTACAACATACCTGCCACAACATCGGGCGCAGCGCGGACCTCCTCCGCAGTCAGCTGAAAGGCTCTCCCACGAGCCCTCGGGGCCTCGACCTTCACCGGTCGAGTCTCAGTAGTCCTGGCAACAGGTGCAGATCCCTGGCGAAGCTGCGGACACTCGGCCTTCCGATGGCCGGTTTGGTTGCAATGGAAGCAAACCATAAACCCCTTGGGGCACTCCCTAGCAATGTGCCCCTCCTTTCCGCACTTGTAGCAGTCACCGGCTCGACACGCCCCATCGTGACCCTTGCCGCACTTTACGCAAGTGCGGTTCTTCGAACCTCCCGTCCTCGAATCGGCGGACTTGATCCGCTTGGCTGCCGGCTGAGACTGAGCCGGCCGCCGGTCTGCCTGCTGAGACTCGGCCTCCTCCCTGGCCTGAGTCTCTAACTCGATCTCACGCTTCCTGGCATTCGCCTGAAGCTCAGTAAAAGTATGGTAAGTGGAGTTTGACACAAACTCCCGGATCTCCCTCCTCAGAACACCCAAGTACCGGCTCATCCGAGCCTGCTCTGTGGCCACCAGCTCGGGGCAAAACGTCGCCCTCTCATGGAACTTCCGCGTGATCGCCGCCACCGAATCAGTACCCTGCTTGAGGGTTAAGAACTCCTGAACCAATCGTTCCCGCTCCACCGGGGGAACGTACTCCTCCCTGAACATGGTAGTGAACCCCTCCCATGTTACTGCCGCAGTCTCTGCCAAAGTGAAGTTCGCCGTCACGAACTTCCACCAGTCCTTTGCTCCCAGACGGAGCTGGTTCAAAGCGAACCGTACCCTCAGGTGCTCCGGGCATGAACAAGTGTAGAAGCACCCCTCTATATCTGCGATCCACCTCATCGCAGCAATCGGATCCTGCGTCCCATCGAACTCTGGTGGCTTCGTGTTGCTGAACTCTCGGAACAGCAATGAATCACCCCCCTGTGGCCTAGCAGCGGCCACAGCTGCGGTAGCTGCAGCGGTTGCAGCCTCAGTCAATGCGGCGTACCGCTCGTCGAACGTCTCCATCAGGGTGGTCTTGATAGACCCAAACATCTCCGGGATCTCAGCCCGGATCGCCGCCGCCACCTCCTCGTGGATCATCTGACGAATATCCTCGTCACTCACACCGCTCGTACTTGCTCCGTGACGCGGTCTAACCATGATATCTCTGAAATACAACATAAAACTATCAGAGATTCTACCGAGCATAATCGTACTCGATACGCAACCCTACTCAGTCCCAGATATCCAGGGATTCTTACTTGGGCCTCCCACTGACCCGGTGTCCTCGGTAGTACGGGCCCAATACTACCGACCACACCGCATCAATGTTCATCCCAAGTCCTCCTCCCCAAACTCCGGATAGTGAGTACTCTACTTCTGATACGCTCTATCTACCCGCATACTAGCAAAGCATCTCATATAGGCAACTTCCCTAGACTAAGGCATCACAAATCAGGCCACTCTAGTCCTATCATGAATACCTAGTCTTCTAGCATGCATAACAATTCATATCATATAATATTGTAAGGTATTTTGGGGATCTTTACCGTTCGGGCGCTGACTGATCGTACACACTGCTTCTTTCTTGCTTACCACAAAACCATTTACAAAAGTTTATGCCTTTATTTGAAAAGCTTCCTCAAATCCTCGGTTTGAGTTCAGTTACCCCCTAAGGTGCACCCGAATCCCTCAAACCAAGGCTCTGATACCAATTGTAACAGCTCAAATTTTTCAACAAATTTTTCATTTAAAAAAAAAACATAATTGTTTCCATTTTAAACAAGGCATAAATAGTTTAAATATTCTGTCAAATACAATTATTCAAAATCCCAAGATCATAAAGACAATCTTCAGTGTGTATCGATCATGCCGGCGCCTTCCCACGGTCCTCGCTAGTACCTGAAATACATGCACAACAACTGTAAGCATAAATGCTTAGTGAGTTCCCCAATATACACTTACGCACATACGCCTTTCCAGGCCCTGACCTTCCGGTCCTCATTACAACGCCTTCCGGCCCATAACATATTGCCTTCCGGCCCACATATCATACATAGCACATATAACAATTATCTTACCACATATAGCATACATATCACATAACATATCCGACCTTCCGGTCACACAGTCAAACCCTCCCGGGTACAGTATAGTGAGAAGACTCACCTCGTAAATGCTGAAAGCTAGCAACTCCTGAAACCACTCGTGCACAATCCGACGAGCTACAACCTTCCTATAACATCACATATCTCATTAACACTTATAACTTCTAAGGGTGATTATCCCTAAGAAGTCAGACTTAGGTCAACTCTGGTCAACGGTCAACGGTCAGCTCGACCGGACTCGGCGAGTACCATGGCGACTCGGCGAGTCTAGACGTCCTCCAACTTTCTGAGATTCCTTATCTACTCGTCGAGTACTCTCCTCGACCCGACGAGTTACCCTTGAAAGAATCGCGGGGCCACCCCGACTCCACTCGCCGAGTCTGAAGAACAACTCGGCGAGTCCCAGTAAATATTCAAGCTACTCGCCGAGTCTGAAGAACAACTCGGCGAGTCCATGCCATGCAGACGAGCAACTGCTTCCTGAATTACGTGTGGTCCCAAGATACACAACCATGGGACTTTCTGGACTTCTAAACATCTCATTACTGGGGTATAAACGTTTGGGTAATAACATAATAACCCATCTAATCACTAAATGGGTTTCATAAACCCTAACTTCATAAACACATCAACAACAGAAGGGAATCCGAAATATTACCTGGAATATGCCCTCTCTGTGTCTCCAAACCGCAGAACTCGAATCCTTTGCTGTTCCTTTAGCCAAAACCTTTCTCCTCTTTGCCCCACAACCTCTTCAAGCCCTAATATCCTCCAATCTTGCTCTAGATGCCCACAACCGTTTAGGGTTCCTCTCAATCGACTAAAAACGAACAATGACGGCATATAAGAGCATTATATACGATCCAAAACCGAACGGTTAGGGTTTCTGCTGAACAGCGTCGACTCGCCGAGTCCATATCGGGACTCGTCGAGTCCAGTCGCGGACCCGCGACTAGGTCTGCGATCCTACTCGGCGAGTCTAGGCTCCAACTCGCCGAGTCCCCTCTCAACTCACCCCAAAAACATAATTAACAATACCTGAGATTTCGGGCTGTTACACTTGGCGGTTCGGAAAGTCATTTTTGTGATAACGTCAAATTTTTCACGACTTTTTCGGGTCTTATACTTCATTGTGTATATCATTTTGTCGCGGGGGATCTTAGTAAACTTTTTATCCATTCAAGATCATTCTCATGACTATTTGAAGGCTTTATAATCATGTTTTTAATTATAAATCGGGGGAGAATTTGGTATGGCCATTCGAAATTGGATTTGGGACTTTTCAAAGTTGAAGATTTTTGAAAAAGTTTATGGTAGAATTATGAAGGTAGCTTTTACAGCGGAAGTTCTTCATCGAGCTCTGCTAAAGCTTTTACAGAGAAGTATCCTTTACAGCGGAAGTTCTTTATCGAGCTCTACTAAGGACTTGTTATATCTCCGACTTCTTGTATTTTCTCGATCAAGTGGCGTTACGAATCTTAAAGTTTGGGTTGTTACATGATATTTTTTGATGGCTTATATGATTAGCTTATTTGAATATCATTGTGACTTGGAGGGGGAGCTCATCAAAGACAAGAAGTTATTCAGTTTCTTTGTTCTGAAATGGGTTTTTATGGCGGGTTTGGTTTTCATGAAGATTGTTTGGGATTACATTCGAAAATGAAGTTTAAAGACATTACTTCAGTGCTTGATTTATATAACCTAGAGCCTGTGTTTGAAGACTATTGAAGAATCAAGATTCGTGGATTGCTTCATATATTCCTCGTTGCAGATCTTTTTATTTGCTAGATGCTTGTTTTGGAAGTTAAAGCATTGTCATCCATTCCATACTTTGAGGGGGAGATTGTAGGGTTTCAAAGCACTCCATGGATGATGGCAATGGGCCCCTTTGATGAATTCTAGGTTAAAAGTCCAAGACTTGTCTTTTCCCTATAAATAGTCATGTATTATTCACAATTAGGGTTAAGAGAGTGAGGCAAAATGTAGCCGCCACGTTTTGAGGTTTCTTGTAGAGTTAGATTCTTATTTCTTAAGTGTAATTTGTTCCTCATAATTCAATAAATCGAGTGATCATTCGACCTAATCTTCATATTTTTGTTTGTTCTTATTTTCCGCATCTTGTTCATCAAATCTCAATTAGGGTTTTAATCCTAACATAGGGTTTTATCATTATAGCGCCTACTTGTTGAGTCGACCTTCCTACTCGTTGAGTAGGGTGTAGATCCTGCATCCTTGAAATTCCCTCTACTCGACAAGTTGGACTCCCAACTCGCCGAGTCCACACACCAAAATCCTAGTTTTAAATAAATTAAGTAATACCTGGAACAGGTGTTACAAGTCTCCCCCACTTGAACTAGACTCCGTCCTTGAAGTCTGCTGTAACACTCGTGTTTCTAGCCTAGGCATTTATATTGAGTTGATAGTCTAGGTTAATCTTTGTAACTCATTTTGAAGAAATGAAAAGGAGTTATGTGAATATTATGTGAATTATGTGTTTTATGCTTAATTATTAGGGCTTAATTAATTAAGATTAAAAATAAGCGTCAAAATTAAAGTGTGAGATAAGCCCAATATCTTTACATAAAGTTGTAGTGGTCGAACAAGGATTTCGAGGATATAAAGAATACCAAAATCCGAGTTATAACGAAGAAGTTATGACCTGTCGAAGTTTCGCGACAAAACCGGCACGGTGCTGAATGTCGTAAAAAGTGAGTTTTTAATAAACTACTTTTTAGCCTTAGTAATCTAAACGAAAGTTGTAGTATTCGTTAAACCGAGAAGTTCGATAAAAAGAACGCCCAAATCTGACTTCGTATGAGGAAATTATGATTTTTCGAAGTTTCAGCGTAGCAGTAGACAGCTAAAAACTTGAATTTTAGATCGAGCGATTTTTAGCCGACACAACCTAAATGAGAATTGAAGGTCTTGTCATTAGGAGCACAACGGTAAAAAGTCTGACGAAAACGGACGTCGGATGAAGAAGTTATGAATTTTTAACGGATTTCCTGTCCCGGTCTGTTAAAAATAATAATATAAAATTTAAAGTCAAAATTAGCCGCTGAATTCTAAACGGAAGTTGTAGATCGTAATTTTAGCTACGCGTGCATATAAAGAACGTCAAAAACGGAGCTCGTATGCGAAAGTTATGGATTTTAGAAGTTTTGGCACGAAAACCGAGAAATTTCGCATAGTCACAATTGCCACGTCACCCTCGCTTAGAAAGTGACACGTGTCCTGCTGAGTCACCTGGCTGCTGAGTCATTAGGCTGCTGAGTCACCGAGGCTGCTGAGTCATGCGAGCCACGTGTCCTCTTCTGATTCGACCGAGGAGGAGGCCCAATCCGAAGCAGCCAGCTCCCCAGCCGAAGCTTCGCCCAGCTGCCGCGTGTGTCCGAGCCTCGCATAGCCTAGCTCCGAGCCTCGCAGGTGCGCCAGCAAGCCGCGGTCCACTTAGAAGCCGCCAGCGAGCCCTCGCATGTGCGAGCCATGTGCGAGACCCCCCTGCAAAGCCTCTTAGCCGTCGGATCCGGAGACTTCTCAGCTGTTGGATCAAACTTTGGACCCTATAAATAGAAGGGTGCCTGCGAGGGTTTCCGGTTACTTTTGGAATTTAGCCATTTTTAGCCCCTCTCTCCATATTTTCTTCATCTTAACATCCCGCAAAGCCCCAGTATCAATTGTAAAGCTCGGAATACCCCACGAAGTGCCCGAGAAGCCCGGAAAATTTATCTTTTCGGTTTCGAAGCCTGACTTTTTCAGAGCCCGGTTTCTCAATAAAACTCCCGGTTTTATTAGAAACGATCGTTTTAGGAAATGAATTGCTGCCCGATTTTCACCAAAATAAGTGAGTGTGTAGTTACTTTCAATTTACACATAGATATGAAGTATTTACCTTGAAATACGTGTTATATGTAAATATGCTAATTGTTTATTCGAGGTGACTGTTGAATTGATGTTTTATACAAGTTTTAAACTGTATATGCTTTTTATCTACAAAATATGTTAGGTAGAACATGGGTAGATGAAATAGTTGATGTGTGTTAAAATGGTGAGAGGCCTCGATGTCGATGTTGTGTTGTTGTTGTAGTCATCTAGCGAAGTATGGATGACGACCACAGACTTTCTAGATAGTCCAGTGGAACACTAGCAGGTTCGCAACTTGTAGGTGTTGATGAATTAAATGTTCATTGGCGTACTTCATCCCCCTCATGGTTGCCTTAAGGACATGTATGGCTGAGGAAACCCCTTAGCAGTAGTGTCCATCCCGATGATAATCCTTAGGCTAGGTCCCTTGTGATAGGTGTTTAGGGACGTAAAGTGAGGACAACGGGAATGGGTAATCAGGGTTATTGTTGATTGGTGAACTTAATAAGTATATTATTATTGTGGGTTGAAAACCCTATATGCTCACCAGGCTCCCAAGCCTGACCCACTCAGTTTTATGATTACAGGTAGTGGACCCCGAGCATAGTCGGAGGATGACGAGAGATTTTTGGATTATAGGCCAGTAGTTGTAAATAACTGTTGAAAGGCTTATAATGTCTTGTTTATGCTTTTGATCTGTATCGGAACATGACATCCCGAGGTTTTGATATATATATGGAAAATATATACCTTCTTAATGAAGGATTTTGATAAACTTTTATCATATATTGTTTGGGGACCAATTCCGCAATATCTTATAAAAAGATTTCTCTGATTTTATTTTAAAAAGCATAAATTAAATCGGTCTTTTCTGGCCGAGAAATATAGGGATGTCACATCTGCCGATCCAAACAAGTCTGGGTAATGATCTCGCATCTCGTCCTCCGGCTCCCAGGTCCACTCGGAACCCCTGCAGTGTTGTCATTGCACCTTAACCAACTTCACTTCCTTGTTCTGAAGAACCTTAGTCTTCCTATCAAAGATGGAAACTGGCCTCTTGATGTAGTTCAGGCTCTCATCCACCTGGATGTCATCCAGAGAAACGACTACGTACTCGTCAGTGACACACTTCCAAAGTTGTGACACATGGAAAGTGTTGTGAATCTGGCTAAGCTCATCCGACAGGTCTAAGTGATATGTGTGACAATAGTCAAATTCGGGTCAAGTCAAAGCCGGACAAAGTCAACGAGTCAAACCGGTCAACTCTATTAAAACTTGTATATTAGGGTTTGCATTATGTAATTTCTGTATAACTCACTATCTTAATGAGAAAACATCACTTGGAAAGTTCGTGTGTTTAAATTTCTTTAACCTTAGTGCTAAACAATGAACAAGAACCATAAAACAATGTTGCATACTCATAGGGAGTGTGTAAGATCCTAAAACATGGCATAACGGGGCTTACGGACCTTGCATTGCGAAGCCGGACACTCACATTCGTCACACACGAAACCGCTCTTAATCGTTTTCACTCTATCTCTTCTTATCGAGAATCTCTCCTAAATCTCTCTAAGTATGTGAAATCTATCCCAAATATCTCTCTGTATGTGAAATCTCTCCAAGAATGTCAAATCTCTCTAAGAAAGTGAAATCTCTCCCAAATATCTCTCTGTATGTGAAATCTCTCCAAGTATGTCAAATCTCTCCCAAATATCTCTCTGTATGTGAAATCTCTCCAAGTATGTCAAATCTCTCCCAAATCTCTCTAAGTATGTGAAATCTCTCCCAAATATCTCTGTATGTGAAATCTCTCCAAGTATGTCAAATCTCTCCCAAATCTCTCTAAGTATGTGAAATCTCTCCCAAATATCTCTCTGTATGTGAAATCTCTCCAAGAATGTCAAATCTCTCCCAAATCTCTCTAAGAAAGTGAAATCTCTCCCAAATATCTCTCTGTATGTGAAATCTCTCCAAGAATGTCAAATCTCTCCCAAATCTCTCTAAGAAAGTGAAATCTCTCCCAAATATCTCTTTGTATGTGAAATCTCTCCAAAAATGTCAAATTTCTCCCAAATCTCTCTGAGTATGTGGAATCTCTCTCAAATCTCTCTCGAAATCTCTCCCAACTTTCTATAATCACTCGGGGCATCCCGACCCTCGAATTTGGCGAAAACAGCCCAAAAACGGAAGTCTAAGCGAAAAACGGACTTAAGGAACCGAAACCTCTCTTAGGAACCGAACCCTCCCGATGAAGAAGGCTGCCGAACCGAACCCTCCTGATGAAGAAGAACCGAACCGAACCCTCCTGATGAAGAAGAACCGAACCGAACCTTCCCTTCTGACCACTTTCGCTTATGACCCTCGCTTCTGAGCTTCGGACCGAACCCTCGGCCTAGGACCCTTCGCATCTCGCCTCTGGTTCGCAACCCACTTCCGACTTGGCACCAGCAAGGACCGAACCTCGGCCTAGGGACCGAACCTCGGCCTAGGACCGAGAGGTCTCGCTGGGAATGCTTTTCTTCCCGGTTTTCAACTAAATTCGCGTTTTAGGCCCGTTTTTAATTGTTTTAACATGGGATTTTCACCCAAAACTTTATTTTAACATATAAGGACCCTTAACTATTAATTAATCACATTTTTAAGGATAAAACCTTATCCAAAAAAGAGTGGGTGAAGTACAAAGGTAAAGTGTTGACTTTACTTATTTCTATGACACAAGCAACCACTCCCATACCCACTCCATGTCACTATTCACCACCAGCCCATCCCTAGTCACTTCATAGGTCCTTTCTCACTATTTTCAACTATTCCCACGTTCTTAGGGCTGGAACATCCATCCTCTCTCCTCACACTTTAATCATTCTCTCATTTTTACCAAGAATCACACTCCAAACTCTCTCATCTTTTTCTCTCTAATTCGAGAATTTCAAGGCATACTCCAAGACTCTTCTCCTACAATTAGTAAGTATCATCATCTTTCTTATGATTATTACACATCCTCCTACTCAAAATCATAGATTGCTTACACAAACATCATCACATTCTTGATAGATCTTCGAATCTTCAAGTGTTCTTGGGTTGAACACTTCTCTTCTTCAACACTTACCTACTGAAATCACTCAAGGTGAGTTCATACCCCTACATTTTTATGTTTTCTTAAGTTTTTAGGGGGGGAATACAAGTTAAAACACCAAGAACATAACTAAATTTTTCTAACAGCTTTCATCAGAAAAGTTGGACTCCATTCACGGACTGTTTTGGACAACTTAAACATTTTAGTTTTCAAAACTGTTTTAGGTGGATGTAGTTCCACTTCTTAGCTTTAAAATGACTACTTGCACATCTCCATACGATTTTTCTACAATTTATGGTGATTTTTACAAAACTGCCTATCATTTTAAACATCAATCTGGACCAGTCTACGATTATGGACTTTTTCACACAAGTAATAGGTCATTAAAAATTATAATAAAAATTATGAACAAACTAGACTCATTTTCCAAACTCTCAGAAGTTACAGAACTTGATTTGGACATTTTATGATTTTTCTACAAATTTTCTAATAACAGTTACAGAAAATGTTAGAATCAGAAAAGCACTAGCAATTTCATTTCACTTTGTAACATGTTGAGCAAGGTGTATATTATTATGTGTTTTTGTGTTATTGCAATATATGACATTCTTGTGTTAGTATCTAGATATACACCAGTTAACAAATGGATTTTTACTAAATAAAGCATAGATTAAACAAAGGGTTATTATTGAAGTATACCCATTACACACAAACATTTTATTAAAACTATGTTAAGTATAGTTACGTACTTTGCTTTTACTACCCTTGTTTTGATAAACTATAATAGGTATAGTTTATGATACATTTCCAAATGCATACATTTCAGAAGAGTACATTTATACAAAAAGGGAAACTTTCATTATGTTAAGTGTAAATTCGTTAATAACTTTGTGAGACATTCGCTTCGTATAAATCACAAGTCCTGTATTGTAACCAGAGTCTCCTGGAGGGAGAGCGTGATAGTTGTATATAGATCTATATTGGGCTTGACAAACCCACACCAGAGCTGCTTGCAACAGCTAGATCGGCAGGTCTGTGGTGACAAGTGTCATTTCAGTTCTACGACGCCCGAAGAACGTCGTTTTCAGGCCACCTAGGTCATAGTATGGTTATAATAACTCACAGAAAGTATTAACAAACTTAAGAATTTACGAGAAATTCACTAATATCATACGTGTTTATATTTAAATAAACTCACGTTATTTCTGTAAATAAGGAAGATTACTCATACGTTTCAGTCTTTGGATACAAGACTACAGTATTCATTTTAAGGAAAATATCAGATTTTTCTGGAATAACTATACAATTACGAGACAAGTTTTTTTTTTCATAATCATATACAAAAACTTATGAACTCACCAACCATTGTGTTGACACTTTTTCAAACTACTTGTATTCTCAGGAAATCGCTAAACAGGTAACAAAGTACTTTTGAGGATGGGGCGTTGAGGCGTCAAACTTATCATATTTTGACAACATATTGTAATTGATTTTGAAACATGTAATTCATAAAATGATGTAACTCTTTCAATTATATATATGTTGGTTGTGTTTACTTTCATCACTATTGCCATTGTTGTTATGATACTACACATGAAGTCCTCCACCCCCGGACGTTTCCGTCATCCTTGGTTTGGGGGTGTGACAATATGCCACCTTGCCCACCCGGGCTGCAATCCTGAACGGGATTATGTACTGAGGCCCTAGCTTGCCCCTCTTTCGAAACCTGATAACCCCCTTCCAGGGCGACACCTTCAGTAACACAAAGTCCCCCACCTGGAACTCAAGATCTAATCTCCGCCGGTTAGCATAACTTTTCTAACGGCTCTGCGCGACCCACAGTCGTCGCACACCTGCTGAATCAATCTGGTAGTCTCACTACCTCAGTGCTCCCCATGACCCGGTGCCCAACCTCGTCCCAACAAACCGAGGTCCTGCACCTCCAAACATACAACATGTCGAATGGCGGTTGGTCAATACTGGCATGGTAACTATTGTTGTATGGAAATTCTGCCAACGGGAGGTATGTGTCCCAACTCCCTCCAAAATCCAACACACATGCACTAAGCATATCCTCTAGTGTCTGGATCGTCCTTGCACTCTGGCCGTCGATCTGGGGGTGGTATGCCGTGATAAAATGTAGTTAAGTGCCCAGTTCCTCATGGAACTTCTTCCAGAACCTAGATGTAAACCGAACATCCATGTCAGAGACTACCGACACTGACACCTAGTGTCTGGCCACCACCTCTTGAACTTAAATATCCGCTAACTTCTCAGCGGGTATACTTTCAGAAATTGGAATGAAGTGGGCACTCTTCGTCAGTCTGTCCACGATCACCCATATGGCGTCCATGCCCTCGCCTTCCTCGGTAACTTCGTGATGAAGTCCATAGTGATCGCTTCCCATTTCCACATGGGAATGGGTAGCGACTCTACCTTTCCATGAGGCCGTTGATTCTCGGCCTTGACCTTCCTGCAGGTCAAGCACCGCTCCACAAGCTAGGCGATCTCCCGCTTCATGCAGGGCCACCAATAACTCAGTCTCAAGTCTGTATAAATTTCCATAGCCCCTGGATGTATAGAGAACTTGGAATTTTGTGCCTCCTCTAATATCCTCTGTTTCACCCCTCCAGACACTGGTACCCACACTCGGCCACACTGTGTCAACAGACCATGGCTATCCTTAACAAACAAAGGATATTGTCCCCAAATCCGCTCTATCTTCCAATTTTCTCTCTTCACTCCCTTGACCTGGGCCTCCTTGATCATGTCTAGCAATGGAGAGATCACCGTCATCCTCATACAAATGTTCCCAATCGGGGACCCTGCCGTCTTGCGGCTCAAAGCATCGGCCACCACATTGGCCTTCCTTGGATGGTATATGATCTCGTAATCATAATCCTTCAGCACGTCCATCCACCTCCTTTGTCGTATGTTGAGGTTCTGCTAATCCATCAAATACTTCAAACTCTTGTGATAAGTATAGATGGTGCACCGTACCCGATACAGGTAGTGCCACCAGATCTTGAGGGCGAACACCATTGCCCCCCAATTCCAAATCGTGAGTGGGGTAATTTGCCTCATGAGGCTTCAACTGCCTCAAGGTGTAAGCGATCACGTGCCCCCTCTACATCAGTACTGCGCCTAACCCTGATGTTGATGCGCCACAGTACACCACCAAATCATCTAACCCCTCGGGTAGTACTAGGATCGGAGCCTCGCATAACCTCCGTCTCAGAGCCTAAAAAGCCAACTGTTGATCTGTGCCCCCACCGAAAAGTCACATTCTTCTTGGTCAAGCGGGTCAATGGCACATCAATCTTGGAGAAATCCTGAATAAATCTCTGATAATAGCCCGCTAAACCCAAGAAACTACATATCTCTGATGCATTCTTCGGTATTTCCCACCGCATCACAGCCTCAACCTTGGTTGGATCAACCGAAATGCCCTCCTGATTGATGATATGCCTCAAAAACTGTACCTTTCGCAGCCAGAAATCACACTTGGAGAACGTTGCATAAAGCTTCTCCGCCCTCAGGGTCTCCAGTACCTCCCTCAAATGCTGCTCATACTGCTCCTTGGTCTTAGAATAGACCAGGATATCATCAATAAAAATGATCACCGACCGATCGAGCATCGGTCTACACACTCTGTTCATGAGGTCCATGAACGGTGTTGGGGCATTGGTGAGCCCAAACGGAATCACCACAAACTCATAATTCCCATACCGAGTCCTGAAAGCAATCTTCGGTATATCCTCATCCCGAATCCTCATTTGATGGTACCCTAACCGAAGATCAATCTTGGAAAACCAAGACGCACCCTGTAGCGGACCGAACAAATCATCGATCCTTGGCAATGGATAACCGTTCTTCACCGTTAGTTTGTTCAGCTCTCGGTAATCAATGCACATCCTATGTGATCCATCTTTCTTTTTCACGAAAAGGATCGATGCTCCCCACTTGGGGTTCGAACCCTAACCAACTGGTGCTCACAATCAATCATAACCCCATTGGCCCCCAACCAATCAATCCCGACAATCACCTTCAGCCCTCGCAATAGTATCGGGACTAGATCCACACGAAACCTCTCGCCCAACACATTCAGGACGCAATCCTGATACACCCTCACAACACTCATAGTGCGTTCATCTGCAATCTCTACCTCGAGTGGGGAATCCAAAGTTCTCGGCGTGTCCCAGAACTTCTTGCTAAGCGCAAGAGACATGAACGATCGGGTAGCACCCGAATCAAACAAGACATGAGCATAAATACCATTGACTAATAAGGTCCCTATATAAGCATAAAGTACACATAAGTCATACAAATAATAAGCACAGAGAATAATAGACACGTACCAGCCACAATGTCTGGCGTTGCCCGAGCCTCCTCGGTAGTCAGCTGAAATGTGCGGCTCTTCACTGTCGGGGCATCCGCCTTAGCAAGGCGGTTATCGGTGATCCTCAGTGTGGCGGGTGCAGGCACCGCCACTGCTCCTCCCCCTCCTTGCAACCTCGGACATTCGGCCTTTTTATGGCCAGTCTGGTTGCAGTGGAAACATATCAAGCACTTCTTGGGGCAATCCCTACTCAAATGGCCATGCTGACCACAAGAGTAACATCCTAATACCCCTACTGTCTGATAAGCCCCACTGTGCGATTTACCGCACCTGGCACACCAGCCCCGAACCTGTTGGCCCCTGCTAGAAGTGTATGAGGTCTTAGGCTTCTTAGCCTCACCCACCGCTGCCTGTGCCTGCTCCGGCTTCTGCTTGGTGCAGAAGTCTAACTCCATCTCCACCATCTCATTCAAGATTTTGCACCCTGTAAAGCTCACAAACTCCTGGATATCATCCCTCAGCATGTAATGATATCTCGTCCTCCATATATCCTCATCGGTAGCATATTGTGGGATCAACAATGCTTGCTCATGCAACTTGGCGGTGATCTTCGCCACAGTCTCGGTGGTCTGTTGGAGTTCCCAGAACTCCCTTACCATCCTCTGCACCTCAATGGTTGGTGAAAACTCCAAATCAAATCGCCGAACAAACTCGGCCCATGTCATCTCAACCACACTGGCTGCTCCCACCTAGCTAGTAACCTCGCCCCACCAATCTCGGGCCCTGTCTCTCAGCATGCAAGAAGCAAATCCCACCTTTTCCACATCTGGGCAAGAACTCGTGCACTGGGCATTCTCGATATCCGCAACCCATCATCGGGTAACAATGGGGTCCCTGACCCCGAAAAAATCTAATGCCCTACATGCCTTGAACTCCCGGAATGAAGGATCGGGCCCCAACCTGGCCTGCAGCAATCTCGGATTTGAATGCCCTAAGCCTCTCCTCCATAATCTCCATCATACCCTCCTTGACTGTCCCAAAGATGACTGGGGTAGCATCAAGGATGCCTCTAGTAACCTCGGCTGCAAAAAGCTCGTGCAGCCTCGCATCGATGACATTGGTAGTGTCGCCTGATCCAGCCCCGAATCCATATCCCGATCCTAATCCCCCTACTCCAAATCATGTCACCACCATGCTGAACTGAAATGTCATAAATCATGACGATCAGGATACTTATAAAGGGGATCTTCCGACACTGGTACTCCTTGGAGTCGTCAGATCTAACATTGGTTCGGGTACAGGTCCTGTGTTTTCAGTAGTATGTGTCCAATACTACCATCCACACCTACCTTTACCTTTCCCAATGCTCTACCCAACAACTTCAATTCGTCCCAAATAAATTACATTCCACAAACTACCACACCTCTCAAATCCTAGGTTGTCCTAAGATTTGCTCTACCAACACCAATCATAACCGGTTGCCTTTATGCATGCAAATTATACACAAAAAGGGATCAAATAGACTTTTGAATAAAAGATTCTACCCTAGGACCACAACCAAACGAGGAACAGGAAATAAGGCCAAATCAATCATTCTGAGGCTATAAGCTCCTAAATGTATTCAATTTTAAAAGCATACACATAGCAAGTTCCATATGATTAACAAAGCTCAAACATCAATATAACATGGCTAACACATTGGGGAACTACTTACTTGGCCCGACTGATCACGCGCGTTGCACTCTCATCTTTTCCCTTCCTTAAAAGCTTTTCATTTTATTTTTGAAAACGATTTTACCATTTTCTTAGTTTGAGTCCTAACATACCCAAGAGTGTGCCTGAATCCCTCAAACCAAGGCTCTGATACCAACTTGTAACGACCCAATTTTCAAAAGAAAATTTTCAATTTTTAACTAATCAAACACATTTCCATAAACCATGAAATCCTAAAACAATTGTTTCCAAATCCACATTCATTACAACTTTATTTAGAAATATCAGTGTGTCCCATAAAATGTTTGTGTGAGAGTGCACGCCGCACCATCACGCCTTGCCCTTGCCCTTGGGATCCGATGTACCTGAAACATCCATGTCCTGTAAGCTAATGCTTAGTGAGTTTCCCAGAGCATACCCCACACACAATTCACATAACACATATCATATTAGCTATAAAGCAACACATACCACATAAGCCATGCTTACATAATCCTATAAGGATGTCGTGGGCTCCCCCCAAGGTCTTACACCTTCGTGACATGGGCTACCCCACATGGTCTTATATCCAACTGCCACTGGCTCCCCCAGGGTCTTTCATGCAATAACATACATAATCAACCTAGCATATCATATCACAAAAGTATCTAACAGACTACATACACATACATAAACATGTAAGGATGTCGTGGGCTCCCCTTAGGGTCTTACACCATCGTGCGATGGGCTACCCTACATGGTCTTTACCTGGGAATGCCATAAGCTATCCCACATGGTCTTATATCCAACTGCCACGGGCTCCCCCCGGGGTCTTCCATGCAATAACACACAATCACTAGCATACTACATATCTCTACAAACGCTAATGTACCTCGTAAGATAAAATGGGTCGGCCTTGGTGCCTTAGACACATTGGTATAATGAGAAGACTCACCTCTCTCGAATGTTGAAATTGATAATGCTATAACTAGATATATCCCATGTGTTTCTCCAACTCAATTTCCTGTAAGTATCATAAGATAGACTTGTCAAAATCCCAAAATTACCCTCAAGGTCAACCCTGGTCAACCTTGGTCAAAGTCAAAGTCAACATTTCATGTTGACCTCAACTCGTCGAGTACATCTAGCCACTCGTAGAGTTCCTACCGAGTCCAAACAACCTAATCCCTAGCCAACTCGTCGAGTTGTTTCATCAACTCGACGAGTTCACTTGATATTCAGAAGGCAGGGAAACTCGATCTGACTCGTCGAGTTCCTAGAGCAACTCGTCGATTCCCCCGTCCTTTTTGCTTGTTGTGATGATTCACCGAATCCAGGGACTCCAGGGATTAGATCTAAAGCCCCAAGGTGTCTAGAAGGATAAAGTTTCCAACTTTACCTTCTAGAATCGTTCCTAAAGCTCCAAAGCCCTTAACAAAGGTTGAAAAGCTCCAAAGCTTTGCCATATGGTCCAAAACTCTAGAGATCTGAAATCCCTCCTTTCCAGAAGGGTTTCTAGTCCTTAAAATGTTCCAAAGATGGAGGCTTTATGGACATGCATGTCCAATACATGTCCCTAGGTCAAAATGGCCAAAAAGAGGGAAATATGCCCCAAAACCCTTGCATGGTGTCCTTGCTCAACCAAAGGCCAGATCTAGCCTACCTTGGGACCATTTTGCTCTGTAGATTCATAAAGTTGCAAACTTTTATGAATCCCATGCATGCATTCAACAAGAAGGGTAGGAAATGAAGAGTAAATTCAAGATCTAGCCATCTTCTTCGATAAAAATCGAGTCTTGAAGACTTACAGTAGTCCACAAGATAACTAAGCTCAAGGATGGATGCTTGGTTAGCTGGATCTTCTCACTATCTCCTTCTTCTTAAGCTTCAAATGTCACTCTAGCTCACAAAATTGAAGAGAATGGGGATTAGGGTTAGCACAGACGTTCTTAGGGTTCGGAGGCCGATGGGAGGTCAGCCTCAAGGCTCATAAGGAGATTATATAGGGTGCAAACCCTAAAAGTAGGGTTTTGGCATTATAACGCCTACTCGTCGAGTAGGCCTTCCAACTTGTCGAGTAGGGTGTAGATTCTACGTCCTTCAAATGCCCTCTACTCGACGAGTTGGACTCCCAACTCGCCAAGTCCATACACCAAAACCCTAGAACTTAATTAAATTAAGTAATACCTGGAACAGGTGTTACAAATCTCTAGGTCAAATAGAGCTTTTAGTGTCTTGGATATGAATTATAATCATGTTTTGGATGTCATGCATGGGATTTTAGTCATTAAACCTTTTTTTACCTAAAATGGAAAAGGCATGTATTGGACATGCAAGTCCATAAAGCCACGATTTATAAGGTCTCTTTGGATTATGAAACCTTTCTGGAAACCTTGGAGGTGCAACTCTAAGGATTTGGTGCTTAATAAGAATCTTGATGCATTAAGTTACCATTAGTGGTTGAGGTTAGAAATTTGGCTTATGGAAGGGTTTGAGGGGTAAACTTGGAAACCTTACCCATCAAGACCATGGAAAGGACCACATATGAGCCTTAGAGATTTTATAGTTGAAGGAAATGACTTAATGGTTTATGATGTCCAGACTCATCACCACGGCATGGTTGAGGTCGCCACGACGTGGTGACTTGGTCAAGACCTGCCTGTTTTGTCAATTTGTAGCCACGACGTGGCGACTAGCTGGTTTGACTTTTGATTTTAACCGGGATTTGACTAAGTTTGACTTAGGGGTATTTTGAGTATTTTGACTTGTAGTCTGAGTTTTTGTCACTATTATTTATAAAAGTGACCGGTAGAGTTGGTTTTTGGAGCAACGTGTTGTTGCAGCTATTTCGTCTGTCTGTGAGGTGAGTCTTCTCATTGTACCCATGGGTCGAAGGCACCAATGTCGGTCCGTTGTTGTGTTATTTAGGAGATAGTTGTTATGTAGCTTATATGTGTTTGTATGATGGGTTGAAATAGACCCCAGGGTAGGGCCCATTATTGTATGTTCGGGTTAAAAGATACCCCAAGACAAGGCCCTAGGACAAGGCTCATATGTGTATATCGGGTAGGGTTAAGCCCAATTGTATGCTTTGGTATGTGGTACTTCGGAGAACTCACTAAGCTTTGTGTTTACAATTTATGTTTATGGTTTCAGGTATTTCTGATTCGAAAGTGAATGGTCCGACATGATGACACAACATCATCCCCTCATGATTTATGCATTTTGAATAATTGTACTCTGATGTTTTGGATATTATATTTAGTGTTGGATTTTGAAACAATTAATGAATGAATTGATAGTCTTTCAATGAAAATATTATCTCTGTTTTTGGGTTGTCAACCAATTACACTATATTTAACACTAATTTATTGTATAAAAGTGGCTTTTTAGTGTAGGGTTGAAGATGCCCTAAGAAGAAAAAAAAGTCCATCTAATGATTAAGAAAATCAATCAAAATTACATGTTATAAGAAGATACTTGCAAAGCACAACTACAACACAACAAGTGGAAGTCCAAATAAATAAATAAACCTACAAAACAGAAGAAAAAAAACGATGTTGTTGAAGAGAGAAGGTAGTCGGTAATATGTATAACTAAGCATCTATCAACTTCATAAAATAGTCTTGCAAGAATCCTATCCTAAGCTAAACCCCTACGGGAGGAGGGAGTCATTCGCTTCCAACTCACTGCCACATCATTTTTTCTCTTTTATTTTTCTTCATCTTTCCCAACTCACAACACACGGAAACCTTATCTTTTTAAACCCACTCAACTCATTCAATAAAAAAATATATACAAAAACAATCAAGGTAAAATTTTAATTAGCAATAGAATTATTGTCAGTACTACTCCCACTTCAACGGGTTGTTTAATTGGTTTCACTAACCCACTTCATCATCTCTCTCTACTTTCTCTTTCTCATTTTCTCTTGTACCATGTGTTTTAAAACTAGTACCTTAGTTGTTTTATATATTTTTTTAATTGAATAGATTGAGAAAGATAGGATTTCCGTGTGTTGTTAGTTGGAAAACATAAAGAAAAAAAGAAACAAAAATTGATGTGACAGTGAGTTCTTGGGAGGAAATGACTCCTTCGTGCTAATAGCTCTAATAGTTAAGGAGGTTTCCAAACTATTCCTCCTAATAGTTAAGGAGGTTTCCAAACTAATGAGTCCTCGTAATCACCTAATATTTCCTTAATAATTTCTAATATTCTACCTGTTTTTGTTTTTGTTTTTCTTTTTTTTGTATTTTTTTTTTTTTTTTGTATTTTTTTGTTTTTGTCACATATCACTCTCATTAATTTTATAATTTTTTTCATGTCATTTTTATTTATTTTAAATTAATTTTTTTTCACATATAATATTATGATTTTTTTTCTATTTTATTAAATTTCACATGGTATTTAAATATAATAATTGTTACAAATGTAAAAATAAATAGCTATCAATTTTATTAATGCAAGTTTTTTTTCTTCTAATTTTAAAATTCCTAGATTGAATCCCAATTATTATCTTTGTATATTTATTTAAATTATTTGTTTAAATTTAAAAAAAAAAATAAACACTTCAATTTCAATAGTTCAATAGTATTCTCATTTTCTTTATAAATTCAAACTTCCTAAATATAATAAAAGAGTCCACATAGAAATAAAGAAATGTGCAACAGCTATGTATAAATACCGCATATAAAAGGAAAGTCGATTCCAAAAACAGCACACAGCTAGAATTCCGTATTTTTCTGTAAAGGTGCAATACCTCAGCAGCATGCTTCAATGCATAATTATGGTTTAGGAGCATCATTAGCACAAAGAAAAAAAAAAAAAAAAAGCATAATACTTTAGAAACTCAATATTCAGGCCAAATGAGTCGATTACAAGAAATGATATAAAACCAGATTGTTTTTATGTGGACACGGTTGTATGGTTTCATGTCTTTTGCACTCCTAACTGCAAGAAATGGTCCAAATGTTATTATTGGTAACAACACATGCGGATTTCAAATGTTGAAAACAGGAACATGTTTTATTGCACGAACCCACCTTTCACGAAGTTTCTAACAGATCAAGTTAAAGTTCCAATTGAAGTAAGAGTGTAAGACGACTAACAGAAGACAAAGAAAGTACCTATTTAGTAAATCCCCTCCATTGGCCCTGAGAGCTTCTCGTAATCATCCCTAAAGAGGAAAGAGACTACTTATGTGGGCGGGTGTCCTATTCCCAATATCACGGCTGTATGTAGCAGAAGAACTCACCTTCTGAGGTTTGTATCTCGGATATAAATTCACATGTCTGAAGAACAGCCACAGATCCAATAATACGCAGATCTTCCACTAAAGAAATGCTCAGCGGAAGACGACTTATGCCTGTACCTTTTATGTTTAGCTCACTTAAACATCGTAAATGTCCAAGTTGTATAGGCAATTCCTTAACTTGATCACAAAAGGGGAGATGAAACCATTTCAGATTACTAATCTTACAGATGCTGTTTGGAATATATTTCAAAGACGTACACTCGGTTAGGATTAGCCTCTCTAAACAATTTAATTTGCCAAGATCATTCGGTAACCTCTCAAGGGACCCACAAAGTTCAAGTTTGAGAGATTTCAGACATTCCAACATGCAAATGCTATCCGGAAGACATTTAATACTCGCAGACAAAAAGTTTAGCTTCTCTAAACATACTAATTGGCCAATATCCTTGGGTACCTCCTCAAGAAGCAAACAGGATTTAACTTTGAGAGATCTCAAACGTTTCAATATACAGATGCTATCTGGAAGACGTCTGATACCCGTAGACAGCAAACTTAGCTTCTCCAAACATTCTAATTGGCCAAGATCCTTGGGTAACTCTTCAAGAAGCAAACAGGATTTAACTTTGAGAGATTTCAGATGTTTTAACATACAAATGCTATCCGGAAGACATTTAATCAGTGTAGACAACAAATTAAGCTTCTCTAAGTATTGTAACTGGCCAAGGTCGTTGGGCACCTCTGGAATACAGCCCTCCAATGTAAGGTGCCTCAGGTGTTGTAAACCACAAATGCTTCTTGAAACACTCTCAAGTTTTGTGCGAGGCTGAAGATTTAGAGAAACAAACTTCAGACCATCTCTACTTGATGAGGGTACTTCTTCGGTATAAGAACATGTAAACTCAAGCCTTGGGATATTGGTGCGCCTTGAGAATTTCTGTAGGGACTTGGCTGTCAGGTGTAAGTTAGATAAAGAAAGAAGCTTCAGTGATTCCAACCGTTTGATATAAGAAAAAGCATCAAAGCTTGAACAACCGATTAAGTCTAAGTGGAAAAGCCTTGTTGGGCTTCCAACTGGCGTGAGAAGAACCACCAAATCATGACATTCTTTGAGCTCTAACCACTCAAGCCGCGGAGTCAGCTGAAGGTTAAGGGTCGTCAACATTGAGCGACTAAGGTCAAGGAATCGAAGATTGTTCAGAACCTACAATAAGCAAAACGAAAAAAAAAAAAAAAAAAAAGATGAATATTGTTGTAATAACTAACTAACTAACTGGTACATGTATAACATTATAGCGAATCATTATTCTACCCTTATTTCTCCGTCTTCCCAAAGTTGTGTGATTCTGCTGCCAGGCAGTTCAAGTGAAACAAGATTACTTGCATGGAATGTTACGGGTAAAGACAGGAAAGGGTAACAAACCCATCTCAGAAATCGTAATGCATTTGGAAGGTATTGTCTAACTTCATCAAACTCCCAATCACCGGAAAGATCGTCATTCTCATTTTCAGATTCCACGATAAGACATCTAAGTTCGTCCATGCGTCCAACACCTTCCATAATAATGTGATGACTGAGTTGCAGTTCCGACAGTAGTATACATCCCGTTGCTTCAGTACCCTGTAATACAAGAATAGTGACAATGAAACTTGTGTCGACTAATTAGAATGTGTTCCATGTAAACTTGATCCTTACCAGGTCATTAGCCAATACATCTTCAATTTCCTTCCGAATCCACAATCGGCTATGTTGGTTGGGCTGATAGGGGTGCAAACGGCGAACGATATTTCTGCCCATGCATTCTATATAAGTATCCATGCCCAAGCGGTGATCATGTGAAACAGTTAGGAGAGATTTTCTTTCAAGAACTCTTAAACCATCTGTAACACTAAGTCTACAGCTTTCAAGAATTCTAATTGCATCAGTTTCCAGCAACCCCTTCATGAAGCATGCAACATCTAGGAATATGTCCTTGTTATCATCATCCAAGCTGTTATAGCTTGATTCTAATATATTCTGACATAGCTCAAAACATTCTAGTATTTTATCGAAAGAAATTACTTTTAGATATTTTAGCACATCTCTCCATTCACTCTCGTTTTTATCACGAAGAAACGAACCCAAAAGTTTGATTGCTAAGGGGAGACCAGCAGCACAATCTACAACTTCAAGTGATAGCTGTTTGTACCCTTTAACTGGATTATCTCCCCTAAATGCAAACCAACTGAAGAGATGAATTGCTTCCTCTTCTGGTAATGCAGGGACAAGATGAATATGTTCGACTCCGTGCTGTAGCAGTAATTTCTCATCTCTTGCGGAAATGATTATCATACTTCCTTTACCAAACCAATTAGGTGCACCTGCTAATGCTTGAAGCTGTTCTATGCGATCCACATCATCTAGAACAACAAGAACCTTTTGATGACCCAACTTCTCTTTAATCGTGTTCTTCCCCTCGGAAACACTACTTATGATGATGTCTTCATCGATCAAGACATCCGATAGGATTTTTTTTTGCAACGACATCAAACCGGACAGAGAGGGTTCTGAAATTTCCCTAACATTTGTCACAAAGCTTGTACCTTCAAAATGAGATGATTCTCTATCACAAATAGCTGTAGCCAATGTTGTCTTTCCAATACCTTCGCGCCCTGTGATCCCTATCATGCAAACATCACCATCCCTGCGTCCAGAAAATGATAAAATTTCATCTATCTGGGGTCCCATGTCTATCGATTTGCTATTGATGTTCCCATTAATGGAATGTAGGTTGAGCCAAATCTCTTTAACAATGTTTTCGATGAACTCAACTGCATTCCTGTAGATTAAATAAGATACAATTAGCTTCCTTAAGATCCCAAGTGATAAATTAACTAGAAGTATATAAAATACAAACTTGCAAGAAAAAACATATGCATATTCCATGTTTCCTCTTTCGACAACACTCAAATTTAAGCAGTGGTGAATCCAGGATTCAAACTTACATGTTCTGACGTGAAAAGTGACAAAAAAACGGGTCACAATATCAGGTTAGATTGTAATAAAATTATCTAAGACAAGCATAGTATTAATTTTATTATTTTTGTTTGCCTATCTCACTCTGTTATTTTTTCTCATCTTACATATTACTTTATCTTATAGTTTACAAATTTAAAAGATTTAAAAACAGATTATATATCTTAATAAAAGATTTTATTATTGTTAACTATCTCTTTTTTTTTTCCCAAACAGCAAGCAAGACTTTATTATGAAAATGCTAGAGAGCAACTAAGGGTACAAAAGTTTGTTAACCATCTCTTAACCTCATTATATATATATATATATATATATATATATAGAGAGAGAGAGAGAGAGTGTTAGGTTCAAATGTTTTCACTATCTATTGTATGCATGTATGATTGATTCTAGACCAATCATTTTAGTTATTTTAAGAAAGTAATTAATGCATATTAAATGTTGAAGATGTAATTAATAACCATTATATCTTCAACATGTAATATACATTAATTACTTTCTTAAAATAACTAAAATGATTGGTCCAGTATCAGTCATACATACACACAATAGATAGTGAAAACAAAATAACCTAACCCTATATATATATATATATATATATATATATATATATATATATATATATATATATTGATGCATAAAAAAATTCAAAACAATCTTAAATGGTTTGTGTGTCCAGCCAGATTGTTAATAGGTGTCCATCTTGATTTTATTATGCAACAACGAAAAAGTTTCCAAGCCCAAGGGTGTCCGTGGACACCCTTCAACATAGCCTCATGAATTTAAGTTATAATCTAACAATACATGATATCTAGATGAATTTTTTTACACCCCAAACTTATTAGAAACAAATACTTGAAATCATATTAATGCACAGACATGATAAATGAATTACCCATCTGCACTGCTGGCTGCTTCTGTCAAAGCCTGCCTCCATCTCCCTGACTCCATTTCCCAACCGCCTCTTCCTTGTTAAGCTTGCCAAAGGCTTTACTAACTGCACCGGTTTGTTTGTGGACTTTGAAGGTTCCACATCAAAGAACACAGGGCAGTGTGCTCGGTAGTCTTGTGGCATTCTATCTTCTTTTAGATATATATGTATTTACCAAAGGGCTTATAGCCCAATGGTATTTGGTATTTGGTGTTGACATGGTTCCAGCGAGAAATCGGTTGAGATTTTGAAGTCGCGTCTAAGACAATGATATAATTTACAAATAGATTATAGAGTATGTAGCCGTTTAAAAAAAGATGTAGGTTTAATAAGATCTTGATTATCCCTTTATCTTGTTTTGTATATAAATAGATACAAAAGCTTTCCAAAAATATGTTCAATTAAATAGGATTAGAGCCATGTCGGCGACCTACCCTTGCGTCGCCGGAATGTCGCCTAAACCCTAGCTGCCAACGACGACGAAACCTAGCGGTTGCCGTCTCCGCCCGTACTGAAACAGACAGCCGCCGCCGTCTCCCTTACTGAAAAATAGATCCGCCGCCCTCAGCCGTTGACGGAACCTAGCAGCAGCCGTCGCCGGATTTCTGAAACAGAATTGTTACCTTCTGTCCGGCGAACCTCCAGTCCTCATCTCCTTTCCTCCTCTGTGAGCTCCTGTTCGATTCCAGTTTCCCGTTTGTTGCGCTGGATTTGTTCGATTCCAGTTTCCAACTTTGTTGCCGTTGAACCGACCTCTGTCGCTGTGGATAACTCCTATGCAAGCTCTGTTCCTGAGTTTAGTAAAGGAAAGAACACAGAGAAAAAAAAAATAAGAGAAGAAAATCAAAGATACTAAAAAGATTGTCTTATGTTTTTGTGTTTCTAAACTCGAAAGAGAGGAAAATAAAATAGATATCTTCTTTAATTTATTCTAATAAATAAAACCTAAAAACATTATATGTTCATTTTTTAACATTTTTTTGACACTTGGTATTTTTTAGGATTTAGACAATTTTTTTATTTTGGTAACAAATCAATTTCAATTCAAAACTAGGTAAATGCATGTGTGTTGCGCAGAAACATCTATATAGTTGAAATCTTTCTAAATATATGTTTTTTTTTCACTCTAAAAAGTTGCATTTATTACAGAAACATTCCATTGGCAAAGAACTTGTTAGTATTAAACACTAATATAATTCAATACATATCGATTGAAGGCAAACGGGCAACAAGCTGTGCCGCTAGCTCTTTCTGGATGGCAAAACCAATTCTTTTGAAAACAATATTTGTGGATCTAGGAGATATGACATTAGAATGCATGACCAGATGGACTCTGTTAAGGAGTTTCACCGCCTCTGGTGCGAGAAAACCAAATGTATCGAATGCAAAAGGTACAAACACATGCATTCTCGTGCTTTACCACTTTGCACGCAACAGCTTTCAAAGCGGCATGCCCTACTATGAAACCCCCGATCCCCAAACAAACGAGAGAAGAGACCCCAGTAAGATCCACACACGCATGTTTCCCTCCTATCCATCCAAAGACCAAAATGTCAGCCGGTCTAAGTGTGGAACTTCCATCCTGCAGGTCCATCAAAAAGTTCATTGGCGCTTCTTTCTTCACAGAAATATCAACACGACGACAAGCATCAAAGAGAACATCCCGAACCACATCATGTATGTACTTGAAACCAGGGATCTCTCTACAATGAACCACGTGTTCCCCAAAGGTATTCAAACATGCCTTGCGGAAAACTGGGTATATCTCGTCAATTGGGAATAGGGGAATCATGAGGCGGTAACGAAGGATAGTTCCGTACTCCACAGGAGACATATGCTGGCCAAGACCATCAATAGGGATAGTTAGCAGAAAATCTAGAGCATGAGGTGCCCGCAAACACTCAAAGACTGCTTTCTGTCTGACAGTCATGTCGAAGTCGACTTCCATATCTTGGACGATTTTGCTAAAAAGGGTACACGTCAAAGCTTTTTGGGATTTAGGGGGGACGGTGTCCTTATTAGTGAAACCACTACAGTCAAATCTCGGAATCGTATCGCGAAGACGAGTCATAGAACGTAGGTAATTCGAGTCCATACCACATACGCCACTGTCACGTAAGATGTGGCCAGTCTTGTAATGCCCAAGATTGGGCCCTCGAGGCTACAAATGCGTAGGAGGAAACCTCGTATGCCTACAAACCCAAACCACCGAAATGAATAGGTGAGGAAGCTAGGCGCCACTGAATGTCTCCAAAGAAGGGGCCTCCACACACCACCATATCCTCGATAGACCTGCGTAATCCTTTATCAAAGAATAAAGTTGCCTCTTCTATGTGTACCGGTTGACATGTCCTTAAACCAAAGAAAAGTTTTGCAATGCCCATACATGATCAAAGCAAAAGGAGCTCACTCTGCGGGTCACATAGTTATGGAAGAAGGCCTGTCAAATCAACAGTATTGGCCATTCTCTTCATGGCCAGCCCGCTAATAAACCTTGCGTCTCTGCTAACAGCACCCCCCAAGGAGCTTCACCCCTAAAGAAGGTCTCCCTATATCCGTTGGGAATAAATCGGCACGAAGCTTCCTACCATCACAGGATGGCCAAAAAATCTCCGTTTTCTAGATGTTCAACTCAAGACCCAAGCCTGGACCATGCAACCGAATAATGTTCAACACTCTAGCCACCTCTTCTGAATCCCCAATGACAGTCCCATCATCTAGATACCAAACATGGAGAAGGAGCTTACAATTGTCTCTAATCTTGTGCACAAGCGGGTGCAAAACGAGGGAAAAAAGAAGATGGCCCAAGGGGTCACCTTGTTGCACCCCAGTGGCAGACCATATATCGTTGGTCTCCAATATAAAGTCCTGTTGCTTGCCCTTACAAGAAATTCACCCACAAAGAAATGGAAGGGCACATCTTCTTAACCTCGTGGAGCAATGTTGATCGATCCACTAGGTTAAAGGCATTCGAGAAATCCACAGTCAGCACTATAAGAGACCCATCAGCGTGGTGTTCGCTCAACACCCTATTGGCACTGTGTAACACAGCCTCAGCACCGCCGAATACACCAACCTCGAACTGGAAATCATTAAGGTAATTGGCCATTTCTTTACCCACACCTTTCATGGCAACCTTGGAAACCAGACGTCTCCAGATAGTGCCTACTGCAATCGGACGGATCCCGTTGTCAGGTTTAAGTAGAGGTGTGAGAGGAGCGGACGCAACAAACTCTGCCAAAATGGTTGGACATCTTCCCGCTAACCATAAATTAACCACTGAAGTGATAGCATGTATGAGATCTGTGGCAATAGCAGACCTTTCTCCATAAAGGGCATCTAGTAAGTGTTGAGCCCTCAAGCCATCTCTCCCGCAAGAAGTTCCTTTAGGGAAGTATTTGATGCAACCAAATACACAGTCAAAGTCTGCTACAAGGGGAGGTTCAGAAATTATGCGGCTCGACATGGATGGGGGTGGCCTGAAAGGGTGTTTGTCCTCCAAAGCTTTAATAGTATCACCATTATATTGTGCAACACCCAATGAGTATAACACTTTCACTGTTGCGGTAAAATGACCATCTGCAACCTTACGGAGACACTGTCTGAATCAGCCACTTATTCTCACCAACAAGATTTATGCCAGAATTTAAGTTCACTGTGTGTGTAGATCTGGGAATTTTGAGGCTGAAGAAATAATTGAAGAATATGGGGTGTTTGAATCTTATAGGGTATCGAATATCTATCTGGATTCTTCGTTTGCGTATACAACAATATGAGAACACCAAAAGGTTTTGGCGGGGGAGGTTTACAGTGGGATGATACTAGTCTTCACCTAATGTATGCTTTCTTCTTCTTAAAAGACCCTCTGTCATACCCAAGAAACTATCCATAACTATTTAGGTAGATTTGAGCCCTAATATTCAAGTATTGCTTACCTACAAGTAATGTATTTTCATCTTGTATTATGTGAGTTCTTAATTTCTCGTTCCCATGCCTAAAATTACTCACTGAAGCCCACCTCTCATTTTTGCATCTCAATTATCCTCTTAAAAGAAACACATCATTAGCTCGGGCCTCATGTTTGGACCAAATGAGTAATCACCATTATCTTTGCTTCGCTTAAATTGATTTCTCTTTGATGTTATCGATGGCTAACGATGGTCAAAATTTTGGTTTTTTCTCTTTAGTTTTAGTATCAAAATTTAACAGGGTGTAAATGTGTGGTATGGTTCTCTTTCTGTAGTTTTAAAAATATAACAATAACGTTGTTGTTAAATTTGATATAATAATTTTATACTAAATTGATATAATATATTGATTATTTTGAATTATATGATAATATATACATCTATTATAACTTCATAATCTTAATTGTTTGAATGACTTCTATCCGTGAGATGCACATGAATAAAATTAAATATAATATATGGTTTAATGTTATTTATAGTTGTTGTTATTGTTAATTAATTTTTTAAAATTTATTTGCTTAATATTTTAATTTCTATCATTATAATTATTTAAAACATCAAACATTATTTTTTTATTTTAAAGGTAACAATATTGATGAGTATTAAACTCTTGATCGTTTAGATATTTCACATGTATATTAATGAAGAAGAAGCTGTTAAATCAAACATGACAAAGAACATAATATAGAATCAATATAAAGCTTATGATTCAAACGTAGTCACGCCTCAACAAAGCTCGACAAAGAACTTCCACTGTAGAGGCAAGCTAGGGTTTACAATACTTTGATAAGAAAAAATAAAAGCGTTGCTAACTAAAGATGCATGTAGGCACCTTAAATACTAAAACCCTAGAATAAAATAATGCACGGTTGGATAGGCCCAAACCGGCTACAAAAATGGGCTAAAAGGGATGAGCCCAAGACGCTGTTAGAAATTTGGGTGTAGAAAGGCTTGGAAATTCTGAGAATTGTGATAATCACTTTCAAATCGAAGTATTTGGTGGTACTCACAAATCCTCAATTGGATAAGACTCAGAGAGACAAGAACCGAGAATGTTTGATGATATTTTCGTATGTACCAGAAAATGAGACCAAAACCAACTTTAATATCTTTGTCTGAAAACTGTCATATGACAGTTATAAACTGTCATAAAACCATAAAAATTGTCATAAAAACGGATATATGGATAAGGGTCAAACCAATGGTCAATTATCTGAAAAATCAATTTTCTGATGCATTTTTAATATAGTAACATACCCTATATAAAAAAATTTCGCGCTGACCTGGCAGCTCGATCCCAGCCAGGGGCTCTGCCCCTTGGACCCCGCTCCCAGGGGCGCTGCCCCCGAACCCCCGTTCGTTCAGGGGCTTCGCCCCTAAATGACAGTATACTTTAAAACTTGATCAAACTTAAACAAGTGTGTACTCCACACCTTCCTTACTTGTTTAATATTTATCAAGATCATTTTTGGTCAACACAAAGTAATCTCATTACACTTAAATAACATTGATGATCAAAAATCACCAACAGACGCAACATCTTTATCCCAACAATCTCCCCCTTTGCATCAATTGGGGAGAGACATTCACTTCGGTTGTGTGACCTTGACTTGCTTCACAACTTTAAACAACCGAGGAATAATAGCAAGAAGCGTCTGCCGAAACTGAATATACCAACGAAGCATATCAGTAAACAACTTCTTGTCAGCTTCACTGTTCGGAGTACACCTATGGATGATCTCCAAAATATGCTCCAAGCAAGCAGTAGAGAACAAGTGTTTGTCAATAAGAGCGAACATACATTCTTGACATTCGCCCCTAATGAACATCACGGTATGAAACTTCGTGTCAATCTTGCCCTTGATCATCGTGTTTATATTGCCAGCTCTTCCAATTGATTTGACCGTAGTACGCTTGTGAATAGCAACGACAATCTCTTGATCCATCTTTGCTACTTCATGAATGTAACAAACAAGCCTTCGCTTGATATGATCAATGATCGGCTAATACTCCTGAGGATTGGATAGCAGAATACTGTTGAGGAGTATCCAGTCGTGTGGATTTAGATTTGGAAGGTCAACTAGGGAAATGGTATGGACCGAGCTATCTGAGCCTCGGGTCACTTTGAATTTGACATTGATAAATTTCCCAGCTGAAGAGGGCTTCAATACCCTCACCGTTGTAATTTTCTTCAAGCTCCAAATCAGGTATTGTGGTTGAGCAAATTCCAGATAAAATTCCAGAAAATCCCGATCAACCTTCGGGTCTGGAGAAGGAACGACAACAGTCGAGGAAAAGCAGTGAAAGATGAATGCCTTTCGGTTGATTGGCATGTCGAACTGAGCGTCCTTCGAGTTCTCAAGACGGAATGATAAAACGAGTTCAAGCCAATGAGTACTTGGTTCATCAATGACTTCCCTCTGGAGCGATTCAATAGTCCATTTGGGAAACATTGACTTCTTTTTATCAAGGAGTTCCTTCTCTTTCATTTCTTTTTCCAACCGGTCCTACTTTTCCTGAATCTCTTGTTCAGAAGGCTTGAACTTTGGATCAGACTTGGAAGGAGATCCTGTAACAATATCATCAATATCATCAATATCATCTTCTTCATCTTCATCATCTTCTCCAATGATCTTCTTTTTCTTTTGACTTTTACTGGCCGAAGCTTCATTATCCTTCAGTCCAGCAGTGGCTTTCGGTTCTGGAGGAGGTGGAGGTTGAGTTTTGTCATGTTTGCCTCATTGGGATTTCTTTTCTCCCCTTGTTTCGGAAGAACAGCAGTGTCCGAAACACCTTCAATTCGACTGAGAATATCCAAGGCTGGATGTAGCTTCTCAGCCAAGTGACGGTGAATGAAGATCGTTAAGATAGAGTCATGGGCATCCAGGAGATGAAGCTGGATCGAATGGACATCACCAACAGAGCTGCGAATCACCTCTCGTTCAGATTTTAGATCATTAAGCTCTTGAGTTTCAGTACGGAGCTTTAAGTTTTGAACTTTGAGCTGAGAGGTTCGCTTGTCCAACTCATCCATGACTTTGTTTTCAACTGCGAGCTCTGCCTCAAGTTGAGTTAACCAGTCATCAAATTTGGAATGAAGATTTTCATTAGCAGCTTCAATGGCTTTACGAGCTACGCCAAGCTGTGACAGCTCGGCCTCCAAGGAGTGTTTAAGAGAATCAACCGAAGCATTCACGGTATGAGCATTTTTTTGAGCAGCGGCTTGAAGGGAATCAAGAAAGATTTGAGCTTCTGAAATTAGTTTTTTTGACTTTTGCGGTCGCATCCTTGTAGTCTTTAGTAGAGGCTTGAGAGTAGCTTCTAAGTAGGGATTAGCAGAGGAAGAGGAAAGTAACTAATCAAGCTTATCAGTTACAACCTTGAGATGTCGCTTGGTGAGAGGAGCGTCATCATCATCATCGCTATGAACACGATAAGGACCGAAGTAAGTAAAATCAAACTCCAAGTCCTCACCTCCAATAATAGTATTGGTTTCGGTTGAATGGGTAGGAGATGGATGTTTAGTAGTGACAAGGGTTACGGGTAGAGAAGAACAAACCCCTGTATTAGATACGTTGGTCTGAACTCCCGTGGTAGTTGTAGTAGTAGCTTCGACAAAAATTGGTGTGGGGATGGGAGTAGTGGAAGAAGGTTGGGATGTGATAACTGAGAAGGTTGTGGGTAAGGAAATAGGAATAAAAGCAGGTGGAGGAGAAGGTGCTTTAAAACGAACATGTACCTCTGGAGTCGGCGAGCGAGGAGGGGTATCACCACGAACCGAAACCTCCTCATCAGAGCTTTCACTCTCAGATGCAGTAGGAGAGGGTCGTTTATGTCCAATAGGGACATAATCATAATTTGAATCGCTCGAGGACTGAAGAATAAGCCTTCAAGCAGGTATCTTTGTCTTTTTCTACTTGGGCTGTGAAGGGGATTCCTTCTCAGTCTTTCGTTTCTTTGGAGTTTTCCCCTTAGCACCTTTGATTACCAGTCTTTCATTCTTTTTATCTTTTTTATTTCCTCTCTTGGATGGTTTATCTGATTCCTCAATGGAACGAACCATTGCTGGTGTGAGTTCCCTTGGCCTGAAGATGGAAGTTACTTGTATTCTTAAATTATTGCACTTTGGTCAGATACACAAGCATACATGGATGCCGGAATCGATCCAACAAACAGATACTTGGACGGGTCAGTGACTAGACTCTTGGTTGTATGAAACGTGGCAATAGAAGAGAGAAGCGAATCTACCATGATTGGGATATGAAGACGATCCATCGCCCATTTTATGATAATAGACCAAAGCCTTCCACAGGAAACTTCAGAATGGCGTGAAGAAGAAGATAAGCTTTGAACAAGCTGTTGCCATAAAATGGAGCCATAATCCAAATGTACCCCATTGTACAAGCCATAAAGCATAGTAATAAATGACTTGCTTGCACCATCAGATCCGGCATTGCGCTCAGAAAGACCTTTGAACAATAATGTGAAGAGGCCATTCCATTGAGGAGGAAGCCAGGATTTCATGAACTTTATCACTGTGGTTAGGGTTTCAGTGTACCCCATATTGTAGAACATTGAGAATAATTGACCAATGGTGATGGAATCAGGGTTTACCATGGTGGGTTCATGAGCAAGACCTAGCAGGTTGCAGAAGTGATTCTTGGAAATTGAGGTCTTTTCATTGTGAATGTCGAAGTGTAATCTCTCAACAACTTTGTGGTAGTATGCAGTGGAGTAGATGTGAGAGAGGCAAGACATGGGAACAACCTCCACCAGAGATAGAGCGATAACGAGTGGAGAGTATTTAAGGCACTCCATAATTTGCATCATGTAGGGTTCATAGGTTGATGGCGTAAGGTCGATAATGAGTTTCTGGTTGGGTTTAATGACCAGAAGGTTGGAGTGAACAGAAGCATCTTGAACAGAAGACGATTCCGCCATGGATGAAGATTGAGAAGAAGATGATGAAAAGTTAGAGAAATCGCCTTTTTCTTTTAGAAGATTTGAGAACGTTAAAAGAGTAAAGTTGATCATGAGAAACCCTTTTATATGTGAGAGTAGGAGAGAGAAAGATCCACCTAAAATCTCGTCCTTTTGTAAAACGTTTCCTGATGCGATGGGGAGTAGACAAGTGGCAACCGCGATGATGACGCAGGAGAGAGAAAAGATGTTTCACTTTTTACGTGCCTTTCCATAGAAAGTACCTTTTTTCAAATCGACGAAACGAGTGGATAAATGCTGACTCATCCATTGTGCTTTATCTGAAACGTCATCCACATAATTTACATGAACCATCGTCACCCTTATTATATCGATTGAAAATCACCATAACGTTTTTAGAACCCAAGCTATAAAAAAATTAGCTCATATAAAAAATAAAACCAGACTTTTGGAAAATCAAAGATTTTCATGCATAGAGTGTGAATGATAAGGAAATAAATCAAATTTTGTGGGATAGTGTGATGTCGATTAGGACATAAAACAGTAGATCCCGGGCATGAATCTCTTCCTTTCAAGTCAAGAGAGACTTCAAAGTGTTTGTGTGGTTTCCCGTGAAAATACGATCAAGTGCCTTTTAAGAGGCAATGAAAGGCATCTTTTATATATTAGGCTTGTATGGGTGGCTTTTGCTTCAATTCAAGTTTCAGTTCTTAATATAAGACCGAAAGAGAAAAAAGTACTTGTGAGACCAATGTGGCCTTTTGAACAAGTAGGTTTGACATATATCCAATGGCTGTTGAAAATAAGAAATCTCAAAACAAAATAAAACTGGATCCTTAGGGAAGAAAAGTCTTGGTGATAGACGATTTCAAAAGGATCACTCAAAATAAAAAGAGATTTCATTGGTGAAATCTATAACATAGTAATTGTTCACCGTCAATGCATTATGGGTAGTGAATTGTGGGTTTCACTTAGTACATAGTGACACGAGATTAAGATCATAAACACAGAGTGTTGTGTAACCATAAACATCAGTGGTAGGTGCTGAGAGTCTCAAGGGTTACGTGAATGATATGAAGTGAGATGGAGAAAAATGATGTATGTGGTTTAAGAAGCGAATGTACCTCTGCTATAAAGGTAGGACCAAGCAGAAAACTCTAAACTCACTATGAGAAGAGTAAGGTAGCTCACGATTCGAGAGAATGTAACAACCTAATTGGGAAAACATGATTTGTATTTATCACATTATTAAGGCTTCACTCAAAATCTTTTGAGGCTTTGGTCAACATGCAACAGATGCATCTAGGGACACTTAACTAGCCTTATGAAAATAATTTATACATGCTGCAGCTCCACCATTGAGAGTATCTTTTATATGAACGAAAAACATAAAAAAAATATTTTTGAATTTTGTGAAGAATTTCTAAAGAGAAATAAAAACAAAGAGAAAATAATTTTTGGATTTTATAAAAAAAATGGAAATGAAAAACGTAAAAATAAGTATGAAAAAGAATGTACAAAAGAATACAACCAAAATTCCTTTTAATGAAAAAGAAGCGAGCGAGTTCAGAAGGACTGAACCCTAAATAGACTGAGCGTTCGGTTCATTTCGGTTCCCGTGTGAACCGAGCCCGAAATGGACCGAGCGTTCGATCTATTTCGCTTCTAACCTTTAATGAAGCGAAGGCGATTTTGGTACTGATTCTACTTCCATCATTCCTAGGCCTTGTAAGATCTTATTGAAACTTGCTTCAGGTAAGGCCTTAGTGAATATATCTGCTAATTGATCAGTGGCCCTAACGAAATGAATCTCTACGTTACCATCTTCCACATGATCTTTGATGAAGTGATACCGCAGTGTTATGTGCTTTGTCTTTGAGTGTTGCACTGGGTTATGACAAATCCTAATTGCACTTTCGGAATCGCAATATAGTGGGATTTTCTTCATGTTCAGCCCATAGTCCCTAAGCTGAATTGTATCCAAATGACCTGAGATGTGCATGAGGCAACGGCTATATATTCAGCTTCAGCCGTGGAGAGAGAAACACAGGTGTGTTTCTTTGATTGCCAGCTAGCCAATTTACCATCCAGAAATTGGCATCCTCTAGTAGTGCTTTTACGATCCAATTCACAACCCCCCTAAGTCAGCATCTGAGAATGCTTGGACAAAAAATCCTGAGTTGGCTGGATACCATAGACCAAGAGAGGAGGTTCGCTTTAGATAGCGAAAAATGTTCTTCACTGCCAGCATATGACGTTCGCGTGGGTTGGCTTGAAATCGAGCACAATAGCAGACTGACAACATAATGTCCAACCTATTGGCTGTAAGATATATCAGTGATCTAATCATCTGACGATAAAGCGTCATGTCAGCAGCCGATTTGTCCAATGATGGTGTCAGCTTGGTGCCAAACGCCATAGGAACCTTCACCCTTGTATCACCTAACATCCCAAACTTGGAAAGTAATGTCTTTGTATATGCCTCCTGATTGATAAAAATTCATTCGGGTCCCTATCTAATATTTAAGCCAAGGAAAAAGTTAATTGGACCCATTGAGCTCATCTCAAATTTAGTTTCCATCAACTTCCTAAATTCAGCTGTTAGGCTGGGATTCGTGGAGCCGAAGATGATGTCATCAACATAAATTTGGACTATCATAAGGTGGTTACCCTCTCTCTTACGAAAGAAGGTTGGGTCAACCGAACCTTGTTTAAATTTGGACATTTTTAAGAATCTAGTGAGGGTTTCATACCATGCTCTGGGAGCCTGCTTCAAGCCATATATTGCTTTGTCGAGAATATAGCAGTGATCTGGATGCTTCTCATTCACGAAGCCTGGCGGTTGCTCTACGTACACAGTTTCTTCAAGTTCTCCATTGAGAAAGGCACACTTCACGTCCATTTGATAGACTTCAAAATTCTTGTGTGCAGCATATGCGAGAAAGATTCGAACCGACTCTAATCTTGCAACTGGAGCGAAGGTCTCTTCATAATCTATACCTTCCTCTTGACAGTATCCTTTCACCACCAATCGGGCCTTGTTGCGAATCACATTCCCTTCCTTATCCATCTTATTTCTAAATACCCATTTGAGACCGACAACCGAAGCATCCTTTGGAGTTGGAATTAGACGCCATACTTTGTTTCTTTCAAACTCGTTCAGCTCGTCTTGCATGGCTTGAACCCAATAAGAATAATCAAGAGCTGAATTCACCGTCTTCGGTTCAACTTTGGAGACGAAAGAGTTGAACATGCAAAATTCTACTTGAGAGAATAATGCAACTTGCTTCGCTTTCAGCTGTGATCGAGTTAATACCTTTTTAGAAGATTCCCCAATTATTTGACTTTGAGGATGGTCTTTGGTCCATTTAATGAGAGGAGGGTAATTTGGATCACAATAGGGATCCAGTTCTGCATTGATTTCTTCTTCAAATTCTGATTGTGTATCATCATCATTAGCATTCGTATTCTACCCCTCGAATGATGACACGATTTCAATTTCTAGATCAGAACGCTCCCCTTCATTTGAACTTTCGGTTGAACTTGATGACTGTGATGATGGATTCTCCCCCTGAAAAGATGAATCCTGATTATTTGGTAGAGTCGAACCCTCCCCCTAGATAGAAGGACAATCACCAGACGGTTCGCCTGAGTTTGGCCTTTCAGTTGCCATCGGTTGTTCAACTGCCATCTTTTGTGCAGCATCGTCAATAATTTGCTTCAAACTAACGACTCGGTTATCTTCAGCCTTGGATTCAGAATCAATAGCTTTTTCTGGTTCATCGAAGAGTAGCATCTATTGCTCGAAAATATTTGAAATAAGCACAGTGACTTGACTAGACTTTAGAAAGATTTCCTGCATTGCAACTTCAGTTGTTTTCAACTTCTTGACATAACAGTCATCGAAAGTGACATAGTATGTTTCTTTAATCTTCTTTGAGAGTTTGTTCAGAACTCTATACGCTTTAGAATTCAAGGAGTAGCCCAGAAAGATCCCTTCATCGGCCTTAGCATCAAACTTGTTTCGATTCTCCTTTGAGTTGAAAATGAAGCATCTTGAACCGAATACGTGACAGAACTTCACATTAGGCTTGCGGTTGTTCAAGATCTCATAAGGAGTGATTGAGAAGCGCTTGTTTAGATACAATCTATTCTGAGTGTAACAAGCAGCAGCAATAGCATCGGCCCAGAAATATAAAGGCAAGGAAGCGAAGCTCAGCATAGTTCGAGCCGCTTAGCATAGAGAACGATTTCGCCTTTCGACGATTCCATTCTGTTGTGGAGTATATGGAGCAGAAAAATTGTGATTTGTTCCCTTCTCAGCTAGAAAATCTTCGAAATCCTTGTTCTTGAATTTCATGTCGTTGTCGCTTCTCACGTTACGAACCACTTTTCGCAGTTGAACCTCTACTTGCTTTATGAAGAGTTTGAGCTTGGGAGTTGCCTCTGATTTTTGCTTCAAGAAAAATACCCATGTGAAGCGAGAGAAGTAGTCTACGATGACAAGTATGTACTTGTTTCCACCAATGCTTTCGATAGAGGAATGACCACATAGATCGATATGTAACAGCTCTAATGGTTCTATCACCTTTGTGTTGATAATAGAAGGATGACTTTGTCGACTTTGCTTTCCCATTTCACAAGCTACACATAGATGTTCTTTGTCAAATTTGAGATCTGGAAGGCCTCGAACGTGATCTCCAAGTACCAGCTTGTTGATGTCCTTGAAATTGAGGTGAGAGAGCCTTCGATGCCATAACCAGCTTTCGTCTGAGTGTGCCTTCGTTAGCAAGCAAATAGTTGGTTTCCCTCTAATTGGATTGAGATTTAAAGGGTAAATTTCTATAACATCCCAAAAACAAGACCCAATTTTTTTTTTTGTTTTCACATATAATAAAAGTCATAACACTAAATGTCATACAATAAAAACCATACGTTAGGTATCCCAAAAGGCAAATAAAATGTCATATCAAAAACTATATCAAATCATGTCTAAGTATCTGAACAAAGCTCCCAGGAATAAAGATGAAGCTATGGTGTGTGCGATGCCATCATCCCAAGCTCTTCCCTATACATGCGAAAGTACCTGAAACCAAAACTGAAACTGTAAGCACAAAGCTTAGTGAGCTCCCCCAAACTACCTCATACCAAACAAACATATAAACAACTACTGGGCCCCCGCCCACTGCATCGGACTGAAACCCGGAAACTGCATCGGACCGAAGTCCGGAACTAACCAGGGCCCTACCCTCTGCATCGGACCTAAGTCCGGAACTAGCTGCATCAGACCGAAGTCCGGAACCAACTGGATAAGGCCTAAGCCCGGAACTAACTGCATCAGACCGAAGTCCGGAACTACTGAACATAACATAGCATACACATATCAACTAGCATAACAACATGGAATGCATACTGAGTCGGGCCATACCCGAAACACATAACACACAAAACCTGTCTGAGCCACGAAGGCATCAAACATTCTAACTACTACATCAGACCGAAGTCCGGAAACTACTACTAATTAATCGGGCCGACATTGTGGCCTTAGACCTGTTCCTACTGGAAGGAAACTCACCTCGTAGCCTAGCTGCTGAAAGAACTGCTCTGGAATCTGACTGTTGCGGCTCCGGCTTCACCCCGACTACAATTTCCATAAGTACCCTCAATCAAATACTGATAATAATACTGAGGGTAAAAAGACTATCTTACCCTTGGTCAAAGTTAACCTATCGGTCAAAGTCAACATTCAGTTGACCTGACTCGTCGAGTTGGGTCACCAACTCGTCGAGTCCTTACTCTCACGTTCGTGCTTCAGCCCGCTACTACTCGTCGAGTTTGGCATAGACTCAACGAGTTCCTCTTCGAAAGTAACACTCAGTCAATCTGCATCCGACTCGCCGAGTTGTATAAACAACTCGTCGAGTTCTCCTTCAATATATGAACACTCTGACTGTGACTCGCCGAGTTGTATGAACAACTCGTTGAGTCTGTTCTTGAGGCATGAAGATTTCCTTGGACTCGCTGAGTTCTTCCACGAATGAGTCTAACCTCTAGCTCATTGAGTCCATCTCTAACTCACTGGTTCCACTCGGCATTACTCGAAAAGGGGAAAACAGGGGACTCGCGACTCGACTCGCCGAGTCTGAAGAACGACTCGCCGAGTCGTATACATGCAATCACTATATACTCGATTCTACTTGAAACCAGTTCATTCCATTCATAGATATGGGTTCTTGGGGCTTGATTAACACGTAAAGTTCCCAACTTTACGTGTAAATAACATCAAATGAAGGTTTTAAGGCTCAAAGCACACTATAAGAGTAGATCTAGAGCTTTCATGCAAAATGGCTCCATAAAGGTACTAGATCTAAGCTTTTGGAACCCAAACCTAGCTAGATCCGAAGGCTATTCATCTCAATGAGTCCTCTATGCTACTACCAAGCCAAGAAATGGTTAAAGAATAGCTTTAATGGCTTTCTAAAGGGGATTAAAGCATAGAAACAGAAAAGGGTCGAATTATACCTCACTATACTCTGAAATGCCACAAAGATCTTGGATCTCCTTCTTCTCCTCTTGATCTACCTTCCTTCTTCTCTCAAGATCTTCAAAGAATCACACCAAAACACACAAAAAGCTAAGAAAGTTTTAGGGTTTCGAGAAGGATGCTCTGGGGGTGATGGGGGCTGACTTGGGGTCCCAAAAAGTTGTTTAAATAGGGTGCAAACCCTTGAAATTAGGGTTTCATCCAGACTGGCGGACTCGTCGAGTCCAGAATATGGACTCGCCAAGTAGCCAACTTAAACGTGCTCAAAATCTCTACTCTACTCGACGAGTCTGGCTACTGACTTGTCGAGATCCTCTTGAAAACTTGAAAAATAAATATTTAAATAACATACCAGAATTTGGGGTGTTACAACTCTCCCCCACTTGACTCAGACTTCGTCCTCGAAGTCTGCTGCCGCTGAATCTGGAAACAACTCTAGGTAATACTCTCGCATCTCCTCCTCGGACTCCCATGTCCACTCTAAACCCTTCCGGTGCTGCCACTGCACCTTCACTAACTGAATTACCTTGTTCCTCAAGGTTTTTACCTTCCGATCTAAGATCGCAACTGGTCTCTCGACATAATTCAGGCTGCTATCAACCTGAATATCCTCCATGGGTACTACTGTCGACTCGTCCACCAAGCACTTCCTCAACTGAGAAACATGGAAAGTGTTGTGGATCTGGATAAGCTCTGCCTGAAGATCTAATCGGTAGGTGACCTGACCCACCCGGGCCAAGACCCTAAAAGGAACAATGAACCTGGGGCCCAACTTGCCCCTCTTTCGGAATCTGATGAGACCCTTCCAGGGTGATACCTTCAGGAGGACCATGTCACCCACCTAAAACTCCAAATCTGAATGCCTCCTGTCGCCGTAACTCTTCTGCCGACTCTGTGCAGTCTGCAGTCTACTACGAACCTGCTGGATCAACTCCGTCGTCTTTAGCACCACTTCGGTGCTTCCAATGACATGCTGACCGACCTCGCCCCAGCAGATCAGGGTCCTGCACTTCCTCCCGTATAACATCTCGAAAGGAGGGCGGTCAATAATCGCATGGTAGCTGTTGTTATACGAAAATTCCGCTAACGGAAGATACGTATCCCAACTGCCACTGAAATCTAGAACACATGCTCGGAGCATGTCCATGATAGTCTGGATCGTCCTCTTGCTCTGTCCGTCCATCTGAGGGTGGAAAGCGGTGCTGAAATGGAGACGAGTCCCCATCTGGCCATGAAACCGCTTCCAAAATCTGGAAGTAAAACGGACATCTCGGTTTGACACCACCGAGACAGGCACTCCATGCTGTGCCACCACTTCTCGCACATAAATATTGGCTAACTTCTCCGCCGATATACTCTCCTGAATCAGTATAAAATGAGCACTCTTCGTCAACCGATCCACAACGACCCAAATCGAATCCACTCCACGTGCAGTCCTGGGAAGCTTTGTGATGAAATCCATGGTGATGTCTTCCCATTTCCACACTGGAATGTCTAACGGCTGCATCTTTCCGTGAGGCTTCTGGTGTTTTGCCTTGACCTTCCTGTAGGTTAGGCACCTCTCCACATACCAGGAGAAATCCCGCTTCATGCAGGGCCACCAATAATAGGGTCGAAGATCTCTATACATCTTCGTCGCCCCTGGATGGATAGAAAATTGAGACTTGTGGGCCTCATCCATCAGCACCTGCTGTACTCCTCCCTAGTACGGCACCCAAACTCTCCCATGAAGGGTCAACAATCCTCGACCGTCATAGTCGAAGGAAGCTACTCGGCCCACGATCCTTTCACACTTCTGCCTCTCCTCCTTGAGGCCCTCGACCTGTGCCTCTCTGATCTGCTCCAATAATGGAATAATCACTGTCATTCTCAGACATATATCCCTGATCGGGGCTGCTTCCGCCTTGCGGCTTTGGGCGTCGGCCACCACATTGGCCTTCCCTGGGTGATAAAGGATCTCACAATCGTAATCCTTCAATACATCTAACCATCGCCTCTGCCTCATGTTCAGATTCGGCTGATCCATGAGGTACCTCAAGCTCTTGTGATCCGTGTAGATGGTACAACAGACCCCATAGAGGTAATGTCTCCAAATCTTGAGGGCAAACACCATTGCCCCTAACTCTAAATCATGCGTAGGATAGTTAGCCTCGTGAGGCTTCAACTGTCTCGAGGCATAAGCTATCACACGGCCTCGCTACATCAACACTGCTCCCATACCTGTGATCGAAGCATCACAGTAGACCACAAAATCCTCTACTCCCTCTGGCAGGGCAAGAATCGGTGCCTCGCACAATCTCTCTCTAAGGGTCTCGAATGCTGCCTGCTGCTCAGGCCCCCAGCGAAACACCACCGACTTCCTAGTCAGTTGGGTGAGCGGTACAACTATCTTGGAGAAATCCTGGATGAATCTCCTGTAGTACCCTGCCAAACCTAGGAAGCTCCGAATCTCAAATGGAGACTTTGGGACCTCCCATTGCATCACGACCTCTATCTTGGCCGGATCTACCAGAATACCCTTCTGGTTGACGAGGTGACCAAGTAATTGCACCTCGCGCAACCAGAACTCGCATTTGGAGAACTTCGCAAAAAGTCTCTCCCTCCTCAAGATCTCTAGCACCTCCCTCAGGTGCTCCTTGTGCTGCTCCTGGGTCTTGGAATAAACCAAGATATCATCAATGAACACTATCACAGACCGATCCAACATCGGTCTGCACACGCGATTCATAAGATCCATGAATGCGGCTGGGGCGTTGGTGAGCCCAAACGGCATCACCACAAACTCATAATGACCATAACAGGTCCTGAAAGCAGTCTTCTGCACATCCTCATCCCTGACTCGCATCTGATGATACCCGGAGCGTAAATCGATCTTGGAAAACTAAGACGCTCCCTGAAGCTAATCAAAAAAATCATCTATCCTCGGAAGTGGGTAATGGTTCTTCACCGTTATCTTGTTCAACTCCTGGTAATCTATACACATACGATGTGACCCGTCCTTCTTCTTCCCAAACAAAATCGGTGCTCCCCTGGGTGAATTGCTCGATCTGATAAAACCCTTGTCTAGAAGCTCTTGTAGCTGCGTAGACAACTCCTGCATCTCTAGGGGAGCCAACCGATACGGTGCCTTAGCTATCGGAGCCGCACCAGAGATCAGGTCAATCCTGAACTTGACCTGCCTCTCGGGAGGTATTCCAGGCAAATCCTCTGGAAATACATCCGGGTAGTCTCGCACAACCGGTACATCATTAACCGATAACTTGCCCTTCTCCTGGGCATCTACAACATAGGCAATATAACCGGCGCAACCCTGCTAGAAATAGCGCCTCGCTCTCGCTGCTGAACACAGAACTAGTCCGCGCTGTGGCTTCTCGCCCTGAATCACTAACTCTCCCCCACCGGGAGTGCGAACCTTCACCAACTGTAACTCACAATCTATCACCGCCCCATTGGGGCTCAACCAATCCATGCCTACTATAACCTTATTCCCTCGCAGGGGAATATAGACCAAGTCCACCGGAAACTGCTCATCGAATAACTGCAGGGAACATCCTCTGTGTACCCTTGCAACCCTAATGGTCCTATCGGATGCTATCTCAACCTCAAGTGGACAATCTAGCTCTCATGGAGTTCTGCTAAACCTCTTGCTAAGCGCAAGAGAGACGAATGATCGGGTAGCCCCCGAATCAAACAGTACTGTAGCTGAAATGCCGTTCACTGAGAACAACCCTATACAAAACATATAACCATAAGAAACAATCAATAATAAATTCATAGATAAGGGAGAAATGCATACCCTTCACCACATCAGGAGTCGTTCGCGCCTCCTCTGCCGTCAGCTGAAAAGCCCTACTCTTCGCCATCGGCGTCTCAACTCGGCCCTGGCGGCCATCCGCAATCCTCAAGGTAGCAGGAGCAGGTGATGACACCTTCCCTGCAGCGGCTAAACTCGGACACTGGGACTTTTAATGTCCCCTCTGATTGCACTGAAAGCAAATCAGATCTGATGCCGCAACGGCGGTAGTAGTGGCTGTACAATCTCTACTCATATGCCTAGTCCGGCCGCACTTGTAGCAACCGGCACTCCCTGCCTTGCACGCCCCATCGTGCAATCTCCCACACTTGCCACACCGACCGTGGCTCTGTTGACTCCTAGCTCTGTGATCTGAACCCTTGGGCTTTTTGCCCGAACTCCCTGAACCTGGAGTCGCCTCCGGCTTCCTCTTTCTCTCCATCTCAAGGTCAATCTCTCTCTCTCTCTCTAGCCCTAGCAATCATGTCATCCAGCGTTTTACAGCTGGACCGGCTCACAAACTGGCGGATGTCACTCCGCAACATCTCATGATACTGAGCCTTCTTCATTTCCTCATCAGTTACGTACTGAGGAACAAGAAGTGCTCTCTCCCTGAACTTGGAGATGATCTCCGCCATTATCTCTGTCGTCTGGGTGAGGTCCTGAAACTCTCTGGCCAACTGTTGCACCTCAATAACCGGTGCAAACTCAGCCCTAAACCTGACAGTAAAGTCAGCCCAGGTCATAGCATCTAAAGCTGCGTCATCTCCAATGGCATGTCCTACCTCCTCCCACCAATCCCGTGCCCTGTCCTTTAGAAGACAGGACGCCAGTCTGACCTTGTCCCCCTCGGGACATCTGCTCGTGCGGAAAGCGTTGGCCACATCCGCCAACCATCTAGTACTCGCTATGGGGTCCCGCGCCCCGTGGTAATCTGGAGCTCCACATGCACGGAACTCCCTGAAGGTAAGCGTGCGTGACCCCATCATGGCCGCTACCTCAGCACGGAAAGTGCTCAATCTCTTGTCCATCAACTCTAAGATACCCTCCTTGATCGAACCAAAGATTATAGGAGTCTGCTCAAGTATGGTGCGAGTAATCTCTGAAGAGAGAATCTCTCTAGTCTGCTCATCCAACTGCTCGACCTCCGGGACTGATCCTGATCCCCCTCCGGCCTCTGAACTGCCGACTGCTAGCCTAGGGCGTAGTATCACCATTCTGAAAACACATCATAATAAACTTCAAAAACATAAATATATCTCGGGGGATCACTACTACCACAAGTTTCTTGGTCTCATCTCAGCTTTCCTTGATTTGAGTATGGATCCTCTGCTTTCAGTAGTACGGGCCCATACTACCTTCCACATCTATCCGTACTTTCCTCAAGTATCGCCTTGACTCCACCAAGTCAATACTACTGCTACTCCCATCCTAGGCTTGCCCTAGGGAAATCTCTGACTCTACCCAAACCAGTCCTCAATTGCTGAAAGGCCCCCTTGTAATGCCAATTAGCCATCACCTGAATACCATCACATGTGGCGAGGCTCAGATAATCCTTCGAGTAAAAGGCCCGTCCCCACAATGGTTAAACTCATACAAGAGCTATGCAATAGAGCCAGATCTAGCACTCTGAGATTATTCAACCCTGTTCACATGTGATGTGACGTATTCACCTAATGGCTAACTCACATCACTCAGAGCCCCACAAAGCACATAGCAAGAAGAATTCAGACACAGGAAACTACTCAAGCAATTCTATCCTCATTATAAGGAACTGTACTGGCATACAATGCTAAGCTCATACTATCAGGCATAACCTAAACAGGCTATCCTACTGCTGTCTACTCAGAACTAGCATGCAATTCTCATAAAGGTGATACACATATAGCAGTCACATAAGGCATCCTCCTAGATCCTCAGTCCTATTCTAGCATGCTGTTCTACTGAAACTGAAACTGATAATCATAACATAAACTTGTATGGGTAATTTGGGAGTACTTACTTGAGCTCGGCTGATCGCATGCACCACACCCTTTTTCTCTTCTCAAAACTCTTTCTCTTTTTAGGTTTTTCTTTTTAAAATCTTTTTGAAATACTTTTGAAAATCTTTCTACCATTTCCCCAGTTTGAGTCCAGTCACACCCGAGAGTGTGCCTGAATCCCTCAAACCAAGGCTCTGATACCAACTTGTAACATCCCAAAAACACGACCCAATTTTTTTTGTTTTCACATATAATAAAAGTCATAACACTAAATGTCATACAATAAAAACCATACGTTAGGTATCCCAAAAGGCAAATAAAATGTCATATCAAAAACTGTATCAAATCATGTCTAAGTATTTGAACAAAGCTCCCAGGAATAAAGCTGAAGCTATGGTGTGTGCGATGCCATCATCCCGCACTCTTCCCTTTACTTGCGGAAGTACCTGAAACCAAAACTGAAACTGTAAGCACAAATCTTAGTGAGCTCCCCCCAAACTACCTCATACCAAACAAACATATAAACAACTACTGGGCCCCCGCCCAATACATCAGACCGAAACCCGGAAACTGCATCGGACCGAAGTCCGGAACTAACTAGGGCCCTGCCCTCTGCATCGGACCTAAGTCCGGAACTAACTGCCTCGGACCGAAGTCCGGAACTAGCTGCATCGGACCGAAGTCCGGAACCAACTGGATAAGGCCTAAGCCCGGAACTGACTGCATCGGACCGAAGTCCGGAACTACTGAACATAACATAGCATACACATATCAACTAGCATAACAACATGGAATGCATACTGAGCCGGGCCATACCCGAAACACATAACACACAAAACTTGTCTGAGCCACGAAGGCATCAAACATTCTAACTACTGTATCGGACCGAAGTCTGGAAACTACTACTAATTAATCGGGCCGACATTGTGGCCTTAGACCCGTTCCTACTGGAAGGAAACTCACCTCGTAGCCTAGCTGCTGAAAGAACTGCTCCAGAATCTGACTGCTGCGGCTCCGGCTTCACCCCGGCTACAATTTCCATAAGTACCCTCACTTAAATACTGATAATAATACTGATGAAAAGACTATCTTACCCTTGGTCAAAGTCAACCTATCGGTCAAAGTCAACATTCAGTTGACCTGACTCGTCGAGTTGGGTCACCAACTCGTCGAGTCCTTACTCTCACGTTCGTGCTTCAGCCCGCTACTACTCGTCGAGTTTGGCATAGACTCGACGAGTTCCTCTTCGAAACTAACACTCAGTCAATCTGCATCCGACTCGCCGAGTTGTATAAACAACTCGGCGAGTTCTCCTTCAACATATGAACACTCTGACTGTGACTCGCCGAGTTGTATGAACAACTCGTCGAGTCTGTTCTTGAGGCATGAAGATTGCCTTGGACTCGCCGAGTCAGGGCATGGACTCGCCGAGTTCTTCCACGAATGATTCTAACCTCTAGCTCACTGAGTCCATCTCTCACTCACTGGTTCCAATCGACATAACTCAAAAAGGGAAAAACAGGGGACTCGCGACTTGACTCGCCAAGTTTGAAGAACGACTCGCCGAGTCGTATACATGCAATCACTATATACTCGATTTTGCTTGAAACCAGTTCATTCCATTCATAGATCTGGGTTCTTGGGGCTTGAATAACACGTAAAGTTCCCAACTTTACGTGTAAATAACATCAAATGAAGGTTTTAAGGCTCAAAGCACACTATAAGCGTAGATCTAGAGCTTTCATGCAAAATGGATCCATAAAGGTACTAGATCTAAGCTTCTGGAACCCAAACCTAGCTAGATCCGAAGGCTATTCATCTCAATGAGTCCTCTATGCTACTACCAAGCCAAGAAATGGTTGAAGAATAGCTTTAATGGCTTTCCAAAGGGGATTAAAGCATAGAAACAGAAAAGGGTCGAATTATACCTCACTATACTCTGAAATGCCACAAAGATCTTGGATCTCCTTCTTCTCCTCTTGATCTACCTTCCTTCTTCTCTCAAGATCTTCAAAGAATCACACCAAAACACACAAAAAGCTAAGAGAGTTCTAGGGTTTCGAGAAGGATGCTATGGGGGTGATGGGGGCTGACTTGGGGTCCCAAAAAGTTGTTTAAATAGGGTGCAAACCCTTGAAATTATGGTTTCATCCAGACTGGCGGACTCGTCGAGTCCAGAATATGGACTCGCCGAGTAGCCAACTTAAACGTGCTCAAAATCTCTACTCTACTCGACGAGTCTGGCTACTGACTTGTCGAGTTCCTCTTGAAAACTTGAAAAATAAATATTTAAATAACATACCAGAATTTGGGGTGTTACAACTCTCCCCCACTTGACTCAGACTTCGTCCTCGAAGTCTGCTGCCGCTGAATCTAGAAACAACTCTGGGTAATACTCCCGCATTTCCTCCTTGGACTCCCATGTCCACTCTAAACCCTTCCGGTGCTGCCACTGCACCTTCACTAACTTAATTACCTTGTTCCTCAAGGTTTTTACCTTCCGATCTAAGATCGCAACTGGTCTCTCGACATAATTCAGGCTGCTATCAACATGAATATCCTCCATGGGTACTACTACCGAATCGTCCACCAAGCACTTCCTCAACTGAGAAACATGGAAAGTGTTGTCTGGCTAAGCTCTGCCTGAAGATCTAATCGATAGGCGACCTGACCCACCCGGGCCAAGACCCTAAAAGGACCAATGAACATGGGGCCCAGCTTGCCCCTTTTTCGGAATCTGATGACACCCTTGCAGGGTGATACCTTCAGGAGGACCATGTCACCTACCTAAAACTCCAAATCTTCGATGATATCCTGCTTATTTGATCAGTCAGGTTAGAGTTTGTGACACGAGTTTGGGTAAGACTACTACTTAAACTAAAAAATTTAGATTTTAAGCCATTCAGTTCCTTTTCATAGTTAGTAATTGGAATTTTCAAAGAAGTAAGAATATTTTGTACCTTCTTGATCAACTCATCACATTCGTTGATCTATGCACTGACAGGTTTCACAGCGAAACATTTGTCCTCTCGCTCCTTCTCGTCATCCAGCCCACCTTCTTTTGTGTACCCTCGTATCTATGATACACCTTCCGTCACCATTAAACATCTTCCCTCAACCTTTTCTTCTTTCACCAGCAGAGCCTTTCCATGATTGGGCTTTCTTACTTCTTCGTCTTCTGAATCTGTGGACAACACCTGCACTCCACCAAATTCATCATTATCACCTGTATCCTGTACAATCAAAGCATTCATGGTGTTATTGTTAGCTGCTGATTTCTTTTTCTTGATCTCCTCAAATCGTCTTAGGAGGTTCGCTTCCTCATGGTCTTCATCAACTCTTTCAGACTTCTTCTTTATCATACAGTCTTTGGCAAAGTGGTTCTTTCCTCCACAATAATGACAGTCAAAACCTGAATCACCACCAATCTTTGTTTCTTTCTTAGATTCTTCAGACTTCGAACCCATCTTCAGTTCCTCCTTCACTTTTTTAGAACTATAAGTTCCCTTCTAGTTTCAGTTCTTGTTGGTGGGGAACTTTCTTTTGATAAACTCTCTTGGATTGGAAACCATCAGGGCATACTCTTCACCAGTTAGATCATAGTCAGCAAGATCTAATTCTTCTTCTTCTTCTTCAACAACACTTTTTCCTTTGGAGATAAGAGCTAATGAACCCAAGTTGAAAACCACATTCATTTCCTTTGATACCGCACTTTCATGGGACTTCAGAATTCCCACCAGCTTCGCTAGAGAGTAGGATTTGAACTATTCGTGTGCCTTCACTGTGGAAACAACTGCCATCCATTCGGGTCTAAGACCGTTCATGAGGGTAACTTTTTGCTCAATAACCTTCCTTTCGATCACATGCTTTATCATCTTACTAAGGAGATGATTAAACCGATCAAAGGCCTGAATGAGTTTCTCTTCGGGCTTCTGTTTGAAATCACCAAATTCAGAAAGCAGCAAGGTTTGAATCGAAGGTTCCAGATCATCATCAGTAGAATACAATTCCTTTAACCTATCCCATAACTTTTTTGCTGTAGCACATGAACTCACCAATCGAAACGTGTCCGATTGCATGAATTACACAGCTTCCTGCTCTGATACCAATTGATGAGTATTAAACTCTTGATCGTTTAGATCTTTCACAGGTATATTAATGAAGAACAAATTGTTAAATCAAACAAGACAAAGAACACAATATAGAATCAATATAAAGCTTATGATTCAAACGTAGTCACGCCTTAGCAGAGCTCGACAAAGAACTTCCACTGTAGAGGCGAGCTAGGGTTTACAATACTTTGATAAGAAAAAATAAAAGCGTTGCTAACTAAGGATGCATGCATGCACCTTAAATACCAAAACCCTAGAATAAAATAATGCACGGTTTGACAGACCTAAACCGGCTACAAAACTGGGCTAAAAGGGACGAGCCCAAGACGCAACATCTTTTTCCCAACAAATATAATAATTTATATAGAATTATTTTTAATTATCGTTATTGTAATTTATTTAAAACTACTTATTTGAAAACTTTTAACAATTATAAAAATATCTTTAAGAAATATTTTAGTTAAATTGAGATTACAATTTAGTTTTTGCATTTATCACTACAATTTATCACTTTTAACTATTTACAAAATATTCTTCGGTTTTTTTAAGTGGAACTGGAAATTATATTTAAATTGACATTATAATGCACAGAAACACCTATATAGTTGAAGTCTGTAGAAAATATGTTTTTTTTAATATAACAACAACGTTGTTAAATTTGCTATATATTTCGCATACTAAATTGATATAATATATTGATTATTTTGAATTATATGATAATATATACAATTATTATAAGTTCACATTGACAACCGTTTGAATGTCTTCTACCTGCGAGTTATACATGAATAAAATTAAATATAATGTATGATTTAATGCTAGAGTAAATTATTGAAACCGTCCCTATGGTTTGGCTAAAATTGCATGTTTGGTCTCTAACTCTTTTTTGCACTCGGATCGTCCATATGGTTTGATTTTGTTGCATTTTTCGTCCCTATGGTTTGGTCAAAATTGCACGTTGGGTCCCTACCTTTATGTATGCAAGGGACAAAAAACGCAATAAAATCAAACCACAGGGACGATCCGAGTGCAAAAAAAAAAGCTAGGGACCAAACGTGCAATTTTGACCAAACCATAGGGATGTTTTTAGTAATTTACTCTTAATGTTATTTATAGTTGTTGTTATTGTTAACTAATTTTTTAAAATTTATTTTCTTGATGTTTTAATTTCTATCATTATAATTATTTAATATATCAAACACTATTTTTTGATTTTAAATGTAACAATATAATCATTTAAATAGAGTTATTTTTAACTGTTGTTATTGTAAGTTATTTTAAGCTACTTATTTGAAAACTTTTAATGATTATAAAAATATCTTTAGGGTATATTATAGTTAAATTGACATTACAATTTAGTGTTTGCACTTATCACTACAATTTATCACATTTAACTATTTACAAAATATTATTTGGTTTTTAAGTGGAATTAAAATTTATATTTAATTTGAGAATGTAATGTTATATTTAAGTTAACAATGTAAGTATTTTGTCAAACTATGCAAAAACTGTAGTTTTAAACTGACAATGGTTTACATATAACAACATATTAAATCTAATAAATTAAGTATAATATGTTAAAAGTTAAAGACATAACTTTATAAGTAGAAGTAAAGATATTATTTTAAAACTGGAATTTAGTTTATTTATGATTATACTTTAAGTTTGATATTTATTTAACCTTATTAACCAACTTATAATCATTATTAAAAAGACACTAAATTTTATCACTTTTAACTATTTACAAAATATTCTTTGGGTTGTTTAAGTTAAACTAAAACTTATATTTAAGTTGACCATATAATGTTATATTTAAATTAATAACTGAAGTATTTTATACAAATTGTTCCAAAATTCTATCTTTAAAATGATAATGATTTACATCCAACAATATATTAAAACTAATAAATAAAGTATAATGTGTTAAAAGTTAAAAAAACATAACTGTATAAGTAGAAGTAAATATATTATTTTAATACTGAAATTTAGTTTATATATGATTATAATTTAGGTTTGATACTTATTTAACCTAATTAACCAAATTATAATTATTATTAGAAAGAAATTGAAAAGTCATGGAAGTTTCAAATGAATGTGGTGAAAAGAAAAATACATGGGAGTTTCAAATGAATGTTATGAAAGGAAAAAGGCTTTCTTTGTAAGTATATACTAGACGTAACCTTACGCGTTGCGCAAGAATGCATTTAAGTGGTTAAAATAATTATTGAAAAATATAGAAATATGTTTAAATTTACGTTTTTAGTCATGTTCTGGGCATTAACTGAATTATTAAATAACATAAAAATTCATCAACTTATATTTTGATATTATCTAATATAGTCAATACCTTATAAAATTCACTTTTACTTTTATAATATCCAATATATATTATAAGTTTTTGTATAATCTTAATATAATCTATTGTTTTATGTCCGATAATATTTTTTGGATAAAATAAGAAATAAGTTGTTTTGAATGAACTATTAATAAACAATATTGAATTAATAAACATTGTATTACACTATTTATATTACATAAAAACATCCAAGGTTTCATATATGAACTTTCAAATATTAAACATTGAAATTAAGAACGAAGTCATACAAAATATATCATTATACATAAATGTCATCAAAAATTTTAAAATAAGTCGATTAGTAAATATGATATTTAATTTTAATTACATATTTTGCAAGACGTACGTTTGATTTTATGTTGGTGCGCCGAGAATCCTCTTACTTAATTTGTACCTAAAATATTAAGGCGAATAGGAATATAAAATAGATATTACTAAGCATTAATATAAATAACAAAAAGGGTATGTGGATCTCCTACCACCGGTTAAAGACAACATACATCTCTAGTGGTATCGATTCCTATGTGAACTTGAAGTAGTCATTCTATTTACACCTTGTTTTCTAATTACATAAACAAATATGAGTAACCAAACATACAAATGTTATCTTTATGTAGGAAAAATATTTTAGATAAGTAACAAATTAACTAATATAAGTTTAAGAGTTAAGAGTTTCCAAACACTAATATTTCTATTAATCAATTAATTAAGTAACACATGTTGAAATTTTTACAATCATTAATAAAAAGCATTTGAAATATTAGATTTTAAATGAATTTTGGTTGAAGTGTTTTGACCTCTATTAATATATATATATATATATATATATATATATATATATATATATATATATATACAGAGAGAGAGAGAGAAAGAGAGATGGAAAGTATAACATATCTATTAGTTTTAATTAATTATCTTTTTGAAACGGTACAATATTTAATTAAATGCTTTCAACATCACCCTATATAACATATGATTAATATATTAACGATTAAACCACAATATACAACGAATGTATTACAATAATTCAAAAACGAAGAAAATATAAAAACGAATTAGTATAACAAACTTACAAATTAAAAACTCTAATATATTAGCATATCTCCAAAAGTGGTCATAAGACCTTAACCCAACACAAAAACTTTTAAGTTTGTTTTCTTTCTGAAAATTGTATATGATTTTTATGCATATCTTCCCAAAAGATTGACATTTTTATAGTAAAATTTTCACTAAATGCTAATTAAACATAATATAAGTTATAAAACTCTTGAGTGTTAAATCATAATTAAGAAAACTTTTGAGTTGCATTAGTAAGAAATAAGATGTTTTGAATGAACTATTAATAAACAATATTGAACTAATAAACTTTGTATTACACTATTTATATTACACCAAAACATCCAAGGTTTCATATATGAACTTTCAAATATTAAACATTGAAATTAAGAATCAAGTCATATAAAATATACCATTATACATAAATGTCATCAAGAGTTTTAAATAAGACGATTAGTAAATGTGATATTTAATTTTAATTACATATTTTGCAAGACGTACGTTTGACTTTATGTTGGTGCGCCGAAAATCATCTTCCTTAATTTGTACCTAAAAAATTAAGGTGAATAGGAATATAAAATAGATATTACTAAGCATTAATATAAATAATTAAAAAGAGTATGTGGATCTCCTACCACCGGTTAAAAACAACATACCTCTCTAGTGGTATCGGTTCCTATGTGAAATTGAAGTAGTCATTCTAGGTACACCTTGTTTTCTAATTACATAAACAAATATGAGTAACCAAACATAAAAATGTTATCTTTATGTAGGAAAAATATTTTAGTTAACTAACAAATTAAATAATATAAGTTTAAGTATTAGGAGTTTCAAAACATTAATATTTTTATTAATCAATCAATTAAGTAACACATGTTTAAATTTTTACAATCATTATTAAAAAGCATTTGAAATATTAGATTTTAAATGAATTTTAGTTGAAGTGTTTTAACCTCTATTATAATATATATATATATATATATATATATATATATATATATATATATATATATATATATATATATATATACCTTAATAAGCATTTAGCCTAAAATGCTGAATTTTAAGAGGTACAAGGCATAATGTAATTTGTACAATGAATTTAAGCATCAAAATCTGATCCGGTCAAATAAAAGGAAAAGTCAAACGGGACTTTGAAGACGGGCCTTTGAATTGGTGTTCCACACTTTCAGCATAATGAATCGGTCAACACCAACTAACCTTTATATAACATCTCCTATTTCGCTTCCTTTATCACTCTTAGGTCACAACTCACAAGTGCACACCAGAAATCAATAACCACTGGATCATTCACTCTTCGTCATCCTTATTCTCTCGCTAAAAAGTAGAATCCCCAACCAAAACCCATTTGCCACTCACACCCCCATTCATTGGTCACCACCATCACAACATCACTTACCTGCATCAAAGACCAGGTTCATCACTGCTATTGTGGATGTTTGACCGTCCGCTTCTCCTTCCGAACTCAATAAATCACAAATCATAAAATCGAGCAGGTAACACATTCGGTACCTTTTCTCTGTATCCATAAAACTTAGATCGAACGTTCCCGCTACCACCACTTTCATCACCTTCAAATCAGTCATTGTGTTGGTTGTGATCTTCTACTTATGCTTTCTTATTTATGTTTTCTTCTCCATTTGCAGGTTTCAATTTGTGTGTAATGTACTTGATTGGATATCAAACTGATGATGTAACTTTGAAAGGCATGCCTACGACTCTAATCGTTTCAAATTTCATCTCTATTTTCCTGTTTTTTATTTGATTTTGGCCAGTTGACCTTTTTTGGAAAAAGAATTACCGGTGAAATTAGTTTATCCTACTTTCATATATGACTTCTATTATGTGTAAAGATGTCTAAGAACTCTACCATTTGATGCAAATATTAACCAGAACAAGATATGGCTCGAGATTTTATAGCTAATAACTATGAGGTAAAGCTTATCAACATAATTTTTTCTTACAGGTGGGAGAGGAACGAGCAGTAAGAATAGAGATAGAAAGGATTTCGACGATTAGTTTGTTGCTGCAAGGTCTTAATTTTTTAGGGTTAGTATTCTTTTTTTTCTTGATTTACAAATTCTTTAGGGTCAATTCTTTTTTTTCCCTGATTTACAAATTCTTTAGGGTTAATATTTTGTCATGAGAGATGAAGATGCTGCAACAAGAATCAGTATGAAAAATAAATTATGTCAGTAACCCATAACTTAAACCTACATCTTTTATTATCTTTTTTCTATAATCTCTTTTAAGTAGTCCTCTCTTTTGAAATTTTGGTAGGGATAAACGAGGAGATCATATAAGATTCGAGTTCCTACAATTGGTTAATGTGCCTTGCTCCTTGGTGGATGACTTTTTTTTTTCAATTTTAATCAATGATGATTTTGTATATATCAAATAAATGATATTGATAACATAAGCAAAATCATTTTATATTTAGCAGGTCGCCTATTGCACCTGAAGATACAAATATGCCATAAGGAAGCATATCTATGATTTATCATAATTAAAGTTTTCAATTACCATGACAGGTTAGTCACCATCTTAACTTGATAGTCACTATATCAAATACACGTGTGTGTAAGTTTGTTTGTGTTTATAGGTCTTGAAATGGGTGATTTCATCTTCATCGTTAGAACAAGCTTTAAGTGGTCATTTTGACTAGGGTTATAAGGTAAATCTGTTAATATAGGAATTTTTTAAACTATTATATGATTATGTTGGAAAATGTGATATGGTGTCATTTAGGTCTAATAAAAACTATGGTATGGTTATTCTCCAAAAAAAAATTTCTAGCAATTTTCTGTCAAAATGTTCATTTGTAGAATTCTGCGATTTTACTTATTTTTTTTTTTTTCAATTTGAACTTTTTTTTTTCCTTTTTAACCATTATACTTTGATTCTTCTCAGGTGCATGCTTCATGTTCTCTTTAATATGCTATGTTGGTTTGAGTTAAAACTGTAAAAATTGCCATTAACACTCTAAAGCGATAAGCAATAGAGCCCTTCATTCTTCTTCTAACTTTTTTCCTCTATCTTTTAATTTGGACTAATTTTCCTCTCTTTTGAGATCGATACTGAAGAAAATAAACAGTGAAATCTTTTATTCTCAGTGTTTTGGTGCTTCCAAGTCCCCTATGGTTACCAACCTCTTCCGCTTCTAATCTAACCACTATAATCGAAATGCATATACATTCTCCCATTGCTCCAAAATCTTGAAAATTCCAGCACCCAAAAAATAAAAGGCATGCACTTTCTCTCATTGTTACTGCTACACCTCCAATACAATACACATATTCTAGAAGAAGGTGGGTAGAATGGGAAATCAAGACCAAGACAAAAAGGGAACATCCCTGGAGATGGCAGTATCAGAGAAGTAATGGGAGACACTGCAGGGGAAAATCTGGAAAGAAGTATTACTTTTGTCTATTGCAATTTAGGAGTTATTTAGTTAGCAATAGAATAGTAGGGGAGCATTAGAGAAAAATTGTTGTTATTTTAATGGAGAACTAGCCTCTCGAACATGTTAGGGTTCTTGTTTGTCTTTAAGTGTTTGTGAAATACCATAAGTGAATTGCCCCTGTTACTTACATTCTTTTGTTCTGTGCTTAGTTACTATCGGAAGTTTAGCATTAATTTAGCAATAGCTCAGCAGTTACAATGTTTATTTCAGTTTTATACTTTGTTAATGTCTTTATTGCGTTAAGGTTTTATGTAATCTTTTTAGGTTACATCTAAAGAGACACCATACACATCGGTTACAAGTTTAGTATTGAGAACATGTATATTCTCAAGGCCCCCTTTACATCATCAAATTCATACCCTCTACAAATTATTGAGATTTTTGGTTAGCCCTCTGAATCTCTTCCCAACTACTCTATGTTAAACATGGCGATGATTTGTTTCATATTTCATTTGGATGAAGATTCGTGATAATAGTTGAACAAATCATATATCATGAGGTTTCCTTTTTCTGCTTTTAATTACTTGCTTTTAGGATGAAGCACAATCCAATTGAAGCAATGATGGTACTCCCATTTGAAGACCAAGCTAGAAAAAGGAGTTAAAGAAGATTAATGCTTGGATTTGAAGGTTAGTCCTACGAAATGGACATTTGTAAATAGTGGAATCTAATTTTTAATGCTGAGAACGAACATTTTTATACAAAAGATGGGAGGGAAGCACAAATTATTTCTAATTTTTACCAAGTTTATTGTTTTTTAAGCTACACTTTCATTTTTATGAAGAATGACTAGGTTTTTATCAAAGGTTATTGGATATCACCGGTAATAAAATGTGATCAATGTCTATTGTTTTGATTGTTGAATTGTTTGTTTTAAAAACAATTGGTTGATTAATGTAAGTATACGTAAGAGCTTTACAGGAAAGCTTGGTCCAAATATTGAACATACTTGATATTCATGTTTTTTTTTTTTATCGTCGTATGCATTTATCTTTCAAAAATTGAATTTATATATATCAGTTTAGTTAAGCCCATACGAATTCAAGGTGGCAACTTTTCTTGTGTTTTAATTTGTTTCCTAATCTTTTTATTTTTATTTATATCTAACATTAATCAAATTTTATTTCTTTGAACTAAACTCAACGAAAAAAATAATTAATTTGTCTTTCTAATATCTAACAAAAGTCAACAATAAAGAAAATTATAATATATAACTAATAAAAAGTATGTGTAATTAATGGAGAATGGAGATAATAAGTGATAAATGTTAAAAACATTTTTGAAAATATAACCATCTTATTTGTAAAATTTCAATTAACATCGATTATTTATTTAACGATAGAAGTCAGTTTAAAATTGTTGAAAATTTGTATTGAAAGGCATTAGTTTATATTATTATTATTATTATTATTATTTTAAAATTGAGGTTCAAAGATAACAAAGTATACATGTCAAATGTGTTGTATAAAGAAATATTGTACAATTAATATTTGTAAATTCAACCATTAGAAACAAATTTATGAAAAAAGTGCATCCTTCGCTTAGCGCGAGTAAACGACTAGTATATATATATATATATATATATATATATATATATATATATATATATATATACTAGTTTATAACCCATGGTAATCACGGTTACAAAATTAATTAAACTTTCATAATAAAAATTCAAAATTATTAACCAATTATTTTAAATAAATTATTAATTAAAAGATATTTTTTAGTTATATAAAATTATAATTGTTGACTTAAATAAGTACGTGACCTTATAATCTGTATTAATTTTATTTTAATGTTATTTAATTTAATGTAATTAGATTGAAAAAATTAAATTTTGAAATTTGAAATGGATAATCAATAGATTGGGATTTAACATGACATTAATTATGATTCCTAGTAAGGTGACACATGACAAAAGGACAATCAACCTATTCTTTTATTAGAATAGGGATATATATATATATATATATATATATATATATATATATATATATATATATATATATAGAGAGAGAGAGAGAGAGAGATAAAGAAAAAGAAATGGAAAGTATAACAAATCTATGAGTTTTAATTAATTATCTTTTTTAAACGGTACAATTACAAAACAAAAAAAAATATTTAAAATATTTAATTAAATATTTTCAACATCACCATATATAACATATGATCAATATATTAACGATTAAACCACAATATACGACTGTATTACAATAATCCAAAAATGAAGAAAATATAAAAACGAATTAGTATAACAAACTTACAAATTAAAAGCTCTAATATAATAGCATATCTCCAAAAGTTGTCATAAGACCTTAACCCAACACAAAAACCTTTAAGTTTGTTTTCTTTCTGATGCATGTTTTCCCAAAAGATTGACCTTTTTATAGTAAACTTTTCACTAAATGTCAATTAAACATAATATAAGTTATAAAACTTTTAAGTGTTAAATCATAATTAAGAAAACTTTTGAGTTGCATTAGTTAAAAAATGGGGTTTCAAATGAATATGGTTTGAGGAAGTTAAAAAATGGGGTTTTAAATGCATGAGATTCAAGAAAAAATGCTAGCTTTATAAGTATGTATGATGATAATGATGATTTAAAAGTAAAAAAATCATATCCTAATAACATTTTTGAAATATATGATAAGATATTATGTTTATTTTACTTAACAAATTAATTCGTAATTACTTACAAACGACAATACACTAATATTCTTTTTTTGACATTTATAATTATTTTTATCTAATATATTTATTTTAATCATACCAACTGTGGTTTTCATGGGTTATAACCTAGTTATGTTAATAAATATTAGGAAGAGAAAAAAAATACATAATAATCGTTAATTTAACTCTATTTTGTCACATTTGACTATCTATATTTTATATAATTTAAAAAGACTTTTGTTGAGATTAACGCAAAAAGAGCATTGATAGGTCACATGTTGTATCATCTTGATTTTCATACAAATTATACCTCAAAATATACTTTTCTTTTTAATAATAATAATTTGGTATGCACTGACACACACTGAAATACAAGAAGCTACTACCGGAAATCATACTGGCCTCAAGTACAGATTCTAAGTCGTATGCTACTATCTCTAACTTCCAAAACCGCTACAAATGAAATATTGTAAGCCTCATAGTTTAGTGAATAACAACTAAAATTACATAAAACACATATATCATAGAACCTTATGTGCATATATATCTTCAATCAATCGATTCACGGGAAACGAAAGCGGAAGTTCTTCTACACATTCCATCATTACTTTCAAGATTAGTGTGATCAGGGTCGCCGGTAAGCGGTACTTGCTGGGAAGCCGAGGAGGATGAAGGTTTGCAGCGTTGCGTGTCAAACTTCCCGTTGTGATTTTGCAATACAAGAATGGCTTCAAATAATTTTGTTTCATTTTCTTCTTTAAATAGGCACAAATTATCAATTTCTTCAAGAAGTCGACAAACGTTTGAAGAACAGCTGCGTCTTTCTGGGGCAATTGTAGTTGATTCACTCACTCTTATATCAATATAAAGTCACGACTATAATACGACAATTTTTGGGTGTTCTTTATAGGAATTCTGAAGTTCTAGATTTCTAATTCCAAATTCATTGTGTCAGCTCCATGCTTTTTGGAGATTTCCGTCTAACTGGAATGCCTTTCGATTTCAACATCGTGAGAAAGTAAAATTAAAGGCTCTAACTAGAACGCCTCAATTAATGTGAAATCGTAAAAACAAACAAAGATACGAAGAAATTGCATTTGAATTTTGATGAACTTTCTTTGAGATTATCAAATGGAAGAAGATGGGTGATGTTTCAATGGAAGAAGATGAAATTCCAAGAAGCTATTTTTTTTGCCCACCAAGTGTTTGATAAAATGCCAGGTTTTCACTTGTTGCGACTTCATTGTTCAAGATAATGTAGTTTGTGTTGGATAGGTATCTAATCTAATAACTATAACTGGTGTGTACTTGACTCGAGAGTAGCATTGTCCATTTCGAGTTGCATATCACCAGGACAATTTGATAGGATGGATATTTGAGTAACAAGTTATTTATGATTTACTAATATATTATAAGTATAATATATTAATGGAGAAATCATATTATTTAATTAGTATTGATCAATAATTAATATGAAATTAGTTTAGTGATCAAACGAGACTAATTAAATTAACGGGGACTGATTAAGTCAATCAGTGATACATGTATAGTTTGGGCTAATGATCCATATTGATTAGTAATGGCCTAAGTTCATGTAAGACTCTATGAAGAGTTAGTTCAAAGGGCTTATCATATGGATTATTGGATTAAGGCCTAAAGGAAATGGATTAGGGTTTAACTCTTGGAATTCTACACTATACATGTAACCTACTAAGCCAAAAATCATACACACTAGTATTCTATGAGACCTAACCGATTTTTAGTATGCCTAACCTCTCTCTCAAGTCCTCCATTTGTTCATGGTGAGCTGTGAACCGTTTGAGGCATCACACTTGGGGTGCTAAGTTTTTAAATGCCAAAATTCAACAAGCTACAACAAGAGGTAATCTTCTAACTTACTTTTATGATTCATATGCCAAATTGTATTCTAGTTGTAGGCCTCATGTTTTGGAAAATTTTATTGCATGTATAACTAGAGAAAACTTAGATCCAAAGCATTTAGGGTTGTATGTGCACCATAGGAGTGTTATAGTACATAAAACCCAACAGTAGTATTAGAGCCTAAAGTAGTTTTATGTTATATTGTTGCATTGTATTATTTTCAAAGCTGGAAAATCTGCCAATTCGATTCTGCATGATCACCACGACGTGGCACTAATTACCATGACGTGGTGATGCATCTGATGGCAGATTTCAGATTTCAGATTTCTTGGCTTAATTTGGATTTGGATAATTACTATAATCTGTTTCTTGATAAAAAAAAATTCGAATTTTATGTTATAAAAATAATTATCCTCATCCAAATAAAATAAAATTTTCAAAATTTCAAGATTAGTGTTAGTTTATATGATAAGCTAATTTATTTGCAAATTGTTTATTTGATATTATCTTGCCTTATGAGTTAAAATAGATCAAAGATAAATTATATGCTAATTTTTATTAGTTAAAAAAATTGACCTAAATGCTTTTAAAGAATTCCATAACTTGTCCTCAAGTTATGGAAAATGAAAAGTCTCATCCATAAAATGCATTAAACTCATGAGTTATGGAAACCAAAAGTTTTGAAGAGTTTCAAAACTTTTCCTCAAGTTTTGGAATTTGTAAAGTCTCACTTATGAAACATTTAATTCCAAACCCCAGAATTTTAGAAGTTAAAATTCAACCTTTATACTATATAAAATTAAAAATTTAATATATTATATACGTATAAGTAAAAGGTCAGTCTTACCGTTAGTATGCCTCATTCACGAAACTGGTCTATAATGGGTGTTTAAGGAAATTGCCTATAAAATGCCGATTGAATGGGTATCCACTCTTACCCACCATACTCTTAACTAGTGGAGGGTCGTTAGCCGAACGGGTAGGAAAGGATACAAGCTCTCATTAAAAGTATAATGAAATACCAAGTGACTAAATACTTTTATAAATTCCCAAATCTTAGTTACTTTAGAAAAAAAATGTGAATTTGATGCTATTTCATGAAATTGCACTTTGCACCTATTGCCAAGTCGTTAGTGGAGCGTGTGTGGTTAACCGACACACTAACTTGGACTAGTAAGGGTGGAAAAAGGTAGCTCATGGTTTGTCATAGATCAATGGAGCGTGTGTGGTTAACCGACACATTGATTAGGTAATAAATGACTTCGAGAGTACCAAGCTAATTTGCATGGTTATTCACACCTTGTTTGTGATCCTCGGTATCCCAGTCACAAACTGGAAGGACATAATCGAGATTAAACATGAAATTGAAAAGTTCAATAAATCTCAAAACGTCTAGGAGTTTCATTTAAAACTTAATTCGTTTAAAATTTCGTTTTCGTGGTGGAATTGGTAAATCGTCATTTACCTACCGACAAATAGTTTACAACTGCATTATGGGATTCCTCTTTCAAATTGTAAATTATGTGTTGGGGCTAGCCTTAATATTTCATTTGGGTGTTATATTAAGGACTTAAATCAACTAAACTTGAATTTCTCCCTTGTAGATGTCTAGTTCAGACAACTATTGTCTTCCCAAATCTTTTGGAAAAAGCTTTCCTCATGAAGATGATGTCCCACGATTGGATCGTGGAGATGGAAATCAGGTTTCACTTCCTACACCTCCTCCAATAGTTCTCCCTAACCCACATGTTCATCGACTTGAAAAGTTTAAGGTCACTCAAGCCCTATTGGCAAGTAAACATGAAGATGGAAGGTTTGTGTGTACACATGTCTTGGAGACGAAGTCACACATTGATAGGCTGCGAATGTTAGGAGTCGTTGTGTCGAGGAAGTTGGCTGTTGACTTGGTTCTTCAACCACTTCCCGAGTCGTACAGTCAATTTGTTGAAGACTACTATATTACAGACTACGACATGACCCTTATCGATCTTACCTATGTGCTAATTGTTGTTGAATCAGAAACGATTTGGCGCATTAGTCAAACAAATTTGATTGGAAGATTGTAACACCCGCAGATTCGGGTTAGTCAATTTAGAGACAATAAGCGTTACAAAAAACTTTTTTTGATATAATATTATTTAGAATAAATAATCTTGACCAAGTTATAGTATATGTCACAAGGGTTCCGTACATATAAAGAACGCTGAAATCCGAGTTATAACAAAGAAGTTATGACCCATCGAAGTTTTACGGCAAAACCGGCACGACAACGATAATCGTAAAAAGTGAATTTATGATAAAATACTTTCTAGCCTTATATATCTAAAAGAAAGTTGTAGTATATGTTAAACTGAGTGTGTGCATAAAAAGAATGTCAAAATCTGACTTCGTATGAGGAAGTTATGATTTTTCTAAGATTTAGCATAGCACTGCACAACCCGAAATTCGAATTTTAGATCGGTCGATTTTTAACCAAAACAGTCTAAATCAGAATTTAAGATTAATAGGAGCTCAACGATAAAATGACAGTAAAAAACGGAGCTCGTATGTGAAAGATATTGATGAAACTTAGTCCCTACTCTTCAAGCGCGACAAATTCGATACAGATTTGTAAATTCGAGATAGAATGAGAATTAACCGATGGAGTCTAAATGAAAGTTGTAGTACTCATAAATACCAACATGTGGATATGAAGAACGTCGAGAATAGAGCTCGTATGTTAATGATATGGACGAAACTTGGTCCCTACTCTTCGAGTGCGATAAATTCGATACAGTTTTGTAAATCTGAGATGGAATGAGAATTAGCTTATGGCATCTAAATGAAAGTTGTAGTACTCGTAAATACCAATGCGTGGATATAAAGAACGTAAAAAATGGAGTTCGTATGAACGAGTTCTAATTTTTAATAGCACATTTACGTATTAAAATAAAGTGTAAATCATATATACATGTATATATATATATATATATATATATATATATATATATATATATATATATATATATATATATAGAGAGAGAGAACTAGGTTCAAATGTTTTTAGCAACTATTGTGTGCATAAATGCACCAATAGGAATTTAGGAATAATAAAATTAATAAAAAATAATATAAGGGTAATTTTGTAACTTTACATCACCTTCATTTATTACACCAAAAATAATTCTCTTATACAGATAGAAAACTCGTTAATTAATGGAACAGTTACCATAAAAGGCCCTAAACTAACCCTAGTTGTCCAAGTCCATTGTGCGAGGACGTGTTGCGTTGGTTCTCTTTTTGCTATCGGCCGAGAAAGAGAAATCTGGAGGGGAGGGGCTATGTGATCGGAAGAGAAGAGAATGAAGGGAAGTGAGGCTGAAATCGAGTAGGAAGAAGAAAGGGGTGCCTGGTGGTGTCGATTTTGAGGTAAGTAGGCATTCTGTTTCATCATGTATCATTAGTTGCAAGTATGTTTTTCTTGTGTTTTGATTTTTGTTTGATGCCAATGGATTCCACTTAACCATAGTTGCAAGTATGTTTTTCTTGTGTTTTGATTTTTTTTATGCCAATCGATTCCAATTTTCAACCACGCTTCCATCATTGACTTATGTTGAGGTTTGTTTTATTTTCTTTCCATTAATTTCTATAGAGGGTTGTATATAAAATAGTAATCGATTTTTGTAGAAATTGCAGCTTTTCTTACAAATTCATGTTCGTTGTGCAGTTACAATTCTAATCTATTGAACTCAAAATTCAATTTTCTTTGTCAATAAATTAATTTTTTGTGTTGTGCTTATGCAAAACTACAAAAGAGTACAACAGGCTATTCAGGCCAAATTTTCAGCTCAAATTGTTATTTCTTATTTTCTGATTGAGGATATGATTGTTCAAACAGTCAAGAATGCCTAGAATTTTGTTTTCATGGCAGAATTCTCACATATTGTAAATGCCTAGAATTTGATTTCATGACATTCTCATAGAATATAACTTTTTATCAAAGATAGATTTTAATGGTTGTAGATAGGAAATCATTTTACTAAAATTCACATGGTTTTAAATTTCACATGGATACTGGCAAAGTGGATTTTGATTGCAAAAAAAGTTATTTAAGTGTATTCTGTAATGTATTCTGTCATAATTTATTTATATAAACGCATTTTGTTAGAAGGTTTTTTGAGAATGTTTGAATGGTATTTAAGTGCATTCTGTAATGTATTATGTCAGAATTTATTTATATAAATGCATTATGTTAGAATGTCTTTTGAGAATGTTTGTTAACAACAAGTATATTTGTTTAACGGGTAATACTAAGTAATACTAACTAGTAATATATCTTATTCTTTCAGAATTGCATGGAGAAGAATTCAATATTGATCATACAAGAGAAATATTTGGAATTGAGTTCAACAACAACTATATATGCGAAGATCAAGTGGATATTCTGTTAGAATATGTATAACTATATTTAAAATGTATAAGGATTTTAGTCCGTAAGAATATGTATGAATTTGTATTTAAGTTCGGATGTATAAGAATATATTAGAATGTTTGTTATTTTTCAACATCTGATTCAAGAATTTTGTTTTTCTTCAATAATATTCTATTAGAATAAAATTCTGAAAGAATATCATAATAACAAAAAATATTCTGACAGAATAAAATCGGTAAAAATTGAAATTGAATTAATTAAAAAATTCAGATTTTTCTAAATTAGGAGAATTAGTCATCCCTAAAAATTTGAAAATTTCCTTTTATAAATGTAGTTAATTGTCCAAAATACCCTTTTGCTAAAAATTGTGTGATTATATGGTACATGTTACCCCATTGTAATATCATACACTCTCAAATCATGTCCATTTATTAATTTCATCCGTTTGTCCAGATCTATGCATTATGGCACACAATACTTAGTAAAAACAAAATAACCTAAGCCTATATATATATATATATATATATATATATATATATATATATATATATATGTCATCAGAAAGGTATCGACGATGCGACCGTTATAAGACTAATGTTGAGTACTTTCGACATTAGTTTACAACAAATATCATTAAATCTATTTACAATAGTTATTAAAGGGGTGTTTAGTCATTTAAGTAAATATAGAGGGTGGTTTTTGAGAATTCAATTACTATAAATAAGAGCCTCTAGGCTCTCATATTTATTGCACCATTATCTTGATTCAAGAGTCTTTCTCTTCTTATCCTTCGAGCATTTCGGTCCCTCGTGATTCGACTTCTCTTTCTGTAGTTTTTAGTACAGTAAGGTGAGCGTTAAAGCGCTGCAAGAATCTTTCTTAGAAAGATTCAACGATAAAGTTCTCCCCCTGCAGAGCCCGATTCCTAGCTAAGTAACTTATGCTACCCTACTTTAAATATAACTTATAATATCGTTATTATGAACCTATAAATAAAATTTATCAGTGATTCAAAGTCGTTATACTGATTGAACTACTTACAGGAGAGGTGTTTAGAATGGTCACGTTGGGTTTGGTTGTTGGATTTCAGAAAAGCTATATGCCGAAATGCTCCTGCCTCCCAACTGTCCTGCCTGGCTGATCCTTACTTGATAGATCATGAAGTAGACTCTAAGTAATGATGAATCTAGACTAATACTTAGTCACAATAAAAATTACACTAAAATCTAGTGATAATATACTAGGTTTCGTCGAAGGAAATTATATTGTTAAGAAGCGAAGCGTTGTCCGAGTTTGGAATTGTCACTTTAACAAGTGAGTGTATAGTTACTTTCATTTTACACATAGATATGAAGTATTTTATATAAATTACGTGCTATGTGTGCATATTATTTGTATACTTGCTATCTTTGTTGAATGAAAGATTTTATGCATGTTTTAAATGATTTAAACTATAGAGGAACATTGGCAGTACGGACATAGTGCCCTATATGTGAACATTGGTAGCAATGGACTTAGAACCATATAGATGAGCATTGGCAGCTACGCCACAACCTGTAGATGTTTTTGATCTACGATGTACTCTAAACATCCTAGCAGCTGAACTCTAACGATTGTATTTGCAGCTGCACCTAATAAAGAACATTACAACCCTGGCAGCTGCGCTTAAAGGATAATATCTGTAACACCCTGTTTGAAAGTACTCGGTTGGGTTCTCGAAAACCAAAGGGTAAGGGCGATTTGGTCTTTTATGGGTACCAAGTTTTATTCGGAAGGTTTTAGACTTACAGGTGTCGATGGGAGCATAGGAATTCCCGCCACATTTTCGTGGATATAAAGTTCATCGAAAACGGAGTTAAAATGAAGGAATTATGAGACTTTGAAGTTATTGTCAATTCAGCCCCTAGTGGAAATTAGTGACAAGAAGATCCCATGCATGCAAGGTGGCTAGCACAAGAGTACGACCAATATAGATGGAGTAAATGGTTGCGGGTGATTGGAGACGTACGCCCAGCGTACAAGGAGAGTCACTAAACCCTAATTTTTAGGGTGTCACACTATATAAAGAACATTACACCCTCTAGG